>NC_092712.1:130795288-131095288 GCF_047496885.1 Scyliorhinus torazame
TAATGACGATTCACAGAATATTACACTGCAGAAGAGGCCCCTCAGCCCATTGAGTCTGCACCGAAGCATGGACAACACCTGACCTGTCTACCCAACCCTATTGGCCCATAGCCTTGAATGTTATGATGTGTCAAGTGCTCATCCAGCATGTGAGGCAACCCACCTCTACCATCCTTTCAGGTCGTGCGTTCCAGACCGGCACCACCCTCTAGATAAAAATGTTTTTCCTCAAATCCCCCCTAAACCTCCTGCCCCTCACCTTGAACTTGTGTCCCCTCGTAAATGAGCCTTCAACTAAGGGGAACAGCTGCTCCCTTTCCACCCTGTCCATGCCCCTCATAATCCTGTACACCTCGATAAGATCACCTCTCAGTCTTCATTGCTCCAATGAAAATAACCCAAGCCTATCCAACCTCTCTTCATAAATTAAATGTTCCACCCCAGGCAATATTCCGGTAAATCACCCCTCCAGTGCAATCACATCCTTCCTATAATGTGGCGACCATAATTGCATTGAGTACTCCAGCTGTGGCCTCACCAAAGTTCTATACAACTCCATCATGACCTTTCTTCTTTTATAATCTATGCCTTGATTTATAAAGCTAAATGTCCCATATCCCCTTTTCTCCACCCTATTTACCTGTCCTTCTTCCTTCCGAAATCTATGGACAAACACTCCAAGGTCCCTTTGTTCCTCGGAACTTCCCAGTGTCAGGCCATTCATTGAATACTTCCTTGTCACATTACGCCTTCCAAAGTGTATCACCTCACACCTTTTAGGGTTAAGTGCCAACTGCCACTTTTCTGCCCATTTGACCATCCCGTCTATATCTTCCTGAAACCCAAGACACTCAACCTCACTATTAACCACCTGGCTAATCTTTGTGTCATCCACAAACATATTGATCCTACCCCCCACATAGTCATTTATGTTGTTTTCTAAATGACAAAAGTTGGGAACCCAACACAGATCCCTGTGTGGTAATACCAGGTATTGCGGTACCTGAGGGGTGGATGGCCATTGGTTAGACCCTGAGAGGCGGAGTATAAGAACCGGTGCTGTCCCAGCAGCCTTCACTTTCTGTATCGAAGCTGCTGGGGAAGAGTTCTAGCAGATTAAAGCCTTCAGTTATGAATCACTTTGTCTTGAGAGTAATTGATTGCGCATCACCCTGTGATATGTCACTGGCTTCCAGTCACTAAAGGAGCATCTGCCATCATCCTCTGTTTCCTACAACTAAGCCAATTTTGAATCCATCATATCAAGTTACCCCGAATCCCATCCCATGTGCACTTGCCTTCTTTATAAGTCTCCCATGTGGGGTCCTTTGCTGAAATCCATGTAAACTACATCAACTGCATGACCCTCATCTACACACCTAGTCACATGCTCAAATAATTCAATCAAATTTGTTAGGCATGATCTCCCTCTGACAAAGCCATGCTGACTATTCCTGATCAAAACTTACCTCTCCGAGAAGAGATAGATTCACTCCTTCGGATTTTCTCAAATAGTTTCCCTATCACTGACGTGAGACTCACCGGTCTGTAGTTCCTTGGCTTGTCTCTACAACATTTCTTAAATTGTGGGATCACATGAGCTGTTTTCCAGTTCTCTGGCACCTCCCCTGAGGCCAGAGAGGAATTAGAAATTTGGGTCAGAGCCCCTGTAATCTCCTCCGCAGCATCCAGACCTGGACGTTTGGTTAATTTTAAGCCTGCTAACACGTCCAATACCTTCTTCACAACCTCTGACAATTCGCTCAAGGATCTCACAGACTCTCTCCCCGAGTTCTATATCCACCTCCTCATTATCCTGGGTGAAGATAGATATGAAGTATTCATTCAACACCCTACCAATGTCCTCCTGCTCCACCCAGATTTCCCTGTTGGGCCTGAATGGGCCCTACGCTTTTCCTGTTTATCCTCTTTCCATTGATGTACTTATAGAATATCTTGGGATTTACCCTACTTTTACCAGCGAGAGCTTTCTCATATCCCCTCTTTGCTCTCCTAATTGCTATCTTTAACTCCATCCTGCACTTTCTGTACTCCATTAATGCCTCCATTGAATTGCTCCCCTTGTACTTGCTAATCGCCTCTTTTTTTCTTCTAATCGTATCCTAAATGTCTCTGGTCATCCATTCTGGGCTTGTTACTCTTTCCTATTACCCTGGAGGTAAAAAGTTGGGCCTGGACCCTCCCCATTTCCCTTTTGAACGCCCTCCCACTGCTCTTCTGTAGATTTTGCCACAAGTACATCTTCCCAGTCTGCCTTAAAATATCCCTAAAACAGCTGTGATGTCCACATATGGAATTTGAAACAGCTATGATCTTATCGATGGTAAAGCAGGCTTCAGGGACTGAATGGTCTTCTTCTGCTCCTATGTCCGATGTAAAAGATAAATGGGCTAGAAATATTGTAAAAGCAGGAAACATCAATGTTTTAAATTAATCCTTCATTCCAATCTTCAGAAATAGGCCCGCTGAAAGACCCAAGATCAATTCAAAATGATTCAACAATAAACAACATGAATAAGGAGAAAAGATTTTATAAAGAAATTCAAAACATTTGTTCCAGCAGTTCACATGCTGGGATAACAGTTGGATTGTTTGGGGGGTGCAGTTACCATAGAATTTCTAAAGTGCACGAGGCCATTCAGCCCATCGGATGTTCACGGACCCTCAGAAAGAGCACTCTGCGGAAGCCCAATTCACTGCCCCATCCCAGAATCCTACATAACCTGCACACCCCATGAAAACAAAGGCCAATTTAGCATGGCCAATCCACCGAACCTGCACATCTTCGGACTGTGGGAGGAAACCAGAGCACCCGGAAGAAACCCAGGCAGACACGGGGAGAACGTGCAAACTCCAGTCATCCGGGGCCAGAACTGAACCGGGGTCCCTGATACTGTGAGGCAGCAGTGCTAACCACTGTGGTAGTATGTATTAGGGGTAATACGGTACACCACGTGTCGACAGGCTATTGGTGGAGGAATGCCAGGTCCTGATAGGATCTGCCACCTACTGGACTCCACCCTGAAATGCCGGTATAGGAACCCAGCTTTTCCCTCCACTTCCCTCAGCAGTTGCATTCTGTAACCACGCTGCTGGGGATAAAGTTCTGCTTAATAAAGCCTTCAATTGACATTACCTCAACCTGCCTCGCGTCATATTGACGGTGCTACAACCACCTTTTGAATGAATTCATAATTTATTAATAGATCTGCCTGAAGTTTCTAGCTGACTGCAGAGTTTCGATGTCATTTATCTGCAGGTTATCAGCTGAACTCCAATATTCATCACTCTTCCTGAAAGAGGACAGGCTCCACCCACAGCCGGCGTGCGGGACGAGGCGGTGGGCGGGCCGAGTTGGCGGGGCGGGGCCTAGGGGGCGGGGAACGCCCCATGATTGACATTTGCTCACAGGGGCCGTGGCGTCACTGCGTCAGAAGAACGGAAGCTGTCAGGTGTCATCATTTCCGGATCAAGCAGGGCTTTTGAATGCCACGCATGCGTGATTCGGACCCCCTTCCACTGTGCAACGTCAGCGGCTGAAGAATAGTGACATCTTTACGCAGAGAGAAAAAGAAAAGAGGTACAGGAGTGGGAGACGTGGGTGGATGGGACGAACAGGGGAGGGAGGTGGGGAGGGGGGTGATGAGGGAGGGAGGGGGTGATGAGGGAGGGAGGGGGTGATGAGGGAGGGAGGGGGGTGATGAGGGAGGGAGGGAGGGGGGTGATGAGGGAGGGAGGGAGGGGGTGATGAGGGAGGGAGGGAGGGGGGTGATGAGGGAGGGAGGGAGGGGGTGATGAGGGAGGGAGGGAGGGGGTGATGAGGGAGGGAGGGAGGGGGTGATGAGGGAGGGAGGGAGGGGGGTGATGAGGCAGGGAGGGAGGGAGGGGGGGGGGTGATGAGGCAGGGAGGGAGGGAGGGGGGGGGGTGATGAGGGAGGGAGGGAGGGAGGGGGGGGGGTGATGAGGGAGGGAGGGAGGGAGGGAGGGGGGGGGGTGATGAGGGAGGGAGGGAGGGAGGGAGGGGGGGGGTGATGAGGGAGGGAGGGAGGGAGGGGGGGGGGGTGATGAGGGAGGGAGGGAGGGAGGGGGGGGGGTGATGAGGGAGGGAGGGAGGGAGGGGGTGATGAGGGAGGGAGGGAGGGGGTGATGAGGGAGGGAGGGAGTGATGAGGGAGGGAGGGAGGGAGGGGGTGATGAGGGAGGGAGGGAGGGGGTGATGAGGGAGGGAGGGAGGGAGGAGGGAGGGAGGGGAGGAGGGAGGGAGGGAGGAGGGAGGGAGGGAGGGAGGGAGGGAGTGATGAGGGAGGGAGGGGGTGATGAGGGAGGGAGGGAGGGAGGGGGTGATGAGGGAGGGAGGGGGTGATGAGGGAGGGAGGGAGGGGGTGATGAGGGAGGGAGGGAGGGGGTGATGAGGGAGGGAGGGGGTGATGAGGGGAGGGAGGGAGGGAGGGGGTGATGAGGGAGGGAGGGAGGGGGGTGATGAGGGAGGGAGGGAGGGAGGGGGTGATGAGGGAGGGAGGGAGGGAGGGGGTGATGAGGGAGGGAGGGAGGGAGGGGGTGATGAGGGAGGGAGGGAGGGAGGGGGGTGATGAGGGAGGGAGGGAGGGAGGGAGGGGGTGATGAGGGAGGGAGGGAGGGAGGGAGGGGGTGATGAGGGAGGGAGGGAGGGAGGGAGGGGGGTGATGAGGGAGGGAGGGAGGGAGGGAGGGGGTGATGAGGGAGGGAGGTAGGGAGGAGGGGGTGATGAGGGAGGGAGGTGGGAGGGAGGGGGTGATGAGGGAGGGAGGTAGGGAGGGAGGGGGTGATGAGGGAGGGAGGGAGGGAGGGGGTGATGAGGGAGGGAGGTAGGGAGGGAGGGGGGTGATGAGGGAGGGAGGTAGGGAGGGAGGGGGTGCATGAGGGCGGTAGGGAGGGAGGGGGTGAGGGAGGGAGGGAGGGAGGGTGGGGGTGATGAGGGAGGGAGGGAGGGAGGGAGGGGGTGATGAGGGAGGGAGGGAGGGAGGGAGGGGGTGATGAGGGAGGGAGGGAGGGAGGGGGTGATGAGGGAGGGAGGGAGGGAGGGGGTGTGAGGGAGGGAGGGTGGTGATGAGGGAGGGAGGGAGTGATGAGGGAGGGTGGGAGGGGGTGGGGAGGGAGGGAGTGATGAGGGAGGGAGGGAGTGATGGGGAGGGAGGGGGTGATGAGGGAGGGGGGGGTGATGAGGGAGGGAGGGGGTGGATGAGGGAGGGAGGGAGGAGTGATGAGGGAGGGAGGGAGGGGGTGATGAGGGAGTGATGGGGGAGGGAGGGAGGGAGTGATGAGGGAGGGAGGGGGTGGTGAGGGAGGGAGGGAGGGAGGGGGGTGATGAGGGAGGGGGTGGGAGGGGTGGGGGTGTGTGGGAGGGAGGGCGGGGTGTGAGGGTGGGAGGGAGGGAGGGGGTGATGTGGGAGGGAGGGGGGAGGGGGTGATGAGGGAGGGAGGGAGGGGGTGATGAGGGAGGGAGGGAGGGGGTGATGAGGGAGGGAGGGAGGGAGGGGGGTGATGAGGGAGGGAGGGAGGGGGGGTGATGAGGGAGGGAGGGAGGGGGTGATGAGGGAGGGTGGGAGGGGGTGATGAGGGAGGGAGGGAGGGAGGGGGTGATGAGGGAGGGGAGGGTGGGGGTGATGAGGGAGGGGTGGGAGGGAGGGGGTGATGAGGGAGGGAGGGAGGGGGGGGTGATGAGGGAGGGAGGGAGGGAGGGGGTGATGAGGGAGGGAGGGAGGGGGTGATGAGGGAGGGAGGGGGGTGATGAGGGAGGGAGGGAGGGAGGGAGGGGGGTGATGAGGGAGGGAGGGAGGGGGTGTGAGGGTGGGTGGGAGGGGGTGATGAGGGAGGGAGGGAGGGGGTGTGTGGGTGGGAGGGTGGGGGTGTGAGGGAGGGTGGGAGGGGGTGGATGAGGGTGGGTGGGAGGGGGTGATGAGGGTGGGAGGGAGGGGGTGATGAGGGAGGGAGGGAGGGGGTGATGAGGGAGGGAGGGGGTGATGAGGGTGGGAGGGGGTGTTGAGGGGGGAGGGGGGTGATGAGGGTGGGAGGGGGTGATGAGGGTGGGAGGGGGTGATGTGGGAGGGAGGGGGTGATGAGGGTGGGAGGGAGGGGGGAGGGTGGGGGTGATGAGGGAGGGGGGGAGGGGGTGATGAGGGAGGGAGGGAGGGGGTGATGAGGGAGGGGGGTGATGAGGGTGGGGGGTGATGAGGAGGGGGTGATGAGGGAGGGGGTGATGTGGGGGGGGTGATGAGGGGGGGGTGATGAGGGAGGGGGTGATGAGGGAGGGGGGTGATGAGGGAGGGGGGTGATGAGGGAGGGGGTGATGAGGGAGGGGGTGATGAGGGAGGGGGGTGATGAGGGAGGGGGTGATGAGGGAGGGGGTGATGAGGGAGGGGGGTGATGAGGGAGGGGGTGATGAGGGAGGGGGTGATGAGGGAGGGGGTGATGAGGGAGGGGGTGATGAGGGAGGGGGTGATGAGGGGGGGGGTGATGAGGGAGGGGGTGATGAGGGAGGGGGTGATGAGGGAGGGGGTGATGAGGGAGGGGGTGATGAGGGAGGGGGTGATGAGGGAGGGGGTGATGAGGGAGGGGGTGATGAGGGAGGGGGTGATGAGGGAGGCGGTGATGAGGGAGGCGGTGATGAGGGAGGGGGTGATGAGGGAGGGGGTGATGAGGGAGGGGGTGATGAGGGAGGGGGTGATGAGGGAGGGGGTGATGAGGGAGGGGGGTGATGAGGGAGGGGGTGATGAGGGAGGGGGGTGATGAGGGAGGGGGTGATGAGGGAGGGGGTGATGAGGGAGGGGGTGATGAGGGAGGGGGTGATGAGGGAGGGGGTGATGAGGGAGGGGGTGATGAGGGAGGGGGTGATGAGGGAGGGAGGGGGTGATGAGGGAGGGGGTGATGAGGGAGGGAGGGGGTGATGAGGGAGGGAGGGAGGGAGGGGGTGATGAGGGAGGGAGGGAGGGAGGGGGTGATGAGGGAGGGAGGGAGGGAGGGGGGTGATGAGGGAGGGAGGGAGGGAGGGGGGTGATGAGGGAGGGAGGGAGGGAGGGGGGTGATGAGGGAGGGAGGGAGGGAGGGGGGTGATGAGGGAGGGAGGGAGGGAGGGGGGTGATGAGGGAGGGAGGGAGGGAGGGGGGTGATGAGGGAGGGAGGGAGGGAGGGGGGTGATGAGGGAGGGAGGGAGGGAGGGGGGTGATGAGGGAGGGAGGGAGGGAGGGGGGTGATGAGGGAGGGAGGGAGGGAGGGGGGTGATGAGGGAGGGAGGGAGGGGGGTGATGAGGGAGGGAGGGAGGGAGGGGGGTGATGAGGGAGGGAGGGAGGGAGGGGGGTGATGAGGGAGGGAGGGGGTGTGATGAGGGAGGGAGGGAGGGAGGGGGGTGATGAGGGAGGGAGGGAGGGGGGGATGAGGGAGGGAGGGGTGATGAGGGAGGGAGGGAGGGAGGGGTGATGGGTTGATGGAGGGGAGGTGATGAGGGAGGGAGGGGGTGATGAGGGAGGGAGGGAGCGGGTGATGAGGAAGCGAGGGGATGGCGGGTGACTTGGGAGGGGGGGTGGGTGATGAGGGGAGAGGGGGTGATGGGGGAGGGGGCTACGAGGGAATGAGGGGGTGACGGGGGGTGGGGGTGACAAGGGGAGGAGGGAAAGGGGTGACGGGGAGGGGGTGATGAGGGAGGGAAGGGGTAGGGTGACGAGGGAGGGAGGGGGTGGCGAGTGACGAGGGTGGGGTGGCGGGTGACGAGGGTGGGGTGGCGGGTGACGAGGGAGGGGTGGCGGGTGACGAGGGAGGGGTGGCGGGTGACGAGGGAGGGGTGGCGGGTGACGAGGGAGGGGTGGCGGGTGACGAGGGAGGGGTGGCGGGTGACGAGGGAGGGGTGGCGGGTGACGAGGGAGGGGTGGCGGGTGACGAGGGAGGGGTGGCGGGTGACGAGGGAGGGGTGGCGGGTGACGAGGGAGGGGTGGCGGGTGACGAGGGAGGGGTGGCGGGTGACGAGGGAGGGGTGGCGGGTGACGAGGGAGGGAGGGTGACGAGGGAAGGAGGGGGTGATGGGGAGGGGGTGATGGGGAGGGGGTGTTGGGGGAGGGGGTGTTGGGGGAGGGGGTGTTGGGGGAGGGGGTGATGGGGGAGGGGGTGATGGGGGAGGGGGTGATGGGGGAGGGGGTGATGGGGGAGGGGGTGATGGGGGAGGGGGTGATGGGGGAGGGGGTGATGGGGGAGGGGGTGATGGGGGAGGGGGTGATGGGGTAAGGAGGGGGTGACGAGGGAGGGGGGAGGGGGTGACGAGGGGAGGGGGAGACGGGGGGGGGGGAAAGGCTGACGGGGAGGGGGTGATGAAGGGGCGACGGGGGAGGGGGCGACGAGTGACGAGGGAGGGAGGGAGGGTGACGAGGGAGGGGGTGGCGAGTGACGAGGGAGGGAGGGAGGGTGACGAGGCAGGGGTGGCGGGTGACGAGGGAGAGGGGGTAGGTGACGAGGGGGGGCAGATGAGGGGAGGCAGATGAGGGGAGGAGGGGCTGACGAGGGAAGGAGGGGGTGACGGGGAGGGGGTTGAGAGGGGAGGGGGTTGAGAGGGGAGGGGGTTGAGAGGGGAGGGGGTTGAGAGGGGAGGGGGTGACGAGGGGAGGGGGGTGACGAGGGGAGGGGGTGACGAGGGAGGGAGGGAAGGAGGGGGTGACGATGGAGGGAGGGAAGGAGGGGGTGACGGGGGGTAGAGGGTGACGGGGGGAGGGGGGAAGGGGTGACGGGGAGGGGGCGACGAGGGAAGGAGGGGGTGACGGGGAGGGGTTGATGAGGGGGGGCGGGTGACGGGGGGGGAGGGGGTGACGGGGGGGCTGATGCGGGAGGGGGTGATGACGACGGGGGTGGGGTAGGGGTTAACGAAGGAGGGGGGCGGCGACGAGGGAGTGGGTGACGAGGGAGGGAGACGGGGGTAGACGAGGCATGGAAGGGGAATCGACGAGGGAGGTGGGTCGGGGGGATGAAGGGGGTGATTGAGGGAAGGATGGGAGAACGAGCAGGGAGGGAGACAATGGCTGGGTGCACCTCACAGGAGTGGGAAGAAGCTTCGCCTAGGTAGAATTGTAATCAATGTTATTGGTGAATCTGAATCAAATCAAAAAGTTCAGGAATAAGAGAGTCAATAAAAGTTGGGAGTTAAAGAAATATTGATGAAGTTCTCCAGTTCGGGCTGAGGAAGAAGCAGCAGCACCAGTCGTCAGTATATTGGGGAAAAGGTCAGGTGAAACCTGGGTAAGATTAAAATGTTTCCAATGTCTCACCACAAGGCAGACCAGAATAATTTGGATTTCGGAGCAGCTTCTTGCTCATTAGCCTTTGAGTGAGGATTTGGGCACAATGTTCAGCAGGCTCTGTATTGTGAACCAGTCATAGCATCTTGATAATTGAAAACAGAACGATGGTGAAAGCACTTGTCATAAATAATGTCTTAACTGGTTATTTGTGAGAATCAAAGCATTCTCTTGTATCAAGATTTTTTCCCCATTTTTATTCTCATTACAGAACACAATGGATCAAATAATGCAGTTTGTGGAGCCCAGTCGTCAGTTTGTAAAGGATTCAATCAGACTTGTGAAAAGATGTACAAAGCCTGACAGGAAAGGTACTGCACAATTGCATGCTTCTTCTCCGCTATTCTCATTGTCTTGTCAGAAGACTGTAAAATATAAGGCTATAAGACTGCATGGAGCTAACTGGTTATGTCCAAGACAAAAGAAATAGGAGCTGGCCATTCAGTCCCTCAAACTTGCTCCACCATTCGTCAGATCATGGCTTACACATTTACTCAGTGTGAGAGCTAACATCTGCACAGTGGACCAGTTGTGCTGATAATGTTTCTGTGAAATCATGGCCTTGTTCATGGGTCATCTGAACTTTTGGATGTGAATATTGTTTTCTAGTCATGTTCTATAGATTCTGAAATTGTAATCTTTATAATTCTCTTTGTTAAAGGCGTGCTTGGATTCATGAAATTTTCATGTGATTGCAAGATAAAGGTATCTTAACCTCTCATATTAGGAAGATAGAATGAAACTTTTTGATAGTTTTGGCTACATGTGCAAAGATCTGCAGGTTCAGTGGGTTACGGGGATAGGGTGGGGACTGGGTCTCCGTAGGGAACTCTTTTGGAGGGTCGCTGCAGACTCTGAGCTCATGGCCTGCATTTGCACTGTAGGGATTATACGAATAGAAATGAAGCTCGAGTAGAGTTTCTGTAACCATGGTGCTTTCATAATAACCATTATACCCTGCCTCCAACACCTCTTTGGAATGTAAGGAAACTGGGTAGAGAGGATGAGAGCACTTGTGATATAAATATATTGCATTAAATATATGTGCTGAAACCTACAGCTTGTTTTTTCTGTTGGAAATACTTATAAGAAGTACTGGTCTGTATCCATAAAATAAGCTACATTTCATGAATTGTATTCCTTAATAGAATGTTCAAAAGTAATATAGTGTGCAACAAAATACAATTACAGAATAGTCAAGAGGCTAGGAATTCTGCGGCGAGTAACTCAGTTCCCAACTCCCCAAAGCATCCATTATCTACAAGGCACAAGTCAGGAGTGTGATTGAATACTCTCACTTGCCTGAATGTGAGCAGCTCCAATGATATTTGAGAAGCTGAAAACTATCCAGGCCAAAGCAGCCAGCTTGATTGGTACTGTCTTAAACATTCAATCCCTCCACCACTGATAAACAGTGGCAATAGTCTGTACCACAAGAGGCACTGCAGCAACTTCCCAAGGCGCAATTGATAACACCTTACAAAGCTGTGACCTCGACCATCTGGACGGAGTAGGTGCATGGGAACACCATTAACTGCACCTTCCCCACCAAATCACTCACCATCCTGACCTGGAACTATATCGTCGTTCCTTCACTGTTGCTGGGCCAAGATCCTGGAACTTACTTCCCAGCAGCATTGAGTGTACGTAGATGGACTGCACTGGTTCAAGAAGCTGGCTTACCACCACCTTCTCGAGGACAATTAGGGATTTGCCTCTAACCATTTCCATAATGTAAGCCTTATTTGGGTTGTGTTTTGCTTTATTCACATGACATTCCTACTTCGAATTAGAATGATTTAATTGTGTCTACTTTTCTTACACATTCTTAGGAAGAGCTAATTAAACTTCTGTTTTAATAAAGAGTTCAATATTTTCAGAACAGTTTTGGAACTGAGTAAACAATTAATTGTCATATTTAAAAGTGGAATGATCCCGATAATACTTTCATGCTATGAATAAGACTGATGAGCTGGCTGAAGATATGGTGATACAATTCGTTTGGCTACATGGTTGAAAGACAGGTCTAATAAACTATCAGTACTGTTCTCCGTGTAATGCGCTACAATATTTAACAAATGTGAAATTAAACTCAATTTTGAGAGATTCCTATGTGGTTTCCTCTTTGCAGAATTTCAGAAGATTGCCATGGCAACAGCAATTGGATTTGCCATTATGGGATTCATCGGTTTCTTTGTGAAACTCATCCACATCCCCATTAATAATATTATTGTGTAAGTATTCAGAAATCTTGACTGATAGATCTTACCTATATTTAAAAAAAAAATCTATTAATGTTTTCATTCTTTTCGATTATGAAAGTTTTGAGGGGAACGCGTAGAAAACAAAAAGGTGGTTGTAGGATTTATAGGAGTTGGGAGAATATTTTTGCTTGGTTGAGATCTCATGGCTCAGTAGCTATAAAATAATTTTCATTCCTTTAAAAAAAAATGTATAGATTAAATTGTCCAGTGCAATTTATGATGGCTTGTCAAGCAGAATCACTATGTTCAGAATTTTAGTTAAAGTTGATAACACTCCCTGTTTGTATGGGAAAAGTTAGTTAGGTGCATGGTTTTTAAGAGAACTTGCTGGTGTTCCCATGCATCTACTGTCCTTGTCTTTCTAAGTGGTAGAGATTGTGAGTTTAGCATGTGCTCTCAAAGGAGGTGTGGTGAGTTGCTTCAGTGCATCATGTTAATGGTGAACATTGCTGTCAGCGATGGTGGAGAGAGTGAATGTTGAAGATGGTGGATTGACTGCCAGTCAAGCAGGCTGCTTTTTCCCAAATGTTGAGCTGGAGTTTTGTTGGGACTGCACTTTTCCAGGCTGTGGAACTTTTTCACTCAGTGGGTTGTGGGACATTGGAACTCTCTTCCTAAGCAAGGGGGTGATAGGTTATTGGGGGTAGGTAGGGTAGAGATTTGAGATTACAATCAGATCAGACATATATAGCAGAGCAGGCTCAAAGGGTTGAATGCCCTACTTCTCCTTGTTCGTCTTGAGAGTTTTCCTTCACACACCTGACTTGTGCCTTGTGGACAGGTTTTGGGGAGTCAGAAGGTGAGTTACTTGCAGGAGTTCTAGCCTCGGACCTGCTCTTGTAGCTGCACTATTTATATGGCTAGTCCAGCACAGTTTTTGGTCAATGGTAAGCCCCAGGATGTTAATCGTGGGGAATTCAGCGATAGTAACACTGCTCAATGTCATGTGGAGATGTTAGATTCTGTCTCATTGGATAATGAAGACTGCTTCATTTTCTGAAGAGTGGAAATGGTGCTGAATACTGTACAAGCATCTGCGAACATTCCTCTTCTGATGGAGATAAGGGGCGTCATTCTCCGACCTCCCCCGCCGGGTTGGAGAATGGCCGTTGGCCGCCGTGAATCCCGCCCCCGCCGAAGTCTCCGGTACCGGAGATTGGGCGGGGGCGGGAATCGGGCCGCGCCGGTTGGCGGGACCCCCCGCTCAATTCTCCGGCCCGGATGGGCCGAAGTCCCGCCCAGAAATTGCCTGTCCCGCCGGCGTAAATCAAAGCTGGTATTTACCGGCGGGACCAGGCGGCGTGGGCGGGCTCCGGGGTCCTGGGGGGGGCGCGGGGCGATCTGACCCCGGGGGGTGCCTCCACGGTGGCCTGGCCCGCGATCGGGGCCCACCAATCCGCGGGCGGGCCTGTGCCGTGGGGGCACTCTTTCCCTTCCGCCTCCGCCACGGCCTCCACCATGGCGGAGGCGGAAGAGACTCTCCCCACTGCGCATGCGCAGGAAACTGTCGGCGGCCGCTGACGCTCCCGCGCATGCGCCGCATTTCCGCGCCAGCTGGCAGGGCACCAAACGCCATTTCCGCCAGCTGGCGGGGCGGAAATCCCTCCGGCGCCGGCCTAGCCCCTCAATGTTGGGGCTCGGCCCCCAAAGGTGCGGAGCATTCCGCACCTTTGGGCCGGCGCGATGCCCGTCTGATTGGCGCCGTTTTTGGTGCCAGACGGCAGACACCGCGCCGTTGGGGGAGAATTTCGCCCATGGTTATTGATGAAATAACTGAAGATGGTTGGGCTCAGGACACTACCCGAAGAACTCCTGCACTGATGATTGAGAGTAGTTTGATTGGGTGGTAAATGGCTAGGTTCGATTTGTTCAGCTTTTTGTGAACAGGAGAGAGCTGGGAAATTTTGCACTTTGCCGGATAGCTGTTAGTGTCGTAGCTGTACTGGAACAATTTGGTTGTGGGACATGGCTGGTTCAGGACAACCAGTACTATTGCTAGAATGTTGTCAGGGCCATAAATGTCCAGTGCATTTGCCCATTTGTTGATATGTGGAATGAATCAAACTGGTTGAAGAAGGGCATTTAATGCTGGGGACCTCAGACGAGGTGAAGTCGGATCAGTGACCTAAATAAGGAAGTTTACTGTAAGCAAGATTAATTTGCTTCCATAAGAACAAAGCAAAAGAATAGAATGGAGCTAAAGATGTGCATAAAAATAATTTAGAACAGTTAGTAAAATGAGATGCAACATTTAAACCAAGTCATAAAATAATAATCTTTACTAGTGTCACAAGTAAGCTTATGTTAACACTAATGAAGTTACTGTGAAAAGCCCCTAGTCACTACACATCAACCTCATCAAGTTACCCTGTATCCCATGTGCATTTGCCTTCTTTATAAGTCTCCCATATGGGACTTGTCAAAGGCTTTGCTGAAATCCATGTAAACCACATCAACTGCACTACCCTCATCTACATACCTGGTCACATGCTCAAAAATTCAATCAAATTTGTGAGGC
Organism: Scyliorhinus torazame; assembly: GCF_047496885.1. Classification (NCBI taxonomy): domain Eukaryota; kingdom Metazoa; phylum Chordata; class Chondrichthyes; order Carcharhiniformes; family Scyliorhinidae; genus Scyliorhinus; species Scyliorhinus torazame. Next base: position 130,809,403 of record NC_092712.1, read on the forward strand.
ATAACTTCCCTCTGATAAAGCCATACTGACTATTCCTGATCAAGCCTTGCCTCTCCAACTGAAGATAGATTCTCTCCTTCAGAATTTTCTCCAAACGTTTCCCCATCTCTGGTGAAACTCACTGGCCTGTAGTCTCTACAACATTTCTTAAATTGTGGGATCACATTACCTGTTCTCCATTCCCTGAGGCCAATAAGGAATTAAATATTTGGGTCAGAGACCCTGCAATCTCTTCCCAAATATTGAGTGGAAACTCTTTAGATCAAATAGTTTTGATGGGGTGGTGTTTGTGCAGTGTGTCCAGGAAGCTTTTCTAACACAGTATGTAGATTGTCCGACCAGAGGAGGGGCAATATTGGATTTAGTACTGGGTAATGAACCAGGGCAAGTGATAGATTTGTTAGTGGGGGAGCATTTTGGAGATAGTGACCACAATTCTGTGACTTTCACTTTAGTAATGGAGAGGGATAGGTACGTGCAACAGGGCAAGGTTTACAATTGGGGGAAGGGTAAATACGATGTTGTCAGACAAGAATTGAAGTGCATAAGTTGGGAACATAGGCTGGCAGGGAAGGACACAAGTGAAATGTGGAACTTGTTCAAGGAACAGGTGCTACGCGTCCTTGATATGTATGTCCCTGTCAGGCAGGGAAGAGATGGTCGAGTGAGGGAACCATGGTTGACAAGAGAGGTTGAATGTCTTGTTAAGAGGAAAAAGGAGACTTATGTAAGGCTGAGGAAACAAGGTTCAGACAGGGCATTGGAGGGATACAAGATAGCCAGGAGGGAACTGAAGAAAGGGATTAGGAGAGCTAAGAGAGGGCATGAACAATCTTTGGCAGGTAGTTTCAAGGAAAACCCCAAGGCCTTTTACACATATGTGAGAAATATGAGAATGACTAGAGCGAGGGTAGGTCCGATCAAGGACAGTAGCGGGAGATTGTGTATTGAGTCTGAAGAGATAGGAAAGGTCTTGAACGAGTACTTTTCTTCTGTATTTACAAATGAGAGGGGCGATATTGTTGGAGAGGACAGTGTGAAACAGATTGGTAAGCTCGAGGAAATACTTGTTAGGAAGGAAGATGTGTTGGGCATTTTGAAAAACTTGAGGATAGACAAGTCCCCCGGGCCTGACGGGATATATCCAAGGATTCTATGGGAAGCAAGAGATGAAATTGCAGAGCCGTTGGCAATTATCTTTTCGTCCTCACTGTCAACAGGGGTGGTACCAGGGGATTGGAGAGTGGCGAATGTCGTGCCCCTGTTCAAAAAAGGAACCAGGGATAACCCTGGGAATTACAGGCCAGTTAGTCTTACTTCGGTGGTAGGCAAAGTAATGGAAAGGGTACTGAAGGATAGGATTTCTGAGCATCTGGAAAGACACTGCTTGATTAGGGATAGTCAGCATGGATTTGTGAGGGGTAGGTCTTGCCTTACAAATCTTATTGAATTCTTTGAGGAGGTGACCAAGCATGTGGATGAAGGTAAAGCAGTGGATGTAGTGTACATGGATTTTAGTAAGGCATTTGATAAAGTTCCCCATGGTAGGCTTCTGCACAAAGTAAGGAGGCATGGGATAGTGGGAAATTTGGCCAGTTGGATAACGAACTGGCTAACCGATAGAAGTCAGAGAGTGGTGGTGGATGGCAAATATTCAGCCTGGATCCCAGTTACCAGTGGTGTACCGCAGGGATCAGTTCTGGGTCCTCTGCTGTTTGTGATTTTCATTAATGACTTGGATGAGGGAGTTGAAGGGTGGGTCAGTAAATTTGCAGACGATACGAAGATTGGTGGAGTTGTGGATAGTAAGGAGGGCTGTTGTCGGCTGCAAAGAGACATAGATAGGATGCAGAGCTGGGCTGAGAAGTGGCAGATGGAGTTTAACCCTGAAAAGTGTGAGGTTGTCCATTTTGGAAGGACAAATATGAATGCGGAATACAGGGTTAACGGTAGAGTTCTTGGCATTGTGGCGGAGCAGAGACCCCTTGGGGTCTATGTTCATACATCTTTGAAAGTTGCCACTCAAGTGGATAGAGCTGTGAAGAAGGCCTATGGTGTGCTCGCGTTCATTAACAGAGGGATTGAATTTAAGAGCTGTGAGGTGATGATGCAGCTGTACAAAACTTTGGTAAGGCCACATTTGGAGTACTGTGTACAGTTCTGGTCGCCTCATTTTAGGAAGGATGTGGAAGCTCTGGAAAAGGTGCAAAGAAGATTTACCAGGATGTTGCCTGGAATGGAGAGTCGGTCTTACGAGGAAAGGTTGAGGGTGCTAGGCCTTTTCTCATTAGAGCGGAGAAGGATGAGGGGCGACTTGATAGAGGTTTATAAGGTGATCAGGGGAATAGATAGAGTAGACAGTCAGAGACTTTTTCCCCAGGTGGAACACACCATTACAAGGGGACATAAATTTAAGGTGAAAGGTAGAAGATATAGGAGGGATATCAGAGGTAGGTTCTTTACCCAGAGAGTAGTGGGGGCATGGAATGCACTGCCTGTGGAAGTAGTTGAGTCGGAAACATTAGGGACCTTCAAGCAGCTGTTGGATAGGTACATGGATTACGGGAAAATGATATAGTGTAGATTTATTTGTTCTTAAGGGCAGCACGGTAGCATTGTGGATAGCACAATTGCTTCACAGATCCATGGTCCCAGGTTCGATTCCGGCTTGGGTCATTGTCTGTTCGGAGTTTGCACGTCCTCCCCGTGTCTGCGTGGGTTTCCTCCGGGTGCTCCGCTTTCCTCCCACAGTCCAAAGATGTGCGGGTTAGGTGAATTGGCCAATGATAAATTGCCCTTAATGTCCAAATAGCCCTTGGTGTTGGGTAGAGGTGTTGAGTTTGGGTAGGGTGCTCTTTCCAAGAGCTGGTGCAGATTCAAAGGGTCGAATGGCCTCCTTCTGCACTGTAAATTCAATGATAATCTATGATTAATCTAGGACAAAGGTTCGGCACAACATCGTGGGCCGAAGGGCCTGTTCTGTGCTGTATTTTCTATGTTCTATGTTCCCAGCATCTTGGGGTACAATTCATCCGGGCCTGGACATTTGTCCACTTTTCAGCCTGCCAACACTTCTAATACCTTGTTCAGTCCTTATGATAATTTGACCAAGAAACCCAGTCTCTCTCCCCGAGCTCTGTATCTACCCCTTAATTCTCTTGGGTGAAGACAGATATGAAGTATTCGTTCAACACCCTCCCAATGTCCTCGAGCTCCACCCACAGATTTCACTGGTTATCCTCTTCCCATTGATATACTTTTAGAATATCTTGGGATTTTCCATACTTGTACCAAAGCGCTCTCATATCCCTTCTTTGCTCTCCTAATTGATTTCTTAAGCTCCATCCTGCACTTTCTGTACTCCACTAATGCCTCTGTTGATTTGCCCTTGTACTTGCTAAAAGCCTCTTTCCCTTCTCATCATATCCTGAATGTCTGTGGTCATCATGGTTCTCTGGGCTTGTTACTCCTTACACTCCTTTTCCCTCCCCATTTCCTTTTTGAATACCCCCCACTACTCTTTTATGTAGATTTCCCCACAAGTAACTCTTTCCAGTACACCCTGGCCAGATCCTGCCTTATTTTATTAAAATCCGGTCTCCCCTGATCCACAACCTTTTTTTGAAACTTGTCCATTTCTCTGTACGGACCAAACTTAAATTGTACCATGTTATGGTCGCTATCACCGAAATGTTCCCCCACCAACTCATCAGCCACCTGTCTGGCTTCATTCCCTGGATTTAGGTCTAGCACTGCATTCTCTCTTGTTGGACCCTCTACATATTGAGCGAAAAAGTTTTCTTGTATACATTTTAAGTACTCCACTCTTATCTAAGCCCTTAACACAGTGACTATCTCAATCTATGTTGGGAAAGTTGAAATCGCCTAATATAAATTACCCTTTTATTTTTGCACACCTCTGAATTGCGCCCATATTTGCTTCTCGATTTCCAGCTGCAAATATTTGCTTGATTTCCCGCAGACCAGGGGTCTGTAAATAAACCATTTGGCTGTCCCTTCTTTGTTCCTAAGCTCTACCCACAAAGCTTCACTTGATGTCCCTTCCAAGATATATCATCTCTCCTTGCTGCAATATAGTAATAATGCAATGCCTCCTTCTCTGCCTCACCTGAAGAGTCTATATCCCGAGATGTTGAGCTGCCAATCCTGCCCCTCCCTCCACCACGTCTCTGTGATGGCTAATATATCACTATTCTCAATCCTTGCCCTTAATACATCGCTAGAGAAGCAGAATAAATTGTACTAAACCTTAGAATGAACTGGGCAGTCCATACTGTTTGGCTATGGAGGACAATTTAAAGCTCAGGGAGAAGGTACTGAAGAAGAAACTTCAAAGCATCTGGAGCATAGTTGAAACAGATTCAGATTATTACTTAAAAGCAAACAGAAAATGTAATGGTAATTGGCGAAAATTAAATTTAGTGTAGGAAATAGGAACTATTTCTTTACTTTGTGATAAAAGAAAGGGTAATTTGTACATGTTGCTTGGAGCTGATGCTGCATCGAATGAAAGCAAATGTGAAGGGTGGTTTACCAGTCAAAGTTAACTTGACTTGTAATTTGTCAAAAAAACCTGTTAAGGCTCTGAGATTTCCTTTCCACTGCGCTTGGACACAGTGTTTTGAGAACCTTAGAGTTTTTCACACCTTTAACTTTGACCAGAGTGCATCACCTCATACTTATTCATGTTGAATTTGGTCTACCATACTATTAGTATCAACATTTCTAGCTTTGTATCCAAATCATTGTTCACATGCATGACAGCGAAGACAGAACTGGACAGTGCTCTTAACTCCGACTCTCTTCACTTCCAACCAATTTCTAATCTCATTTGCTACTACTTTCCCCGACTTTGCTAGAAGCTTAATGGAAACGCATTCAAAAGCTCTGTATTTCTTTCAACTATATGAAGCATTAAAGTTTATAGAATCCCTACTCTGCAGGAGGCCATTCAGCCCATCAGGTCTGCACTGACCCTCTGAAAGGGCACCCTATCTAGGCACACGCCCTTACCCTATCCCAGTAACCCAACCTAACCTGCACATCTTTGGATTGTGGGAGGAAACCCACAGGGAGAACGTACAAACGCCACATAGTACCCAAGGCTGAAATTGAACCTGGGTCCCTGGCGCAGTGCGAACCACTGTGCTGCACATTTATTAATCTTCCTTCTTGCAACTAAACTGGTGTGCTTCTCATTTTCTCTATCTTGATGTTGAACTAACTGACCTATAATTATTGGGATTTGCTCTGTTTTCCTTTTTGAACATGATTGCCATATTAGTCACTAGCAGTTCAAGAAGGCAGCTCAGCGCCACCTTCTGAAAGGTAACCAGGAATGGGCAATAAATGCTGGCCTAGCCAGCGTTGCCCACATTCTGTGTAAATGAATTTTTAAAAACTCACTGCTGAAACATATTGATTCCTAATATCGCCATGAAGTCTAATTCTGAGACATGCATTTAACAGATACAGAATTTAACACCATTCCAATGATCTTGTGTTGTAAATAGAAACACATGGGTTCTGTCTCATATTCAACATTTTATTTTACAGATGATTGTTTTATTGGTTTAATAGTTTGAGTTTTTTGACGTTTCATTATCATTCCTAACATATTTGCTTAACACTCCTGCAAGCCCTGACTTATTCTGCCCTTTTTTTTTTTGTCAGTAAAAAGTTTTTGATCTGCAGTATAGTTGTCATCAAGAACCTGTGTTTGTGTGTGTATAAATATATATATATTTAAGTAAATGTGGTAAAACTGCAGTTCCATTTTAATAGACAAGTGGTATTTTGCAGTGAAGGACTTACTGGAAAACACTTGAATGTTTTGGATCTGTCAATTTTACTAAATAATATAAACTAGGTTTTCAGGGTAATGAACTAATAATGGATGTTTCAATCTTCACAGTGGTGGTTAAGACTTCTCAACTGACCTCATGCCACTAAGGTGGGGAATGAAGATGAAAGGACGCAAAGGAACATTGATATATTTTATGCTGTTATAAATCAATAAAAAGGCTACTTTGGAATTGTGTTAAAACTCTTTTTATTTCTTCCCTTTTGTTCATTCATATTACATTGTGCCTTTTAACAAACTGATTAATTGAGATGTCTCTTTATTCCCATTGTCCATAGCAGAGGCTGATCTGTTTCTACTGTCACTGTCCCACTTCCATCGTAAGTGTTGGATGTGCTCACCAATTTCCCAAACTGGAGTACTTGATTAGCTGCAAAAGAGAACATGAGTAGAAAATTACTTTTCACCTATGACCTCTTGGAATGTAAAAGTCACCATGTAATCAAGCATTAATCAAGCATAATTTTAAACTTGCTGTTTGTAACTCAGTAGACGTTGCAGCTACTACAGAGGATACCTGCATGGATGGTTTTAACCCCTCTAATAGCCAGCTACAAATGGCACGTTTAGCTGCATGCATCACATAGATGGAGGGAGATAATGGGTAAATTCACCAAAATACCACCACTGCCAGCGAGAAGTAAGATGGCGCTGTTGTTTATTCCAATCCTCATGACTTTGCAGCGATGGATATTTCCTGACTTTGCTTGGGAGCCAGCGTGATAGTTATCCATCTCTGGAAAGTACTTCTGGGAGGTTGAATGAACTTCCTGATGTCTGCAGGGAAAAATATCCTCGAGCAACAAAATATTCCAATTAAAACAAGACCTCAAAAGAAATACACCTGAAACCTTGGACCACACTCCAAGACTGCAAACATCACCAACTGCAGCTAGTGATCAATGTTTCAACCTTCCACAGAAAACTGGGACAACCCTGGGAAGATGTAGCCAGTTGCTTCACAAGTGGAACATGACCAGCTCAAATTATGAAAGACCATTCATTGACCACATACTGAACGTTAGTCCCGAGAGATCCATTCCTGATGGCATCATAACCATTCACACGGTCAGCTGAAGACGTTGAATGGATTGTTAACCTTAAATTTCTGCCAGGAGATGGTGCTGTCAGACAGCAAAACTATTTTGTAAATTGGCCTTGTGTAACTAGGAAAAAGGTGAATTACCAAACTTTGAAATGCTGGAAAGCAAGTCATGAGATTTATTTCTGGGAGGTTGACACCAACACAGCTCGAATGGGTTCTTGCGGTTACGTACACAGTTTAAAGTGAAAAGAGATCAAGTGTTTCAAAGTTAAGCGGGAAAGTAAACTAAAAAGGATGTAAACAGGATACATAGTGATTGGGGCAAGAAGGCAGCAGACAGAATATAAGTATGAAATTATCTACTTTTTATGGAAGCAGAGAAAACTTTTATTTAAAGGTGAGAGACCAGTAAATGTTGATTTCTGGGGGGCTATGTACACAAATCAAAGTTGATATGCTGGTTCAGTAAACAATTAGTGTGGTAAATAGTCCTTTATGACAAGCAGGTTGGAGTATAAGGAAATCTTGCTGCAGATATGTAGAGCTCTGCCTTTTTGATTTTCACATCTAAGGAAGGACATCTTGGATGGTTCATTGGATGAGATTACCTAATAAGGGGAGATTAAGTAGACTAGACCCATGTCCTCTAGAATGGAGAAGATAAGAGAAGAGAAAAGTATAACATTCTTAAAGTTGAAAGGGTAGAGGCTGAAAAGCTGTTTCTTCTGGCTAGAGAGTTGTTTAGATCTAGGAATGGAATCAAGCTAAGGGTTCAGCCATTGAGATGAGATGAGAACTTTCACCACTGAAACGGCTGTGAATATTTGGAAATCTACATCAGTGAGCTATGTTCAGTCGATGAGTATCTTCAAGAGAGATAGAAATGATTTTGGGGTATCCGGTGAATCAAGTTATAGGCTGGACATGCAAGCTTCAGAGATCTTGCAGCTTATGCCTGATTCTGTAGCTGACCAGATCATTCTTTATTTCCCTCTCTGCTCGCATGGTCCTTGTCCCACCTTGATGTGAACTATTCTCCTGCAATGGTCTCTCCAGTCACCTCAGGTTCTTCAACCTTCGATTCATAGGGACAGCACGTGGCACGGTGGTTAGCTCTGCTGCCTATGACACTGAGGACCCGGGTTTGAATCCCAGCCCTGGGTCGCTGTCCATGTGGAGGTTGCACATTCTCCCCTTGTCTGCGTGGGTTTCATCCCCACGATCCAAAGATTTGCAGGTTAGGTGGATTGGCCACGCTAAATTGCCGCATAATTGGGGGAAAAAAAAATAATTGGGTACTCTAAATTTATTTTAAAAAACTTTTGATTCATCACAGTTGTCCTTTAACATTTCAAACACAGAATGAACATTCATGCGTGTGTTGATGTACTCAACTTAACCTCCGTGGTCTGCTGTTAGGTTCCCTCGCTCATCGAGATGTTGGATGGAAAAATAGCCCCCAAAGTTCCTGAGGCGACAGAGTCTGATTTCCACCTAATTGCTCATGTGGGATATCCAGAAATGAGTTCTCGTTGGCCTTAAAATCTCAGTTGGAGATGGACACAGGTGGATTTTTTTCTTGCACTTACAGCAAACGCTTGGGTGGTGGTGGGGGAGGGTATAAGCACTTACCAAAACGAAGGAACAAATTTGACAATATTCTCTTCTACCCCCACAAATTAGATGAGAGGAAAATTGTGTGCCGTTTCCATCAAATTGTGATATGTGCTTATGCCCAATACTGAAAAGGAAAATCCATCTCATTCCATATAGCAGCTGACTGAGGGTCAAGACTTTCAATTCAAGCACCAACATCTATGTTTGATTGGCAGCTCTTTCAAAGCTTAACAGACATGTTTTTAAATTGCCTTTGCCTCAATCTTTTTTTGGAAAAATGTTTCATCACCTGTCCTGTCAAAATTGTGTGTACAATCTGACAGAAAACTAGCACCAGTGTCCCAGTTAAGGTTAATACTCAGGGGCCTGGTGTCTAATCCAGTTCACTTAACCATTCACTGCTTAATAAATTTTGTTTAAGAAAGTCTTGCGAATTATTTATCCTAACAATTTCCTGACCAGTCTTGATTCAACTGTGAGGGTTTTTATTACTATTCAGCCAACATTCGCAAATATATATAATTCTATCTACTTAAAGACAGTATCATATTTGGTGGGGCAGTGTAAAGGGCGGGCACGGTGCAAGTAGCACAAATGGATCTGATCCTGTCCTATATTTTGGATAGTGAGAGAATTCTAACTTTGTTCCGCTTACTCAGGCCTGTGGTGCTGAGGCAGATTACCTCAAGTTACTCAAGCAGCTCCTGATTGATATGGAAATACCTGCAACGGTGAGATCAGTGAAGGACACTGGAAATAATTCTGTCTTTCACTTTTGCAAGCTTGCTTTAACATTTCCAGGGTTTGTAATTGGATTACGCCACAAAAAATCAGAAGCAACGCAGCAATGGTGTTTACTACCTGAGGGAAAACCTTGTTCCGTTGGTCACAGATGTTTGTCTGCTTTTGTCCATTCTGCTCACAGGTTCAGCAGACAGAAACAACAGATTTACCAAATTGACCTGAATGCCTGAGGAGGGTTTACAAAAATTATGGAAGGAATTTTTAAAAACTAATTAATTATACTTCTGCTGCAAAATCCCTTTATTGGACAGATATATGATGACTTATTCAACATTCCATCATATTAGTAGGTGCTATTAGAGTTGTTTTTTTTCTCCTGATATATTTCTTACATTAAAACCACTGAACACTTGAAAGTATGTAGAATGATTACTAAATATCATTGTGCGAACTTATCAAAATCATATATTTTTGTCTAATGTGCTCCAATTAGAAACCTTGGGAGGGATTCTCCCCTACCCGACGGGCGGGGGTTCTGGCGTAATGTAGCGTCAGGCCGCCCCAAAGGTGCGGAATTCTCAGCACCTTTAAGCGCCAAGCCCTCACCTTGAGGGGCTAGGCCCGCGCCGGAGTGGTTTCTGCTCCGCCGGCTGGCGGGATAGGCCTTTGGCGCCACGCCAGCCAGCGCCAAAAGGTCTTCGCCGGGCGACTCGTGCACGGGAGCGTCAGCGGCCGCTCACGGCATCCCTGTGCATGCGCTGGGGAGGGGGTCTCTTCCGCCTCCGCCATAGTCAGATTACCGCGGGCAGCACGGTAGCACAAGTGGATAGCACTGTGGCTTCACAGCGCCAGGGTCCCAGGTTCGATTCCCTGCTGGGTCACTGTCTGTGTGGAGTCTGCACGTTCTCCCTGTGTCTGTGTGGGTTTCCTCTGGGTGCTCCTGTTTTCTCCCACAGTCCAAAGATGTGCAGGTTAGGTGGATTGGCCATGATAAATTGCCCTTAGTGACCAAAAAGGTTAGGAGGGGTTATTGGGTTCCGGGGATAGGGTGGAAGTGAGGGCTTAAATGGGTCGATGCAGACTTGATGGGCCGAATGGCCTCCTTCTGCACTGTATGTTCTATAGTGAAGACCATGGCGAAGGCGGAAGAAAAAGTGCCCCCAAGGCACAGGCCCGCCCATGGATCAGTGGGCCCTGATCGCGGGCCAGGCCACCGTGGGGGCATCCCCTGGGGCCAGATCGCCCCGTGGCCCCCCCCCGCCCCCAGGACACCAGAGCCTGCTCGCGCCGCTTTGACCCGCCGTTCAAAAGGAGGTTTAATCCACGCCGGTGGGCGAGGGTTGACAGCGGCGGGACTTCGGCCCATCGCCGGCCGGAGAATCGCCGGGGGTGGGCCCGCCGACCGGCACGGCGTGATTACAGCCCACCGCCGAATCTCTGGTGGCAGAGAATTCGGGACACGGCGGAATTCACACCAGCCCCCGGCGATTCTCCGACCTGGTGGGGGGTCGGAGAATCGCGCCCCTCATTCCCATTTAACCTTATATAATCTATTAATTTCCAAAAAGTTATATTTTATTGGGTTTAAAATGTAGTGTTGACAAAAAGGGGGAAAGAAAATAAATGATTTTAAACCATCTTGAGATTTGCCCAAAGTCAATGCCCCAGACGTATTCTGTTCCCCACTGAAAACAATTTTTAAGATGTTGCTAACTAGAAAGATGGCTTCTACTGGTGGAAAAGGAATGCTTTATGAAGTGAACAGAAGGTAAAACAATGAAAGAAAATAATACGAAAGTCCATGACTAAACGAGGGAAAATAAGAACCTCAAAGACATTTATGGAAAAGTAAATATTAACCATGCATTAAGGGCTCATCTCAGATTATTAGGAATGATGCTCTGCTGCTGTGTGAGAATGACAAAACAGGTTGTTATTTTTGAACAAAAAAGTTACAAATGGCATTATTTATAATTTTAAAACTTAACATTCTTTCCTGTGGGACCCTATGCTATCAGCACTTGGTGACTTCCAGTGACATATATTGCATATTTGTTAGACATCAGCTGGACTTCAATGGCTTATTCGGAAGAGTCAGGAACCCTGGTATAATATTCTGTTTAATATTAAATAGATTTCAGAAGACATTTTTTTGTGTTGCATGTTAAGTTTCATTCAGATTAGCTTCATAAATTGACACAATGCTACTTTTTGCTGCAGTAATTTGTGTTATTTAGGCACTTTGTGTTGCCAACACAGTTGGATATGTGTGTAAATTAGGTATATTGTTAGGTAAAAAGTAGATGGGCACCCAGCTATTGTTTTTGAGTCTAAGTGGGTTGGGAAAATGTAAATTAATTCTGAAAATTCACAATTGAATTTAATGGGAAGATCGGAGCTATGGTAACCTGACACCAAGGAAATGGGGTAGAATTAAAAATGAGCACAACTAATTCTGCCAATAATTTCTTGGAACTTCTATATTAGAATAATGTCAAATGCTGTACAAATGCCATTACAATGATGCACGTTTATAGAAGAATTCAGGTGATCTTGAATTGCATGGATCAAAGACTCCGCACCACAACATGTGGGACATTTACATCTGTAGGCTCTCTTTGCCAAATACAAATGGAACTAAATTGACAAGTTGCATTGCAGATTTCTATGATTGTGAAATATTTTTCTTGGCATCAGTGTGAATGTCGGAGCAAACTGATTTGCAGACGCATACATTGAACCTCAGCTCCTGGAAACCCGACCAGCAGGTCATAGGCCTCAGTCTGAACATGACCATCTGTCAATGTCTAATGCGCAGAGTACTGTGGAAAAGAGAGGGAATGGTTTTTACCCACTGAATTGATTGTCTTCCTGCTTTTCATAATATAATCCTTTTAATTACACCCAAATGTTCAACAGTTTTGTGGTGCTTGCATTGTGACATTGTGGTGCCGATTTAAATACACAGATGTTGTCTTGTTTTAAATGCTAATTCAACCCCAGGCATAAAATTGGGTTTTAAAAACACCTGCTTGAATTGGACCTCCAAACTTGATGTGAATACCACGACAACAAATCAAATAAATAATTTATGGAAACAGTGCAACCTAATACTGTACTGTTTTAGCTGAACCACAGAGCCAAAACTTCTCTTCTTGACAATGCCAAAAATCCAAAACAGTGTCAAATTATTTTGTGGAAACCAAGATTGATTTAATTGAATGGGAATGCTGGCTATGTCAGAAAATACGCTGGTTGGAAAGGCAAAAATTTCTTTATGCGTGGAATCTTGGGTATAATAGATATGAAGTAATTATGCACAGCAGACAAATTGACAGCTAGCCAGTCTTGGTAAAACTGAAGTGGCAAAGTTGACAGAGATAACTCAATTCAACTGTACAACACTGCAACATTTATGTGATGAAGTAAAAATAGAAATACTGGGGCTGTTGCAGCTACACATTATAACGGATCCACGCACGTCAGTAATTAAATAGGTACTTTGATTTAGTCACTTGCTTTAATCCCCCAGAAAGGAAATTCAGCAGACGTTATTCTGACAGGCTGTCTAATTCATTGCTAGTAGTACAGTATTTTCTAATAACTGGGTGACACAGATTATGACCCTAAACCCAATATTACAGTGAAAATGAAAGTAATTTTGAATGGTTACCCAGGCTAGTTGCTGTATTACTCTGTAAACTGGTTGGATATTTACAAGGTAAGATATGATGATTCCTGTATATTTTTCATACATTTAAGAGAGTGATTTAAAATGAAAATCACTTGTCACAAGTAGGCTTCAAATGAAGTCACTGTGAAAAGCCCCTAGTCGCCACCTGTTCGGGGAGGCTGGTATGGGAATTGAACTGTGCTGCTGGCCTGCCTGGGTCTGCTTTAAAAGCCAGCTATTTAGCCCAGTGTGCTAAACCAGCTAAATCTGCTCTAAGTTAAAATAACATGAAATGTCAACGATTCCAGATAAATTCTTAAGTGCCAGATATGTAGCTAAATGTTGACCTTTTAAAACAGAGGGAGACACTATGACAGTATGTGTATTGTAAGAATAATGAAGGGTTAACAATTTACTGTAACTACATCCAACCACTAGATGGTGATCAAGCACATACACGTGGATCACGTGTTACTCTTGATTCGGGAGTAGGTTGTTAGGCGAGATAATGAATAGTCGTGTTATCAGGAGCTCTGTAGTTAGTATCATCGTGTTAGTCAATCTGTAATATTTTATATCTTAGCAAGCGAGAACGAGTCTATCTTGTAGTGTCAATAAATTTGCTTTGTTCAAAGCATAGCTTGATGTTCTTTGTGAGACACTACACTTCAAAGCCATCCTCATTAAGAAATCAAAGAACATCACAGACAGCAAAGAACAGATGTTATAACTAACAAACATCCAGAGTCTGTAGGTGAATATTTACTGTGTTACACTATTTAAATTAAAACTTCCAAATTGACAGCAGCTCCATCTCAAACTGATGTTGTAACATATAAACCCCAACTACCTCCCCTACCCAAGTTCTTCAAAGGACGAATGTGGCCTGGGAAGCAGTACTCCTACAAATCTATTTTTTAAAATAAAATTACTCATTCATTGGGATGTGGACATTGCTGGCTGGGCCAGCATTTGTTATCCATCCCTAATTGCCCTTGAGAAGGTGATGGTGAGCCATCTTCTTGAACCGGTGCAGTCCACGTGGTGTAGGTACACCCCCAGTACTATAAGACCACAAGATGGAGAAGCAGAAATAGGTCATGAAGGAGGGTGTCCTGAGATGGGACCCCTTAAAACCGGATAGCTAGGATAACACTAGAATAGCTCCACAAAAGTTACTTTATTGAGGATTGACACTAATCGTAGAAAGCATACCCAGTATTCATTATTAACCCTGTATTTTTAGAACATAGCAGTAACAGGCATTTAAACGCTTGCTAAAAGCAGTGGCCACAATGCATGATGGGATTTAACCTAGCTAACTTGCCCACGTTTTTAAGACAAACAGAATCAGACAGAAATAGTGTGGTCAGCAATAACACAGTCAGCTCAGTAAGCAGTTCTTATCAGTGGCCCCAACATCCTGTCTCAGACAATCCATGTTACAAAGAGGAACCAACTTTAACATCCAGCACCCAGATGAACAATGAGGTGGGCAGGAACTGGCTGAGATAAGCACCATGGGAATGGGAGCAAAACAAGACATAACGGATAAAGAATCCTGGTAAACAACAGGTGTTAGAACAAAGAACAATACAGCACAGGAACAGGACCTTCGGCCCTCCAAGCCTGCACCGATCACGTGTCCTATCTAGACGAACCGCCTGTATCCTTCTAAACCCCGTCTGTTCATGTGCCTATCCAGATAAGTCTTAAAGGTCGCTAACGTATCTGCCTCAATCACTTCACTTGGCAGTGCATTCCAGGCCACCACCACCGTTTTTTTTAAAGACCTCCTCCGCACATCTCCACTGAACCTATCCCAAGTCACCTTAAACTTATGCCCCTTGTAATTTTCAATTCCGACCTGGGAAAAAGCCGAAAACTGTGCATCATATCTATACCCCTAATAATTTAATAAACTTCCATCAGGTCGGCCCTCAGCCTCCATATCTCGAGGGAGAACAATCCCAGTTTATTCAACCTCTACCCATAGCTAATACCCTCCATACCAGCCATATCTCTCTCCAAAGCCTCCACGTCCTTTTGGTAGTGTGGTGACCAGAATTGGGCACAGTACTCCAAATGTGGCCTAACCAACATTTTAAGTAACTGTAACATAATTGTCAAGCTTTTATACTCGATATCTCGTCCTATGAAGGCTAGCATGCCATATGCTTTCCTTACCACCATTTCCACCTCTGCTGCCACTTTTAAGGATCTGTGGACCTGCACACTCAGATCTCCTTGCCTCTCTATGATCCTGATGGTTCTGCCATTTATTTTATAGCTCCCAACTGAATTGGATCTACCAAAATGCATCACCTCACATTTGTCCGGGTTAAATTCCATCTGCCATTTCGCCACCCAATTTTGCAGCCTATCTATATCCTATTGTATTCTCTGACAATCTTCATCACTATCCGCAACTCCTGCAATCTTAGTATCATCTGCAAACTTGCTAATCAGAACTGCTATGGTTTTTTCCAAGTCATTTATATATATTGCAAAAAGCAGAGGTCCCAGTACTGATCCCTGCAGAACACCACTAGTTACAGACCTCCATTCGGAAAAACACCCTTCCACTGCTACCCTCTGTTGGGGTTAAATCATGAGCTGATCACAGTCATCATGCTGCTTAAAGTAAACTTCATTGGTGAAGATACAATTGGCAGCTCCAAGGATTGGACCTAGTCCAACTGGGGCGGGCTATTGATTTTTGGAAAATTGTATAATTGTGGCACTTGAACCAGTGTAAAGTAGAGTGGTTTTGGCATTTATCCCTCGTACTTTGACCAAGCTTGGAAATAAAGCCGTCTTAATCAGAGTTGATGTTTCTGCAGGTTTTTGTGTTTAGCTGAACTGAAACCATGAGGGAGAAACACCACGTAATAGATAGCTCGATACTCAGTCCTTGAAAACACTTCTACAGGCCATTCAGCCCATCGAGTCTGCTCGTTCAACGAAATCATGACTGATTTGATGTGATGAACTTCACTTTCCCACCTTGACCCCAAAATGCTTGATTCCCTTACTGATAAAAACAAAGTCCATCTCAGCCTTGAATATACTTAAGGGCCCAGTCTCTAAAGCTCTCTAAAATTCTGCAGATTTACTATCTGAGAGAAGAAATTCTTCCTCATCTGTGTCTTAAATGGGGGCAGCATGGTGGCGCAGAGGGTTAGCCCTGCTGCCTCATGGCGCCGAGGTCCCAGGTTCGATCCCGGCTGGAATGCGGAATATTTGGCTAATGGTAAAGTTCTTGGAAGTGTGGATGAGCAGAGGGATCTAGGTGTCCATGTACATAGATCCCTGAAAGTTGCCACCCAGGTTGATAGGGTTGTGAAGAAGGCCTATGGAATATTGGCCTTTATTGGTAGAGGGATTGAGTTCCGGAGTCATGAGGTCATGTTGCAGCTGTACAGAACTCTGGTACGGCCGCATTTGGAGTATTGCGTACAGTTCTGGTCACCGCATTATAGGAAGGACGTGGAGGCTTTGGAGCGGGTGCAGAGGAGATTTACCAGGATGTTGCCTGGTATGGAGGGAAAATCTTATGAGGAAAGGATGATGGACTTGAGGTTGTTTTCGTTGGAGAGAAGAAGGTTAAGAGGAGACTTAATAGAGGCATACAAAATGATCAGGGGGTTGGATAGGGTGGACAGTGAGAGCCTTCTCCCGCAGATGGAAATGGCTGGCACGAGGGGACATAGCTTTAAACTGAGGGGTAATAGATATAGGACAGAGGTCAGAGGTAGGTTCTTTACGCAAAGAGTAGTGAGGCCGTGGAATGCCCTACCTGCTACAGTAGTGAACTCGCCAACATTGAGGGCATTTAAAAGTTTATTGGATAAACATATGGATGATAATGGCATAGTGTAGGTTAGATGGCTTTTGTTTTGGTGCAACATCGTGGGCCGAAGGGCCTGTACTGCGCTGTATCGTTCTATGTTCTATGTTCTAGGTCACTGTCTGTGTGGAGTTTGCATATTCTCCCCATGTCTGCGTGGGTTTCGCCCCCACAACCCAAAGATGTGCAGGGTAGGTGGATTGGCCACTCTAAATTGCCCCTTAATTGGAAAAAAAATGAATTGGTTACTCTAAAAAAATTTTTTTAAAATCTGTGTCAAATGGGCGACCCCTTTCTCTGTGATTATAACCCCTGATCCTAGGCTCTCCCGCAAGGAGAAACAACCTCAGCATCTACTTCTGCATAAGCAAGATGGCGCCAGAGCGTAGCGACTCACTGCGAGCTCTCTCACACAGATCCCCTTCTGACATCTCCTATAACCTTACTAATCTCTTAAAACTTAATTCTAACACTAACACCTCTCTTTTATATTGTTTACATTGAGTATTTTATGTTTGCCCTTTGTACTTTCTTTTCATGTACGGAATGATCTGTTGAGCTGCACGCAGAACAATACTTTTCACTGTACCTCGGTACACGTGAAAATAAACAAAACCATATGCCTGGCAAGCCCCCTGAGAATCCTGTATGTCTCAAACAGGTCACCTCTCTTTCTTCTAAACTCCAATGAGTACAGGCCCAATCTATTCACCTCTCCTCATAAGAATATTCCTCCATACCCGGGATAAACCTGGTGAACCTTCTCTTGACTGTTTCCTATACCAACAAATCCTTCCCTGGATAAGGGGACCAAAATTATTCACAGTATCCCAGCTCTGGTCTAACTAGTGCCTCGTATAGTTTTAGCAAGAGTTCCTATTTTTATACTTCATTCCCTTTGAAACAAAGGCCAACATTCCATTTGCCTTCCCTATTATATGCTGAATTTCCATGCTAGCTTTTTGTGATTTATGTACAAAGTCCCCTAAATCCCTCTGTGCTGCAGCTCTCTGCAGTCCTTCTCCATTCAAATAATATTGTTTCTTTACTCTTCCCACCAAAGTACATAACTTCACTTTTTCCTCTACAGATGCTGAAGGATGCCCTCGTATGAACGGGATATGGCGCTCGACTCATCGATCGACAGTTCCAACGTGCCACAGCAAAAAACCGCACCGACCTCCTCAGAAGACAAACACGGGACACAACCGACAGAGTACCCTTCGTCGACCAGCACTTCCCCGGAGCGGAGAAACTACGCCATCTTCTTTGCAGCCTTCAACATGTAATCGATGAAGACGAACATCTTGCCAAGGTCATCCCCACCACCCTCACTACTTGCTTTCAAACAACCGCGCAACCTCTGTAGCCACCTGAGATGGCCACCTGCAAAGGCCCATGGGAATTATGGCCAACCCAGGACTCAGACAGATACAGAGCTTCTGTGTATTTGAAACGCAGGTAGCTAGACCTGATCGAAACCCCCCTTGTTTGCATTTTAATGGCCTGTTCTCCAGAACAATAGGACTCCAATCAAGAAACCGGTACAGCCACAGACAGATTCGGCGCCACTCCCTTTACTCAGAGAGCCCAACTGCCAAGGTCAATGACCGCTAAAGACCCGCCCAGCCACCAAGGCACCCGCCCCTTTATTGGCTGAAATCGAAGGCAGTGATCAGAGCCCTGTCGAACTATTGGGTCCAAGATCAAGGACCGCCCCAAAGAGCACAAAATCCCAGAGGGATAAAAGGGGACACAGCCATGTGTTCTGCCTCTATGGACCCGGCCTGTGCCAGCCTTCTTTGAATTCGGCCTGTGCCAGCCCAACTGCTGCATAACAAGCAGACAGCCAAGTTCAAGACCAACGATCGCTACCTGACGGATGAGCCCAGCAGAGACAGAGCCACTTCTTCAAACCAGCCATGTGAGATCAAGATAGAGGCCTTATCCACTTGCACAGTACCGGTCGCCTGAGGTTAAGTATAGGTTATTGTAGTTGATAGGTGTAGTTTAACTTATAGTATATTGTGCTTGCATGTCGAAGTAACCCTTGTGTGTAAATAAACCATCTTTGAACTTTGAATACTGTGACTCGGCCAACATTGCCTACCTCATACGCTGCAGGAAAGAATGTCCTGAAACGTGGTACATTGGCGAGACCATGCAGACGCTGCGACAATGGATGAACGGACATTGCGCGACAATCGCCAGGCAGGAATGTTCCCTTCCAGTTGGGGAACACTTCAGCAGTCAAGGGCATTCAGCCTCTGATCTTCGGGTAAGCGTTCTCCAAGGCAGCCTTCAGGACATGCGACAACGCAGAAACGCCCAGCAGAAACTTATAGCCAAGTTCCGCACACATGAGTGCGGCCTCAACCGGGACCTTTCATTCATGTCGCATTACATTCACCCCCACCATCTGTCCTAGCTTGAAACAATTCACACATCTTTAACCTGTGATTATCCCTCTCTCCAGTTCCTCCGTCTGGACCTGTAAAGACTTAATTACCTGCAAAGACTCGCATTCAAAGTATCGTCTTGCATATTTGACTTTGTCTATATATATGTTTCTGGAACCCACCTCTTCATTCACCCGAGGAAGGAGCAGTGCTCCGAAAGCTAGTGATTCGAAACAAACCTGTTGGACTTTAACCTGGTGGTGTAAGACTTCGTACTGTGCTCACCCCAGTCCAAAGCCGGCATCTCCACATCAGTGTAAATCAAGGTTGACTCGTAGCATCTTCTCGGTTATCTCCCGCAGTAGCATGCCATGTACAGTATTCGATGCCTGAACAGTTTTGCCACTGTGCTTAAATTTATTGTATCAGGCCTTAGCTGATGTAATTATTAAACATTTGGCAGAATGCTGCTTATTCCAAGCTTTGGCTGAATGTATGACTGGAACTAATTTGAGACCCAATGGTGGCTCACTTGTCAGCTTCAAACTGATATCTGAATAACAAAATAGCAAATTGTTCATTTGAATAAGTTTGCTCTGGTGTTTTTCTTCTAGTGAGCATCCTAATTAAATCCCACTCTCCTGCTCCCTCCCATACTCATTTACAGACAGAATCAAGTTCCTTTTTAAAAGATCTGATGAAGTAATGTTTTGTTCCACTTATGGATGCCCAGCTTTTAGGTGCAGTGAAGAAGAAATGGGGTAGCCCCCACAACACTGGTTAAATTATAGAATCATAGAATTTACAGTGCAGAAGGAGGCCATCGAATCTGCACCGGCCCTTGGAAAGAGCACCTCACTCAAGCACACACCTCCACCATCCCATCCCCCTTAACCCAGTAACCCCAATTAACCTTTTTGGACACTTAGGGCAATTTAGCATGACCAGTCCACCTAACCCATATATCTTTGGACTGTGGGAGGAAACCGGAGCACCTGGAGGAAACGCACGCACACATGGGGAGAACATGCAGACTCCACACAGACAGTGACCTGGGAATCGAACCTGGGACGCTGGAGCTGTGAAGCAACTGTGGTAACCACTATACTACCGTGCTGCCCAAGGGTTTCCCCAACGCAACGTAACTAAAGTCCAAAGATGGTAATGAAGTCAAGTTCCTCATCTCCTGCCTTCCTTTCTTATGACTTTACCCATGGGGCACTCAAATGAAGGATTGCCCAAGAAAACTGACAGTAAGACTTGCACCAAAATTCTCCGATGGAGCTTAGGTTCTACAGTGTCGAGGGAGAAATCCAAAGAAACAAAGAAGCACCAATTCAGGTCAAGTAGACTGAAGTTTCTTAACCCCAGGACAAACTTTGAGTCTTGGGACCTCCTAACTGCTGCTGTATGGGATCAGCCATAAATTCATGATGGTGGTGACTGAGCATAATTAAAGACCTCTCAGACTGCAGGGACCTTTGATCCTAGCCAGAAAGGTGCCGTAAGCCATTTAAAAAGCTCCTGCCAGGAACACTGAATGAATACCTTGCCCTTACCAGTGCAGTGCCGTCTGCTGTATCAGTCAGACGTTCAGGGGATGGAAGTACCTCATGGAGTCAGGTGAGGAAGAAGCTGTGCTCCGAAAGCTAGTGATTCGAAACAAACCTGTTGGACGTTAACCTGGTGTTGTAAGACTTCTGGTGCCCACCCCAGTCCAACGCCGGCATCTCCACATCAAGTTTCTGGAAACTGCCTAAATCTAGGATCAGGAAGGGTAAGTGATTCCCTACATGCACATGATCAGATATATATTGTAATTGTTGACCATCATAGCCCACAGGTGGATTGTTTTGTTGCGGATTCTGTACCCAAAAAAATGTATCTGTCGGGTTCACACACAGTCCAGTTAGGAAGGTTTTTGATTGTGACACCTCCTGGGAGAGAATTTTAAAAGTTGCTGCAGCATCAATAGAAACCTAAATCTAACTAACTAACCATTATCCAGCTTTTTCACTCAATTCTGGTTATCCCTTTGTTAGAGCTGTCATTTATTTTAATGGGAAGGGTTTTTATTTTACAATGTTAAATTAATGCATATGATTGTAATAGTTTCTAAAATATAGTGACCAATAGTTATCACTTTCAATGGTGGGAGAATGTGGTGACCACTCAAGGAAGTTTCATCAAGTACTGTATGTTACAGTTCAGGAAGTTCACAGTCATTAGTTGCACATGACCTCCTTGCAGATGTCTACACATGTAATTCTTGAAGAACTAAGTCCCAACTCTGTGCATCAATACAATGCATTAGTTCCCATTGGGACTAAAAACCCATATTCAAGGAGTCCCTGAAGTGATGTGTCATAATTATGCGTTGGCATGTAAAGTCATGCATGAACAACATTTTGTAAGTAAAAATAATTATGTACAATCACAGCAATCAATCACTGCCACTGATGTTATTGAAAACAACTGGTACTAAACAAATCCTTGAGCCACACAAAATACCATGCAGTTCTTTAGTTTTAAAAAAGTAAACCTGTTTACAGTAAACAAAATGCTTTCACAGTTGCTATCAGTTAAATTATAAACGTATTTGTTGATTGGTATTGTAGCAAAAGCAAAGATGACATCATGAACTCTACAACAACAACTGGCTTTAATCTAGCGTTTTTAACATAGTGCTCCACAGCACTTCACCGCAGCATTATCAGGCAGCATTTGATACTGAGACCGAGAAGGAGATATTAGTGCAGCTATCCAAAAGTTTGCTGAAATAGGTAGGTTTTAAGGAACATCAGAAAGGAAAAGAGAGAGGAAGAGAAGTTGAGGAAGGAAATTTCAAGCTTAGGGCCTACACAGTTGAAGGCACGTTCACCAATGGAGGAGAGAAGGAAATTGGGAAGGTACAAATGGTCATAATTGGTGGGTTATAGGGCTGGAGAAAGCCACAAAGAGGGCAAATCTATGGATTTGAATACAAGTACGAACATTTTAAATTTGAGACATGATCCACCCGTGAGCAAGGGGTGAGGGTCTAACAGGACGTGATGCAAATTAGCATACAGATAGTTGGATTTTGGATGAGTGGACATTTATAAGGATGGAAGATGAGTGGCCTGCCAGGGTAGCATTGAAATAGGCTATTTACGTTTTTTTTCCCACTCATGGGGTGCAGGCTAAACCAATATTTATTACCCATCCCTAAATGCCCTTGAGATGGTGAACTGTCTTCTTGAACCGTTGCAGGCCATGTGGAGAAGATACACCCACAGAACTATTAGGAAGGTGGGGGGGTTACAGGATTTTGACCCTGCAACAGTGAAGGAATGATGATACAGTTCCAAATCAAGATGGTGAGTGGGTTTGGAAGGGATCTTGCAGGTGGTGGCATACTTGTGCATTTGCACTTTGAGGTGGTGAAGGTCATAGGTTTAGAGTGTGCTGTCTAAGGAGTCTTTGTGAGTTGCTGCAGTGTATCTTGTAGATAGTACATACTACTGCCACTGTGTTGATGGTTGAGGGAGTCAATGTTTAAGGTGGTGGATAGGGTGTTGATCAAGAGGGTTCCTTTGTCCTGGATAGTGTCTAGTTCCTCGAGTGTAGTTGGAGCGGCACTCATCCAGGCAAGTTGGGAAGTTCCAGAACATTACTGATTTGAGCCTTCTCGATGCTGGACAGGCTTTGGAGAGTTAGGAGATGCGTTACTCGCCTTGGAATTTCCAATCTCTGACCTGCTCTTGTAGCGACAATAATCATATGGCTGGTCCAGTTCAGTTTCTGGTCAATGGTAACTTACAGGATGTTGATAGAGCGGAATTCAGCTACGATAAAGACACTGAATGAGAAGTGGAGATGGTTAGATTATTTATTGCTGGAGATGGTAATTGCCTGGCAATTGTGATGTGCGGATGTTACTTGCCACTCCCCCGCCATTAGGAACATCCTTCCTGCAGCTACCCTGTCTAGTCCTGTTAGAATTTTATAGATTGCTGTGAGATCCCCTCTGTCTTCTGAACTCCTGTGAATATAATCCTAATTGACTCAACCTCTCCTCATACATCAGTCCTGCCATCCAGGAATTAGTCTTGTAAACCGTTGCTGCACTCCCTCTATTGAAAGAACATACTTCCTCAGATAATGAGACCAAAACTGCACACAATATTCCAGGTGTGGTCTCACCAAGGCCCTGTAAAATTGCTGTAAGACATTCCTGCTCCTGTACCCAATTCTTCTCGTTATGAAGGCCAACATACCATTTGCCTTCTTTGCTGCCTACAGCACCTGTATGCTTACCTTCAGCAACTGGTGTAGGGGAACACCCAGTCTCTTGAACGTTCCACTCTCTCAATTTATAGCCATTCAGATAATAATCTGAATTCCTGTTTTTGCTACCAAAATGGATTACCTCACATTTATTCTTATTATATTGCATCTGTCATTCATTGCTCACTCACTCAACATGTCCAACTCACACTGAAGCATCTCTGCATCCTCCTCACAGCTCACCCTCCCACACAGTTTTGTGTCATCTGCAAATTTGGAGATATTACATTTAAGTCCCTCATCTAAATCATTAATAGATATTGCGAATAGCTGGGATCCCAGCACCGATCCCAGCGATATCCGACTAGTGACTGCCTGCCATTCGGAAAAAGACCGGTTTATTCCTACTCTTTGTTTCCTGTCTGCCAATCAGATTTCTATCCATCTCAATACACTATCCCCAATGCCATGCGCTTTAATTTTACACGCTAATCTCTTATGTGGGACTTTGTCGAAAGCCTCCTGAAAGTCCGAATAAACCACATCCACTGGTTTTCCCTCATCAACTCTACTAGTTACATGCTCGAAGAATTTCAGTAGATTTGTCAAGCATGATTTCTCTTTCACAAATCCATGCTGACTGTCCAACCTGTCACTGTTTTCCAAGTACTCTGCTATAAAATCTTTTATAATGGACTCTTGAATATCCCCCACTACCGATGTCAAGCTGATTGGTCTATAATTCCCCACTTTCTCTCTATCTCGCTTTTTAAATGGAGGGGTTATACTAGCTACCCTCTAATCTGTAGAGTCTACAGAATCATCTTCCAAAATGACAACCAATGCACTATTTCTAGGGCCACTTCCTTTAGTACTCTGCAATTGTCGTGCACTGGGGATTTATCAGCCTTCAATCCCACCAATTTCCTCAACAACATTTCCCGACTTAATTCCATCAGTTCCTCCCTCTCACTAAACCCTTTGTTCCTCAACATTTCTGGTGTGTTACCGAATTATCGTACCTAATATTTATGCATTCATTTTTAGACAAACATGATTTTTTAAATGTTGTAAATATATAAATGCCTTTTGCCTATAAAAGGTGTCCAAAGGAGAGGTGAATGGTTACCACAAAAGTATTCATATCAATGACTCTTGACCTCTTTAAATTGAACATCAATCTTTCTCTAGAAATGGTGTCAAAATGTATTTCGAGTTTGCTTTTCCTGTCCATTATGTTTTCTTGTACATTTAAAGTCTCCACTTAAACACTTGTGAAAGAATTTAGCAAGAGTTTTGCACGTTTACATGGATACCGTCTTTGATTGGTCACTGGAATATAATTAATGTGAGTGCACTTAGCCATTTGCAGCTACATAAATCAGATGCATAAATAAACCTTTAAACAAACACTCATTGTTTTCTAATTAATAAATTAACAAAAATTTAGGGCAGCACGGTAGCATTGTGGATAGCACAATTGCTTCACAGCTCCAGGGTCCTAGGTTCGATTCCGGCTTGGGTCACTGTCTGTGCGGAGTCTGCACATCCTCCCAGTGTGTGCATGTGCTCCGGTTTCCTCCCACAGTCCAAAGATAGAACATAGAACATAGAAAAATACAGCACAGAACAGGCCCTTCGGCCCACGATGTTGTGCCAAACCTTTGACCTAGATTAATCATAGATTATCATTGAATTTACAGGGCAGAAGGAGGCCATTCGGCCCATTGAGTCTGCACCGGCTCTTGGAAAGAGCACCCTACCCAAAGTCAATACCTATATCCAACACTAAGGGCAATTTATCATGGCCAATCCACCTAACCTGCACATCTTTGGACTGTGGGAGGAAACCGGAGCACCCGGAGGAAACCCACGCAGACATGGGGAGGATGTGCAGACTCTGCACAGACAGTGACCCAAGCCGGAATCGAACCTGGGACCCTGGAGCTGTGAAGCAATTGTGCTATCCACAATGCTACCCTTAAGAACAAATAAATCTACACTATATCATTTTACCGTAATCCATGTACCTATCCAATAGCTGCTTGAAGGTCCCTAATGCTTCCGACTCAACTACTTCCACAGGCAGTGCATTCCATGCCCCCACTACTCTCTGGGTAAAGAACCTACCTCTGACATTCCCCCTATATCTTCCACCTTTCACCTTAAATTTATGTCCCCTTGTAATGGTTTGTTCCACCCGGGGAAAAAGTCTCTGACTGTCTACTCTATCCATTCCCCTGATCATCTTATAAACCTCTATCAAGTCGCCCCTCATCCTTCCCCGTTCTAATGAGAAAAGGCCTAGCACCCTCAACCTTTCCTCGTAAGAACTACTCTCCATTCCAGGCAACATCCTGGTAAATCTCCTTTGCACCTTTTCCAAATCTTCCACGTCCTTCCTAAAATGAGGTAACCAGAACTGTACACAGTACTCCAAATGTGGCCGTACCAAAGTTTTGTCCAGCTGCATCATCACCTCATGGCTCTTAAATTCAATCCCTCTGTTAATGAACGCTAGCACACCATAGGCCTTCTTCACAGCTCTATCCACTTGAGTGGCAACTTTCAAAGAGGTATGAACATAGACCCCAATATCTCTCTGCTCCTCTACATTGCCAAGAACTCTACCGTTGACCCTGTATTCCGCATTCATATTTGTCCTTCCAAAATGGACAACCTCACAAAGGTTGTGCAGGTTAGGTGGATTGGCCATGATAAATTGCCCTTCGTGTCCAAAATTGCCCTTAGTGTTGGGTGGGGTTACTGGGTTATGGGGATAGGGTGGAGGTGTTGACCTTGGGTAGGGTGCTCTTTCCAAGAGCCGGTGCAGACTCGATGGACCGAATGGCCTCCTTCTGCACTGTAAATTCTATGATAATCTATGATAAATTTCTGTATTGCATTTCAGAAATAGTACAAACAAACAAAAGACACTCCACATAAATACAAGGCCCAGCCTAATTGAGCTGTGTATGTATTTATCCAGTTTTTGCTTAACAGAAGTCTCTTAATTGATTTCTGTTTGAATTGTTTGCTGAACACCAATTAAGTGTTGTATTATTAAAGGACAAAATGGTCAATATTCTGAATGATTACTTCCTCCGAGTATCTAGACAGAAAGCATGGGCAAAGAGACAAAGAGAACCAAAGCAAAAATCAACAACTTAATTAAACATGATATGCAAGTTCTAGATAACCACAGAGGGTCAAAGGAAATAAATCCTCAGGGATAGTTGGCATTTATCCCAGAGAACAGAAAGATACAAGGGTGGGGATTTGAGCGGCACTGACAACCAATATGAGAAAGTCACCGACATTGCCAAGGTACCATTGGAAATCAGCCAAGTTCAAAAAGGGTGACCGAACCAATGTTATTACAGAAAAAGTGAATCTGTGTCTGTGTAAAATAATGGACCCGTAGAATAACTATGCAATAATAGCAGCACGGGGCAGCACAGTGGTTAGCACAATTGCTTCACAGCTCCAGGGTCCCAGGTTCGATTCCCGGCTTGGGTCACTGTCTGTGCGGAGTCTGCACGTTCTCCCGTGTGTGCTTGAGTTTCCTCCGGATGCTCCGGTTTCCTCCCACAGTTCAAAGATGTGCAGGTTAGGTGGATTGGCCATGCTTAATTGCCCTTAGTGTCCAAAATTGCCCTTAGTGTTGGGTGGGGTTACTGGGTTATGGGGATAGGGTGGAGGTGTGGGCTTGGGCAGGGTGCTCTTTCTAAGAGCCGGTGCAGACTCGATGGGCCAAATGGCCTCCTTCTGAACTGTAAATTCTATGAATATAATAACCCAGTAAACAATGACAAATCTCCTCTATTTCTTTCAGGAAGTTACTGTGGAAAGCCACATGACAGATACTTCTGGAAGGCATTTCCTTCATTCCCAGGATGTGAGCGTTTCAGGCAGGATTGGCACTTGTTGTTCACCTTTAGTTGCCTTGATGGAATGGAATGGAAATGGAAATCGCTTATTGTCACAAGTAGGCTTCAAATAAAGTTACTGTGAAAAGCCCCTAGTCGCCACATTCCGGCGCCTGTTCGGGGAGGCTGGTACGGGAATTGAACCGTGCTGCTGGCCTGCTTTAAAAGCCAGCTATTTAGCCCAGTGTGCTAAATCAGGTGGAGGTGATGATGGGCCCACCATCGTAACCATAGTAATGGCTAGGTAGAACTGAATAACTTGATAGCCACTTCAGAAGGGGGTTAAGAATCAATAAGGTAACAGAGTCACATCGAGGCAAACTGGGTGAGGACCTAAGTTTAATCCCTAAAGGACAAAAAATGAACCAGTGGGGGTTTTAAAACATTCCAATTGCATCTGGTCACTTTTACTGATACTAGCTTTTAATTTCCAGATTTCGAAACCAAATTTTTAAACTTCCATGAAGGGAGTTGAATGCTCTGAACTATTAGTCCAGGCCTCTGGACTACCAGTCCAATAACAAAGCTACACGACAGTAACTCCATTTCACAAGTCAAAGTATTAAATCTGTTTCAGCTAGAGTTTTGGAAGAGCAGCAAAATGGCATTGGGGTGCAAAACCCATCTAAATTATCGTCATAATTTCTTGGAACCTCTGTGCTGTAATAATGTAGTAAGTGTTTTAGGTGCATTGTAGATTAGTATGACACAGATTTTCAGGAAATTCCTTGCCAACAAGTACTGGTTGGAGGAGTTATATCAGAATGATGGAGCAAGACAGTGGTATGGCAGGTGGAAGCACCAAGTTGAGTGCTTTAGCTGGGCTTGGCATTAAGGGCACTGGTGTTTCGCAATAAATAGATTACCTACTTAAGCCTGATGCAAAGTGGCCAAAGTTGCCATTGATGCTCAACTAGGTGAGACAGTGGAGAAACAGGGATAGCACTCAGCAACTACAAAATGAGTTGGGCAGAATGGCGGAATCTTCCCAAGCAAGGGGAGATGGGTTTGAGTTTGTGTGCGAGGAATTCAATCCTGTAAAAGTGATGTCAGGTTGGGATCTCAACATCAACATGCTCTCTTCATGCACTCACATGATTTGAAGGCAAGTGGGGAACCACCCCACCCATCCCTACTTGCAGTTGTGGAGCAAGGCATTTAAATATTCTAATAGGCAACTGAGTTCTGTTTTAACCAAGCAATCTGGATTAACACACACAGGATTTGTTTCCCAAGTTATCAGCAGCTTTCCAGGGTCACGGAGAGGAGTGCACAGCAGGAAGTGTTTCTTCAGCGAAACTGACAAGCTGGGAAATCTTTGTACAGCGAAACTAAAGAGCCCAAGCACGGCCAAGATAGAGATTGCTGCTCACCGCTCCTTCTCAGAGAGTGCCATCACTGCTCGACAGGTGATTGCCAACTTCTTGGAAGCCAGTTTATCCGTCCAGCACTTTGCTCACCTTGAGCTGCACTTCCCTGCTGTCAGCTCTCACAATGACACGGGAGCAGCTAATGCAAGCTCCATCCTGCACTTCTCGCGAGGAGCAACAACAGCAGCAGCATCAAAAGCAGAGAAGCAACACCAGACGCCTTCTTCTGAGTCACACTTCATAGGGCAGATGGAGTGGAAACAGTGTGATGGCCCATGTGCTTCAGGTGGGAGAAAAAGAGAAAGAGTGGTCACGTAATGATGGGACTACAAAATAGGTCACGTGGTGGGAGCTCAGGAGTTATTTATCCCCAGGAGCGCGGGGCAGAGCACAAGTGTTAGGTAGCTGCAGAGCTAGTGAATGAACAACCTTGTTGAAAGCCCTTGTTGTCAGTGATTCAGGGGACCCACAGCATCTACAGTAACCACATGGTATGGTGGAGCATAATGGAAGAATTAGTGGGGGTATGTCAAAAATGCACGGCCATAATCATGGGCGATTTAAATCTATGTATAGACCATAAAGATGAATTATTACACACAATGTAAATATAAACATGCACACATACATTTAGAGATTTTACAGCAAAGTACAAATCAACAAGTCAAAACAATTTATTTTGGTTTGGTATTATCTGCAAATTTGTAATAACTTGTATCTCTGAAGCCAGGCTACTTCGCTATACCAGAATCATTCAGGCATCCAATTCTGGGCATCTCCACAGCTCATTGCCACTCTCCTAGCTGGCACTCACTGTTTCTTCTTTAGTTAACTTTCTATTTTCTCAACTTTGATCAAATGTTATTAGACAGCTGACAATGATTCACTTCGAAATGTGATTTCTGCAAATGGATGCAAAAGTATCCTAGATAATTAGCATGCCCAACAGCTAAAGAAAACATGTTCCAAAAGAAGCACCCAGGTTATGACAGTAACGTACCGTCAAATAATGAATTTTTGAAAAAAACATATGTGCAGAAAAATTCACTTTAGCAGATCCACAATCCTCTCCTCCATCCAGAGAGGATGTACCTCGTGCTCAGCATTATCTGCAACAATAATTTGAGATCTCAATGAATGGGAAACTGATGCCAGAAACCCAAATCTCATGCCCTTGCACCAATACAATATAAGTTATGTTAAAAACAGCATGACTGCAACTTCACATCTTAAAAATTATCTGAAAAATTATGAAGTTCAGTCTAGTGTTAGGAAGAGATTGTAAAATAAAAAAAACTCAATGGCCCTCAATTTCCTTTGGAATCCTCGTAATCTTCAGCAAGAGATCCGGTAGAAAATTTGGGGTTACGATGTTTTATTTATGTTTTCAATAACTGTGAACTAATGGCAGGACGAAGAACCCGACATTGACCAAATGGAGGAGACCATATTCAGGTGGCTTTTTTTATTGATATAAATATATTTAAAAATTCAGGTCATATTTTCAACCTTGGAGGCTCTGTGTGCAGCTCACATCAAGAATTCCCAAACTCAAAGTGGTCCCTCAGGATTTATACCACGAGCTGCCTCTCAATCAGTTCATGCACCAGAAGGTATTAAATTACCTACCAGATGCACAAGACTAAAGCCAATATGAGATTCACATCGTACTGTTTATGCCAGTCTAATGTGACAAGCTTTACAACCAAGATCAGCAGTCTCAGTGTATCATTAGTCCAAATGGCCACGAACCTTCAAGCAATTAAAGAATTGCACTCTATAAAGGGAAATTATAGGTCTTCATAAAAAAGTATTTAAATTAGTTTACCTTCACAGCACACTGATGAATAACCTAATGACCATTTGTCCTGGATTTAGGAATTTAATTTATTCAATTAGTGGCATAGCTTTGGTGAAATAATTCCAACAGAAAGCTGCTGAATCACACACTGTCTACAGCAATTATCCATTTGTGGCAGTTGACTATGGTGTGTGATGGATAGGGTCATATCACTAATATATCACACAGTGCTGTAACATTTGCTGAACTTTCTGATGCCTTCATTTTTTCTAACTTTACAAGACTACTTGCATAAATGCCCAAGTAAAGATGAACTTTACAGATGGAAATGTAGCTGTAAACTGGATAGTTCACTGAGTGAACACAGTATTGCTGCTTATATTCTCAAGTAGTTTTCAATGTATGTTACATGCACAGTAGCAGAGCGATTAGTATTGTTGCTTCACAGTGCCAGGTACCCCAGTTCGATTCCCGGCTTAGGTCACTGTCTGTGTGGAGTCTGCACGTTCTCCCCATGTCTGCATGGGTTTCCTCTGGGTGCTCCGGTTTCCTCCCACAACTCCAGAAAGATGAGCTTGTTAGGGGAATTGGACATTCTGAATTTTCCCTCAGTGTACCCGAACAGGTGTGGCGACCAGGGGATTTTCACAGTAACTTCATTGCTGTGTTAATGTAAGCCTACTTGTGCCACTAATAAAGATTATTATTATTTTGTATAAATAGATGAGGATATAGAATGCAACCTCAGATTTCACCTAAACAGTTGTGACACTGGAAAATTAACAGCTCTTATACAAAGCTACTGATTCCCATAAATCTTAATGGAAATGTTTTTGATAACAATACTTTTTTAAAAGTTATTCTTGGGATGTGCGCATTGTTGGAAAGATTGACTATCATTTCCCATCCCTTGGTGCCTAGAGCAGATAGTGGTGGATCTTCTTGAACCCCTGTGGTTTGTGTGGTGAAGGTGCTGGAAAATACTGTTTGGTGGCAATTCCAAACTCTGACAAATGCTGCCTTGATGTCAAGGCCAATCACCATCACTTCACATCTGGAATTCAGGTCTGGTACCCATTGCAAGATGTGATCCTGAGGGGTTTTAACAGGGTGCATGCGGAGAGGATGTTTCCTCTTGTGGGACTAGAACTAGGGGTTGTAATGTTCCTTGTATTGTTCTCCAAGATAGCCAAAAGTCGTGGTGTTTACAAAGAACATTAAGCTATGTATTTAAAACAAAGCTAGTTTATTTTACACAACTTTTAACGGCTCGCACACTCTACTGAGTAATAGGTAACAAAATGACAGTATTGAATCTATGTTACAGTAATCTATTCCGCCTCTCTAATACAACCAACACCCGAACCCAGCCTCACACTATCCTTCTCCATCAGCTTATCCCAGAATGCTTAGAGCTGCAGCCTTTTATAAGACTACTTAGTGATGCCATCTAGTGTTGATATACATGAACATCATCTTGTTAACCCTTTACTCTCCTTAGATTATACATATCATTCCAGGGGTCACTGTTTAAAGATAAGGGATCCCCCATTTAAAACAGATGAAGTGAATTTTTTTTCTCTCAAGTCCTTGGAATGCTTGTCCTGAAAAAGTGGTCGAAGCAGAGTCTTTGAATATTTTTAAGGCAGAGGTGGATGGATTCTTAGTAAGCAAGGGGAAGTATTGGCTAAGTTGGTAGTGTCACTGGACTGGTGAGCCAGAAACCCAGGGTAATACTTTAGGGACCCGGGTTCAAATCCCACAGATGGTGAAAATGTAATCCAATAAATATCTGGAATTAAAAGTCTGATGATTACCATAAAAAAAACCATTGTCGATTGTCCTACAAAATCCAGCTGGTTCACTAATGTCCTTTAGAGAAGGAAATCTGCAGTCCTCACTCAGTCTGGCCTACATGTGACTCCAGATCCACAGCAATGTGGTTGACTATTAAATGCCATCTGAAATGGCCCTCGCAAACCATTCGATTCTATCAAACTGCTACGAAGTCAGTAAAAAACAAAGAAACTGGACGGACCACCCGGCATCGACCTAGGCACCGGAAACGACAATGGCATGCCCAGCCCTGTCGATTCTGCAAAGTCCTCCTTACTAGTATCTGGGAACTACCATTGGCCACAGTCTTAACTGGACTAGCCACATAAATACTGTGGCTACAAAAGCAGGTCAGAGGCTAGGAATCTTGCAGCGATCCTGTCCACCAACTACAAGACACAAGTCAGGAGTGTGATGGAAAATTCACCACTTGCCTGGACAGCACGGTAGCACAAGTGGATAGCACTGTGGCTTCACAGCGGCAGGGTCCCAGGTTCGATTCCCCGCTGGGTCACTGTCTGTGTGGAGTCTGCACGTTTTCCCCGTGCCTGCGTGGGTTTCCTCCGGGTGCTCCGGTTCCCTCCCACAGTCCAAAGACGTGCAGGTTAGGTGGATTGGCCATGCTAAATTGCCCTTAGTGTTCAAAAAGGTTAGGAGGGGTTATTGGGCTACGGGGATAGGGTTGAAGTGAGGGCTTAAGTGGGTCGGTGTAGACTCAATGGGCTGAATGGCCTCCTTCTGCACTGTATGTTCTATGAATGCAGCTCCAACAACAGTCAAGAAGGTCAACACCATCCAGGACAATGCAGCCCACTTGATTGGCACCCCTTCCACAAACATTCACTCCCTCTACCACCGATGCACAGTAGCAGCAGTCTGTATCATCTACAAGATGCACTGCAGAAACTCAAAAAGGCTCCTTAGACAGCACCTTCCAAACCCACGACCACTTCCATCTAGAAGGACAAGGGTAGCAGATCCATGGGAACACCACCACTTTGAAGTTTCCCTCCAAGTCACTCATCATCCTGACTCGGAACTATATCACTGTTCCTTCACTGTATCCGGGCAAAATCCTGGAACTCCCTCCCAAACAGCACTGTGGGTGTACCAACACCATAAGGACAGCAATGATTCAAGAAGGCAGCTCACCATCACCTTCTCAAGGGCAATTATAGGTGGGAAACAAATGCTGGCCTAGCCAGCGAAGCCCACATACTGTAAAAAATGAATTTAAAAAAGGGGGTGATAGGTTATTGGGGATAGATGGGTTACAGATTTGAGGTTACTATCAGATCAACCATGATCTTCTTAAATGGCAGAGTAGGCTTGAAGTGTCAAATGGTCTACACTCCTGTAATTTCCATGTCCTTTGTTTGCATGTATATATTCCTTGTTTGGTGTTACAACAGCTGAAGATGAAGCTGATAGTGGCCTAGCAGACTCTGTACAAATGATATGCAACCAATGCAATGTAGGAATCAAGCTGGGAAAATGTTAAGCCACAAATGGTACCCATGATTGGGCAAAGGATGTAATGATATCTGAAGCTGAATTGGATGTTGTTCCAAAAATTGAACATTGATGATACCACTGTTTGCTAGGACAAAGCAACCTGCTTGATTGGCACCACATCCACCACCTTCCAAATTTACCTCCTCCATCACTGACGCATGGTGGCAGCAGTGAGTATCATCTACAAGATGCACTGCAGGAACTTATCAAGGATCCATCCACAGCATCTTCCAACCTTGCAGCCTCTACCATATAGCAGAACAAAGGCAGCAGATGCATGGAAATACCACCACCTGCAAATTCCCTCAAAGCCCGATGCCATCCTAAATTAGCCAATCCAGTGATGCCCAAATGTGTAAGAATTTAAAAAAACTGTTGACAACTCCTTCCAGCACTTTGCTGTTGATTGAGAGCAGACGTATGGAGCTGGATTTAACACACCCTAGCAGCTGGTTTGAACATACAAATTAGAAGTAGGCCTCTCGGCCATTGGCGTCTGCTCCGCCATTCACTACGACCATGGATGATCTAATTTTAACCTCAACTTTACATTCCTGCCTACCCCTCATAACCTTTCACCCCTTGCTTGTCAAGAATCTATCCACTTCTGCCTCAAAGACTCTGCCTCAACCACCTTTTCGGGATGAGAACTCCAAAGTCTCACAACCCTCTGAGAAAAAACATTTTTCTCATCTCTGTTTTAAATGGCCAGCCCCTTATTTTTAAGCAGTGGCCCCTAGTTCTAGATTCTCCCACAAGAGGAAACATTGTTTCCACATCCACTCTGTGAGGACCCCTCAGGATCTTTTATGTTTCAATCAACTCCAGCAGATAAAAGGCCAGCCATTCCTTCAACCCACCCATTCCAGGAATTATTCCAGCAAACCTTCTCTGAACTGCTTCCATTGCATTTACATCTTTCCTTCAAAAAGGATATCAATACTGTACACAATACTCCAGATGTAGTCCCACCAATGCCCTGTAAAACTGAAGCATAAGCTCCCTATTTTTGTATTCCATTCCTCTCACAATAAAAGATAACATTCTATTAGCTTTGAAGATGGGGGTGCTCATAAAATGCAGTGATTAGCATTCAACCTGCACCTGATCTTTCTTGTATTTTCCAACTAATGGTCACTGAAGTGCCTCATCCCAACCCCGCCACTATTTTATCCGCGGCAGAGGGAGGCCCATGCCAAACGGGTAGCCTGGCTGCTTTTACTGAATGGGTTGGTGTTGGGCATGGTAGGGATCCCTTTTGCGGGTCCCCTGTGCTCATCAAAGGCTTTCCCTAAGGTAAAACCATCCCTTTTAACCACCATCCCACCTGCCCACTCCTTAAATCCTGCCTTTCATTTCCCCCTCACTAGGGTCTGCCAGCCAGGTGCCACTGATACCTGAACTCCCCCTCAGTCTGGACTCCAAAACCTTTTCTTCATTGCGGACTGGCTGTAGTGCCAGAAGATGGCACAAATGTCACCGTAAACCAATTTAAATGGTTGCAGGGTAGCTGGCTTTTTCATGGGTGGTTTCACGGCCTACCTTTTAGTTGGGGTGGGGGTGGGGAAGGTGTGGAATGGCTTTGCATGAAATCCAGTCCATGAGTTTGAACTTTCTTGAGTTTTGGTGATCAAATTTAACTGGGCAATTGTTCACGTAGTTGGATAGAGACTGTTACCGCAGCTTTACTGAAACATCTTGGCCAGATTCTCTGGCCTCGTCGCAGCATGTTTCTGGGTGGTGGGAGGAGGCCTGCCGTTGGATGGCAGCGGGATCTCCTGGCCCCACCGCTGTCAATGGCATTTTCCATTGAATCCACCCTACACTGCTGGGAAACCCAGGGTGCACCGTCGGCACGTGCGGAAGATCCTGCTGGCATGAACAACCAGAAGATCCCCTCCCTTAGCTATGGGCATGGATAGTTCTGAAGTCCATTTCAATTGGGTCTTCTTGGGGCCTGCTGCTGTTGCTATGGTCAGTACACTCTGCTGTTTCTTTAAAATTGATATGGAGTAAAATTAATTAGCAGAAATGTCAAGCAGCTGGTAACGAAAATTTAGATGTAACCTTATTGCACTAGATAAATCTCAAAAAAACTTGCGTTTGAAGGTAGTTTGAATGTTGAAGAACAGCTCATATAATACTTCATAGTTTCTCTCACACCATAAATATTCACTGGTTTTCCTAGCTAATGCAAACAATCAGATAGCAATTATTTACTTTAACTTTCATTTGGGCAGCACCATGCGTTTGAATAATCTATTGCAATGTGATTATTGGTAAATCGAATCTAATATTTACCATTTATAAGCAGTAGTTTTAAATTGATTAGAAACTGTTTCTATCTGTTGTCACCACTGCTTTATAAATAGCCGATGCAGAAAAGCGTTACTGGATTACAAACTAGTGCCTCAAATGCTTGCTGTGTGATAAATAAACATTGAATTATTCTAAATAGAAGGTCATTTGTTTATAACATGATGTAATATTATTCGTACAAGGACTATCAACTGTATGATGTAACTGCATGGAATGTGAATTAAATGGTTCTGGCTGAGCTGAATGTGATCTAGCTGTCTAAAGATAAAACAGCGATTTCATCATTTTTTTCAGGAAAGAAATATGATACTGTGTATGGGGATTAAAAATGATTAAAAATGCTGACTATAATGATCAAAGTTAATTTTAATTCCTGATTATTTTGTTTTTAGGCCTGCTCTCGGAGTAAGCAATTTGATTTTCATTTGTCATATTTCTAAGTTGCCAGAAAATCACTGAATGATCTTAAAATATAATAATGCAGTAGATAGCGTCCTGTTGCAAGAAAATTATGGTAATTATGCAATTTCATTCAAAACACATTGTTCTTCAACAAAAAATGTAATTGCGCTGTGGAAGTGTGTTTGAGATCATCTTGATGTCAATGAAAATTTATTTTAAATACCTAAATATTGTTGAAAAAAGAATTCAATTTTGATTGGCTGAGGTGCTATCAATAGATAAAGCAATGGGCTCCCCAAGCTCATGGGTAATTCAGAAAATCCACTTGGCTTGCACATTTCTTTTATCTTGCAGAAAATGGGTCTTTGTGAATGAAAGTATGTTGTTTCTAGGAAGCATAAATGAGCCACATTACGAGCGCAACTGGTTAGCTTAAATTGGTTGTTAGTGTAGCTATTAAAGCACTCAGGATTTTTCAGCAAGTGCTGTCGAATCATAGAATCACATGTCACAGCAGACGTTTTGTTTCAGGTTTTATCAGTGTGGGGTGGTTGAGTATGGTCTGTGCTTTGTTTACTATGAACAATCAAAGGAAAATGCTATTTGATTCTATCAGCCAATCATTAGGTTATGCAGTCTATGTACCTGGCATTACACTGGCACTGAAATTCATTAATAATGTTGTTCAAGGGACAGCATGGTGGAACAGTGGTTAGCATTGCTGCCTCAAGGTGCTGAGGTCCCAGGTTCGATCCAGGATCTGGGTCACTGTCCATGTGGAGTTTGCACATTCTCCCCATGTTTGCGTGGGTTTCACCCCCGCAACCCAAAGATGTGCAGGCTAGGTGGATTGGCCACGCAATTAATTCATTGGGTACTCTAAATTGTTTTTTAAAAAATCGTTGAATGACTCCAAATGCCCAAACATTTTGGTGCTTGATTTTCACGGGATTGTAAGTAGGACGCATGTTTGCCCGACAACATTCTTCCCACCCAGAGCTCAGTCGCATCTTGTTTGTGACTTGGCTCATTGAATTTCCCATTCCTGTCATTATTGCCCCTTCCACCTGATCACAAGTTGGCAGCTCACCTATGAAATTAAGTAAAAGGCCTGACCGTGAAAACGTTTTAGGCTTCAATCTGTTGTCACTGGTTCGGGATAGCAGACATCTTGCGTTCCCTTTGCACCATTGTGGAAAACAGACCCCATTGTGTTCAGATTTGCCACACAAACTGGTAGCTTCTGCAAATGCACTTCGCTGATTTCACAGATTAATGCAGGGGGTTGTCATGAACGTAAATTAACTGAATAAAATATATTGGAAAAGCTTGACAGTATTTATTATCTGACAAAAGCACTTGCAGTTACAGATTTTCCATACTTTTTCTGACTGAGATCATTTTTGACAGGAGAGGAATAAAACAGGTGGACAAAGAATATGTGTTTGCCTTTTACAACAAGTGAGTAGAACTAAAGATGTTAAAGATTGCAAGAAATAAATATATGGGGTGGGATTTACCGGCTGTTCACACCGGCGGGAAATTCCGGTCCCACGCCTGCAAATCCCGGTGACAATGGCGGGGTTGGTAGATCCCACTGGCGGGTCACCTCCACCGCCGAAAACCACTCAGCGGGATAGTCAGTAAATCCCACTCAAAGAGTCTGAAAGCCTTCATATGGAAGATTTACAATTAAGGCTTGGAACACAATGGGAATAACTTTTAGAATTCATACTCCTGAATTGCAGATGTGGTAGATGCGCTCCCTGCTGGATATGTGTGGCCAAGATTTAAGCCCAATTTAACTCTTTTAGTCCAGGTTAGGAAATCTCATGTGGTATGAATTTAATAGTTTTAAAGTATGACATCTAATTTTATGTAAATTAAGCAAAGTCCTGTATAAGCCAGGCACTATAAGGAAATGCTTGATTGCAATGTGGAATAATATGAAGTTGCTCAACAGTATCTTGTTTTCCTTATGGGTATTCTGCAGGTTTTTGATCTGAAAACAAATCTCGTAATTTAAGACCTCGGCTCTCTACTCTGTTTTCCCACTTGTTTCTCACAATCTCACTTTTGTACTGCTCCTCGATTTTTGCCTTTATAATAATATTTTTTCCGTTTGTCCATCATGATGGCTGCTTCGTGCTTTTACTCCTGATGCATGCTTCAGCATGAAATGTAAACAAATTGTTTCCCTTTTCAGTTTATATACTTTAAGGT
Source organism: Scyliorhinus torazame (assembly GCF_047496885.1). Classification (NCBI taxonomy): domain Eukaryota; kingdom Metazoa; phylum Chordata; class Chondrichthyes; order Carcharhiniformes; family Scyliorhinidae; genus Scyliorhinus; species Scyliorhinus torazame. Next base: position 130,848,279 of record NC_092712.1, read on the forward strand.
CATCTCAGCAAATCCTTAAACCCTGACAAATTTCACTATCTTCTTTTATAAATATCTTATTTCAGAAAGTTATATTTTGCTTCTCGTAATCGAAAGCTTATTATTCAAAATGCAATCAAACCAAGTACTTTACTTGGAGAAACAGAAGTTTATAAGCAGCACCCGAGATGACAATGCAACTTTGATCATCTCTGAAAAACATAACTGAAGTAGATCTGTGAAAGATTATACAGTTGAAACCTAATAAAAGCGTAATTACTTTCCCGGAAAGTGTCAGTATGGGGTATGCATTTTAAATAACCCATGAATGTAGTTTACAGTCAGTCTGGATGCTGAATGGGGACTTCCAGTCAACCTAATGTTGGATACTGATTGTGCAACTCCAATAATTCAATTTAATTGCTCACTGTTGACCAGGACTCAAGGATGGACTCACCGGATAAATCACCCTAGTTGGGTGTTTTTTTTTGACAAAGATCGAACAAAAGATAGAACTCCTGGTGGCTGCTTATTCATTAGGAGGCTGGGGAAACATCTCCTCTGAGGGTAGGAAATCCTGCTAACACTACTGTTCAGTGTGAAGTGTGAAAGAAGGACAAATACTTTGCCTTGAACTATTATTCCTAGAATAGAATTTTTTCCGAAATACTATTGACATCTTAGAATGCTGTAGGAGCAGTAATATTTCTAAAACATTACTATGAAATCAGGCAAGCACTAGAAGTTCTTTATATGTACCCACAGTTCGATGTAAATTTTTGGGTTGAGAAAGGCTGATTTCTGCCCAGGATTAAACAAGAATCGTAAGGTTAAATTCAAACTCCAACATTCTCACAGAAACAGCAGTTATAAATGTCTGCTCGCAAGCATTTTGTGAGCAGATGGCCCATTTTATCCTGCTCTCATTCATTCTAATCTTTTCACCGTTCTGTGCCTTCTAAATGCATGCCACCCATATTATCATTTCTACAATGTGCCCCCAATTTTTTAGTAGTTACAGTTCTGAAGAAAATTTGATTGCGAGAGTGTCTCTGCTACTTCGAGTCCATTTTAGACTTCAGAAATGCTCTTAAGCAATTGCATCCACTTGCAGTTCTATTACCACAGTGCAGAATTGAACTTGTACTTCAATTACTGATGTGGGCAGCAGCTGGGCCATGTATCCATTAAATTGAAGTGAAGTTTAATAATTTCATAAGATCATCAAATGTCAACAGCTACAATAGATGATTTCTGGATTCCCACAGACAGATTTGACATTTTGAACATGGATTTAGCTGGAAATTAGAATAAAAAATCCTTTAAAGGAAAAGGAGCTGCAATTTCCTCCCCCCCACAAGGAATGGTTGTAATTATTTTTAAGCTACAAAAATGGCTAAAACTTCATTACTTAGAGGGGAAAAGGTGTTTCGGGGGAGAGAAAATACTTCTCACCTCAAATTACTCTTTTGTAATAGAAAATAATATGCTCATCATATGTGTCTGGCTTTTAATACAAATATCACTTTTACTGCCAGCACGCAGGCACTCACATCAGGTCTTCCTTCTGCCTGTGACAGCTGCAATGTCACTGACAAGAAGTCCCCATGCCAATGTGAATTACATAGAATTTACTGCGCAGAAACAGGCCTTTCAACACAACTGGTCTATGATAGTGTTTATGCTCTACATGAGCCTCTTCTCACTTGATTTCATCTAAGTTTGTCTGCTTAACCTTCCATTCCTTTCTCTCCCAGTTCTTAACTAGTTTCCCTTTAAATGTATCAATGCTAAATTGTGGAGGTTGCAGCTTCAGATTGGCCTACACCACCTGACTCTGGGAGATCACATGCCCCCTTCAAGTACCATGCCCTGAGGGCGCACTGGTGACCATGGACTTCCAGGTTAATCTTGCTCAAGAGGTGTGGATCATCCTTATTGGTGGTAGATTCATCCAACATGAGGCTCTTTAAAAAGATTATTCTTTGTCTAACTCATTCTCTTTTACCACCAATCTTTCCCATGAACATCATACTTTGTAAATCTCAAGGTCTTATTGCATACCGAAGAAATTCTAACTGTTTCTTCTTGATATTGGTCTGTAGCGTTCTTCTGGTCTCAGAACTTTCTATCATCTCTTCACTGGTAATGTGACTTGTCCATGAAATCTCCATTATTCACTTCAAAAACCACCAACCCTGCAGCCTCAATTCTTCCCTGCATTGTTTCACTGACCATCAACAATCCCGTATGTGAAAGTTTCTGTGATGTAACATTCCAGGATCATCAGATTTGAGTTGATCATAATCATCTTCATTTTTAAAAATGAATCTTTGGCCATTCTAATCCTTCGTCTTATTTCTTGGTCGCATTTTCTATCCGATGTTAACATATTTCCCAGATAATAAAATTGGTCTACCCGTTTGATCTTTTCATTCTTCACTGTAATTTTACATCCTATGGTTTTCTTTTTGGACACGACTTGACATTTTGTTTTCTGACAAGTTATGCTCAGCCCTTTCTTCTCACTTTCACTCCCTTCTCTGTCCAAGGTCTTTGCAGTTTCTCTTCAGAGTTGGCAATAAGAATGATGTCATCGGCGTATCTTATATTATTAAAGTTGTAACCTCCAACTAATAATCCAGGAAGGATTTCAATCTCTCGAATAATATTTTCATTGTGCAAGTTGAATAAATCTGGGGGGAAAACACTTCCCTATCTGATCACTCTTTTGATCTTCACAAAATTGCTTTGATCATTCTCAGATTTATGTTTGCTGCAGTTTGTTCCAAATAAAGATTTCTTATCACTCTTAATATATTTGTCACCAAGGTCAAGAGACTGTATCATGCTCAGTTCTTAATGTTTCACCTCATCAAATGCTTTATTATAATCAATAAAGCGCAGGAATATGTCATTTTTAATCTGTATGACTTTTCCTGATAGCATGCATACCATAAAAATAGCATTTCGCATTCTACAAGGACCACCAGATCTTCCACAAAACCACATTGAAGAGCTGAAATTTCTGGCTTTATCTTATTCCTGACCCCATTCAGCAATATTCAAGGAAGGTTCTTCGTAATGCGACTCACAGACTGCGCTGGAGTTCCCATTCAATAGCTCCGGGTTTTGTTTTACTTATGTGATCTGGGATTTCTCCAATGTATTAACCTTCATAAAGATGAGAGTCAGTTTGTCTATTCCAAAGTCTTCGAAACGTTTTCATTTGCTTGGTGACTCTGGGTGGCACAGTAGCACAGTGGTTAACACAATTGCTTCACAGCGCCAGGGTCCCAGGTTCGATTCCTGGCTTGGGTCACTGTCTGTTTGGAATCTGCACGTTCTCCTAGTGTCTGCATGGGTTTCCTCCGGGTGCTCTGCTTTCCTCGCACAAGTCCCGAAAGATGTGCTGTTAGGTAATTTGGACATTCTGAATTCTCCTTCAGTGTACCTGAACATGTGCCGGAATGTGGCGACTAGGGGATTTTCACAGTAACTTCATTGCAGTGTTAATGTAAGCCTACTTGTGACACGAATAAAGATTATTATTTCAGCTGGGCCTTTGGATTTATTGTTTTCAATTGTATTCATTGCTGTGCTTACTCCATCTATGATGATGTTTGGACCATTCACATTTTTATTAACTATTGGCTTTTCTTCTTGTCTGTTGTGCTCAAATAAGTCTTGAATGTATTCCATGCATCTTGCAAAAACTTGTTCACTTTCCATCATAACTTTCCCATGTTTGCCTTTGACGCACCCATCAAATGTAGACCTGACCTTTCCTGTGATTTTCCCAATGTCTTTATGCATTGTTCTTGAGTCTGTGCCAACACCCCCCCCCCCCCCCTCCACCTTAAATCTTCAGGTTTCCAGATCATCAGAAACCAGACAGAAGACCCAAGATATGTGTTGGGACCCTGTGGAAGTCCTAATGCACTGACCTCATTGGGAATGGCCCAGAAATTTTCAACTTCTAACGGAAATTCCTCTACGATTGTAGACTCGAAGACTGCAAGCTAGAGTCAGAGACGTTGGTCAGTTCCGTGGTACTTATATGAATAGTTATCCAGGAAATGTTAGACAGGAAGATCCTAGTTTAACTCCAGTGTAACTACAGAACAGAATCCATCCGCCTTGCCACCCTACCCATTCATCCACTCACCATTCACAAACATTCATACTAGACAGTGGTGGGCAACCTGCAGCCCGTCAACGCTCAGAGTGAGGCCCGTTGACTATTGTCCATGGTGCAGAGGAATCATGCTGCTATAGTTTATTTTGAGTCTGGGATCGCACTGCTACGAGTTTTCGACAGGATGCACTGTTACGAGTTGCCGGCAGGTCGTACTGCTACAGTTCCTGCCAGGATCACGAGGATCGCGGTGCAGCAGCTCCCAGCATTCAAACAGCATGCCCAGTGCATACTGGGCACGCACGTGCAGGAGATGGGTGTATTCAGTGCAAGAGCACATGTGGGAGGTTGCGCTTCTTGCTTTTGATTAAAAATATATATTTTTAAAAATTCTCCTCCTCTTTCACATTTTCTCCCTGCTTCTGATTTTTTGACGGTTATTCACTTTTCTCCTGCCAAAAAGGTCATTTTGTGTTGAAGTGGCGTGATGAGGAAGGAGAATCAAGTACAATATCAAAAAATACAGAGGAAGAAGGAGCAAAAATGAGAATGAAGGCAGAATAGTAAGGCAAAATAGTAAGAGAGAGCTGGGAGCTGGATTTCTTTGTTACTCAACAGAAAGAGAGACCATTGTTCTTAATTTGCAATGAGGTGTTAGCAGTTCCAAAAAATACAACGTTAACAGACATTATGAAACATGCCATCCCTCTCACAGGGCAAAATTTCAGGTAGGTTACGTCCAACATGCTTGACAGCTGTCAAATCTGAAGGAAGCCATGAAAACAGACACAGGTACTTAGAGAAGCATGAAATGAGAATGATGCAGTGACTTTGGCTAGCTTTCGTATTGCTTGGTTACTTGCAAAAAATGAAAAGCTATTCTCAGATGGCGAATTAGTGAAAGAATGCATCATCAAATCTGCAAATGTTTTATTTGCTGGGTTTAAAAACCAAACCAAGAGGAAATGATCTAACGGGCTGAATTGCAAAGTGCCTGTACAGCGCTGAGTTCTAATCTAAGAAAACTTATGGAGGACAGATCCAACCAGTAGTCACAGTAATAATGTAAGTTTAAATATTACACTTGTTTTGCCATTTGAAGTTGATGACAGTTCTATTAATATATGATTGTTTAGGTTGGCATGTGGCGCAGTGGTTAGCACTAGGACTGCGGCCATGAGGACCTGTGCAGAACAGGCCACGGTCAACAGTGAGGCCGAGGTGAGTTGTGTGCAATCACCTCACTTCACATGCCCTTGCTTTACATGTGTATTCCTTCAGTTATGCCGGTAAGAAAAAATGCTATGCAGATGGAAACCAGTGGATTGTGACAATTCTGAGCATGCGACCAGGCAACAAAATATCTTGTGGTCAGCACTCAGAACATTGATGGGCTACATGTGGCCACCGGGCCTCAGGTTGCCCACCATTGTGTTAGTGTCAACCATGCAGTGCATGACTAATGTCATGTGTTGGCCAGGCAGGTTATGGATGGTCTGCCTCCTGTGGCCACCCGCAAAGGATAAAGGGAATTGTGGTCAAGCCAAGACACAGACAGTGCACAGCCCCTGTGTATTGTGCAAAGGAAAACCAGACCGAACTGAAACTTGCACCTGTTAAAGGTCAATCACCGATTTCCCCGGGACAATAGACTCAAATTAAGGAATGACAACAGTAGCAGGCTTCCCTTATTTGGAAAGGCCTTTGCACTTGGAACAATAACGACAAGGACCCGCCCAGCCATCAAGGTACCCACCCCTAATTGGCCGGTATCGATCAGAGTGATCGAGACCCTATCGATCCATTGGATCCCGAGTTAACCCCTCCCAAAAGAGCACGAAAGAGAAGAAGGATAAGAAGCCCTGCGCACTAGGGATCGGCCTTTTTTGGGACCGGCCTGTGCCCACTCCAATTGCAGCATAACGACCAGCCAAGTTCAAGACCACGATCACTACCTAAGAGAGACGAGCCGCAGCCGAGAAGAACCCGACGATTTCCAGGCGACACACGTGGGGACTCAGATAAAGGCCTTATCTACGTGCACAAAGCCGGTCATCCAGAAGTTAAGTAAAGGTCATCTTAGTTGATAGATGTAGTTTAATATGTAGCCGCGTGTATCATTGCACAGAGAGATATGTCTTGTGCTTAATAATAAACTGTCTTCTGAACTAACATAATGGTTGTGTGGTCATTTGGTCAAAACAAGAAACATACTCGCTGCTTGTGGTTTGTAAATAAAGGTAGCAACACCCCTTCTTTGAAGGACATTACTGGAGTGCATTCTTGCTAATTGGGCCTGTGGGTTTCGTCAATTGGCTGTATAATCCTCTGTATTCTTGCTGCAAGCTGTGGTTCCACTCAGCAAGGCCTTGAAATTGTTGCAGATCCATAGAAAATTCACACCTGCATTTTGTGGTTCTCATTTCTTACTTGATTACTTCAGCTGGCAGTTTCTTTCTCTTGCGACTCCACCAAATTTATTAAACTCAATTTCACAATTCAACACAGATGGTAGGATCAGAACTGTGGGTTGCCAGCCATATGCCAGGCTATCATACTGTAAAGCACCATTTAATAACCTTACACCCGGTTTATTTATGAAGCAAACATTTCTAACAAATAAGAATGATAAATGATGTGTTGGGTGTTCTGAATCACAAACAGGTCACCAACACTGGAAGTGGTGCAACTCTATTTTATTATAAGGTTAACTATATTAACATACTTGAACTGTGGGTAAATGCAATACCAGCTTTAACTGTTGACCCTTGCCTAGTCCTAACCAGGTGATGCACTCAGCACATGGTGAATGTCTGTGTTGCAGGCTGTGAGCTCTGTGCTCTGAGCTGGCTGCTACTAGAATGAGTGAGAACTCTCCTGTGCCCTGTCTTTATAGTGCATGTGCTCTCACTGGTGATTGGCTGCGGTGTTGTGTATGCTGATTGGTCCCACTGCATGTCCATCAGTGTGTGTGTGTGTGTGTGTCTGCACCATGATATACTGGTGATATATTATGACAATAAAGAGTCATCAAATTTTAACGTGAAGAAGACATTTGGTATTCCACTATTCTACACTCTGTAAAAATGTCTGCAACAAGTTAAAATTAGGGCACCCGCAGGTTTCAGTATCACGAATATAAATCTTTGATAGACTTAATTCTACATTGTTTGCAGTCAGTGTGTGCACTGCTCCTTCAATAATAGGAATGTTACAACAAGGATTTTCTAAAGCAGAACCGATAATTACCTGGCAGCATACAGGCTAGTCCCCTGGTCCTCGAAGCTCAATCAGCTCAATCATCTTTGTGCTTAGAATACTTAGAAAAAGAAAACTTATGGCACAGAAAGAGGTCATTCAGGCAGCTGAAATGTAGTGACTCAGTCAGCCTAATCTCACTTTCCAGCTCTTGTTGATTACAGAACTTCAAATGCATATTCAAGTATTTTTTACTATGATGAGAGTTTCTGCCTATCCTACCCTTTCAGGCAGTGCCCCCTACCCTCTCGGCGAAAATAAAATCATCCTCAACTCCCCTCTAATCCTTCTGCCAATTACTTTAAATCTCTGTATAATGACTCCCTGGTAAGGGAAATAGGTCTTTCCTACACACTCTAGCTAGGCTCCTCATAATCCTTGTACACCTCCCCTGAGTTTCATCTATTCCAAATAAAATAATTCCCATTTAATTTTTCCTCAGAACTATAAGTCTCTATTCCTGACAATGTCCTTGTAAACTTCCTCTGTATCCTTTCCAGTGCGAACACATCGTCAGGTAAAGTGGAACTGTATGCAATACTCTAGTTGTGGCCCAACTAGTATTTTATAGTTCCGACAAAACCTCCCTGTACTTAAGTGCCTCAGAGAATAAAGGGAACTATCGATATGCCTCCTTAACAACCTGCCATTCTACCTTCAGGGATCTGTAGACATGTACTCCAAGGTGGCATAGTGGTATTGTCACTGGACTAGTAATCCAGAAACACAGGGTAATATTCTCAGGACGCAGCAAATGGTGAAATTTCAGTAAAGGAATCTGGAATGTCTAATGATGACCATGAAACCATTGTTGATTGTCATAAAAAACCATCTGCTTCACTAATGTAAAGGAAAGGAAATCTGTCATCCTCACCTGGCCTTTCCTACATGTGGTTGACACTTAAAATGCCCTCTGAATTGGCCCAGCAAGCACTCAGTTAATGGGCAATTAGGGATGGGCAATAAATGCTGGCCCAGCCAGCGACACCGACAATAACCTCCTAAAACGTACCATACCAACTATTGTGACTACTTTGCCCTCCCAAAATACATTACCTCATACTTCTCGGTGTTAAATTCCATTTGCCGCTTTTCTGCCCACCTGATCAGTCCACTGATATCTTTCTGCAGTCTACAGCTTTCTTCCTCACTATTTGTTTTATTTCAGATAGCCAGGTGATGAAAGATAGAAGTGGAGACTAAATTTATGAGCTTTTATTTACAGAGACACACATCACAAACATGCACTTTCAAACTGAACAATTACAGCCGGCACCTAAATAAACAAACATAAACAAATGGCAAGTTAATGCTCACCATCTAATGATATCCAATTAACACTATCAACCACACAGCAAGTTTACTTTGTAAATTGTAGGCCCCAACTTTTGTGGCCTGTTCTGTTTGAATTTTGTGCTTTGAATGGGCTGTTTTGCATGCTGTACCTCACTCATGGATAAGTCATAAATAGATTGCTAAGATTCGTTGGTACACTGTAACCTCTCCAAACTGGAATGCTTGGGACCAAGGCATTTCAGGATTTTCAGGGTTTTATCTTTATAATACCGAACTACAGTTTTAATCCCTACCGAGTTAGCTGACCTTTCTTCCTCCATCATCCATCTTCACTCTCTCTCCTCCAATCTTCAAACAGTCAAAGGCAGAAGCTCAACTTTGGATGTAGTATTGAGCACAATAAAAGTAGGACTATCAGAATAACTACAAAAACCTTCATATTCACTATTTTGTGATTTCTTGGCAGTGTGACGAGCCTGAGAGTTGCATGGGCCTCTTCAAAGGAACACCTAACAACTGGTGTTTCTAGATTTGGGAATTTGCGACAGGAAAAGTGACTGTGTCTCAGCAAACTGGGATCTATGTAAATTAATGGGAACATGTATTTAAACTTGATGGCCCATAACTTCCTAGGAGTGGCAATCACCGGCAGATTGCCACTCCGGAGGGACACATCCTTATTATAATTCCAAAGCCCCCATCTCACCTAACTTACCCCTCTAAGGCTGGGTGAGACAGGAGCAACGGGGCAAGACTGTAACGGTGCAGAGTAACTGGAGTGCATGGAGGAAAGACATACCCCCTTTTACGGCACTAGCTGCTGTGAGGTGTTTGAAGGGACAATTTAAAGGGAGAAGGTAACTTTGAAAGGTGGTTCAGAAATAGAGTGGGGGTGCATCGGGGTGGGGGAGTCAGCCTGGGGGGAGGTGGGGGGGCGGACCAGGAGGAAGGGAGTGTCCTGCGTCTGGTTGGGATGTTTGCTTGGTCTGGGGGGGTGGTGCTGTGGGGATCCCTTGGGGGATCGTGGATATGTGGGTTGTCACTTGTGGGGCTTGGTCTAGGTTTTTAAATAGTTATTCTGGAGTTAGAAGTGATTTTTTTCCCCCTTCTAACTCTTTCATAGTAATTATCAGGATAAAATTGGCAGAAGCACCCGAAGTTAACGGATGGTTAAGAATTTGGTAACAGTTGGCGGAATGAAGTTGTGGCAATGTGTTAGTTTGTGGGTCCAGTAGGTTACTTCATGTAATATTACTTAGAAGTAGGGACCCTGGGGCAACATGGTGGCACAGTGGGTTAGCACTGCTGCCTCACGGAGCCGAGGAGCCGGGTTCGATCCCAGCCCCGGTACGCTGTGTGGTGTTTGCACATTCTCCCCGTGGGTCTCACCCCCACATCCCAAAGATGTGCAGGGCAGGTGGATTGGCCACGCTAAATTGCCCCTTAAAAAAAAGTATGGATCTTACAAAAGCTGAACTGTCTTTCCATGCTGTCTGTAAATTATATATCGTATAAATAAATAATAAATAAATAATGCTGCCATGAGCGAAAATTTATTCTAAAAACATGTAACATTTATATAGATTATGTTATTTAGTTTCTTCAATGTCAATATTTGTAATATCATTTAACCTACATATTTCTTAAGGAATTAAATACCAATGAATCATTTGCTGCTTCAGCTGGTGACATCAATGTTCTTGTGTTGTGAAAAAATGTTCACTAAAATTGAAAAGCTTGTCTACTGTAAAATAAACAGAGACTTTATGGTTTGACCGATTAACTAACCAGATGAATGATTTTATGGTCCAACTCTCCAGCAAAATTAATGCAGTGAGGGTTAGTTTTTTTTTAACAAACATTTTATTGAGGCATTTATGGTTTTATAATAAAAAAAAGATACAAATACACAAGCAAACATAGTTCAGTGCGTAACACATCCCTCCATCTCCCACTGTTCCCGCCTAATTCCCATGACATGGTTTGCGAGCCCTCATGCACACCTCACTTACCGGCCCTCCACTCCAAAAAACTTGCTCACCCCGGGCCACCGTCATGCGTGCCCAGTGAACTGCCTTGAATTGTATCAGGCTGAGCCTGGCACATGATGAGGTCGCGTTGACTCTGCTCAGAGCATCCTCCCACAGGCCCACCTCTAACTCTTTTCCCAACTCATCTTCCCATTTACGTTTTATCTCACCTATCTGGGTTTCCTCCCACTCCATAAACTCCTTACAGATTTCCGATACCGTCCCCTCTCCCACTCCCATTCTAGAGACTACCTTGTCCTGTATCCCCTGTGGCGGTAGAAGCGGAAAGGTCGAAACCTGCCTTCGCACAAAATCCCTCACCTGCAGATAACGAAACACATTCCCTCCCGGCAATTCAAACTCCACTTCCAGGTCCTCCAAACAGGCAAAGCTGCCATCAATAAACAGATCCCCAGCCTCTCAATCCCTGCCCTCTGCCACCTCCTAAACCCCCCTCCATCCTTCCCGGGACAAACCGGTGATTAACACAAATTGGAGCCCACACCGACGCTCCCTCCACTCCCATATGCTTCCGCCACTGTCCTCCAAACTCTCAGGGCCGCCACTACCACTGGGCTCGTGGACTATTGGGCCGGCGAGAACGGCAGAGGAGCAGTTACCTGTGCCCTTACATGAGGCCGCCTCCACCCATTCCGACACCGGCCCCTCCCCCACTAACCACTTCCTAACCATGGCTATATTTGCCGCCTAGTGGTAGTTTCTAAAGTTCGGCAGTGCCAGCCCTCCCCCACTTGGCTCTGCTCCAACAGAACTTTTTTTACTCCTGGGGTTTTACCCGCCCACACAAACCCAGATATCACCCGATTCATTCACCCACTTAAAAAAGGCCTTTAGTATAAAAATAGGGAGGCACTGGAAAACAAACAAAAATCTCGGGAGGACCATCATTTTTCAGTCTGTGCCCTCCCCGCCAGTGACAACGGGAGCATGTCCCACCTCTGAAAGTCCTCCTTCATTTGTTCGACTAAACGGGCCAGTTTAATTTAAGTAGCTGCTCCCAACCTCGTGCCACCTGGATACCCAAGTAGAGAAAACTCTCTCCCACCACTTTAAATGGCAACTCCCCCAGTCTCCTCTCCTGCCCCCTCACCTGGATCAAAAAAACCTCGCTTTTAACCATGTTCAATTTGCACCCGCAAATCGGCTAAATTCTCATAAGGTCCGCATAAGCTCCCACATCCCCCCTAATGGGTCAGAAATATACAGGAGCAGGTAGTCTGCATGTAACGAGACGCTGTGTTATACCCCCCCCCCCCCCGACCCAGGACTAGCCCCTTCCATTCCTTCGATCTCTCAGCGCCATCGCAATGGCTCTACAGCCAAGGCGAACAACAGTGGGGAGAGGGGACATCCCTGCCTTGTCCCCCGGCGAAGTCTAAAGTAGTCCAAACTCACCCGGTTCGTCCACGCACTCGCCACCAGTGCCTGGTACAGCAACCGCACTCAGTCGATAAAGCCCTGCCCAAACCGTTCCAGGACCTCCCACAAATAATTCCATTCCACCCGGTCGAAAGCCTTCTCAGTGTCCATTGCGATCACTACCTCTGCCTCCCTTCCCTCGAGGGCACCATGATCACATTCAGGAGCCTTCTAACATTAGCCGTTAGCCGCCTTCCTTTCACAAACCCCATCTGGTCTTCCCCGATCACCCCCGGGGAACACAGTCCTCTATCCTCGAGGCCAGAATTTTAGCCAACAATTTGGCATCGACATTCAGTAGGGAGATTAGCCTGTATGACCCCCCCCCCCCCCCCCCCCCCCCCCCGCTTCAGGATCAGTAAAATCAAAGCCTGTGACAATGTTGGGGGAAGCACACCCTGCTTCCTTGCCTCATTAAATGCCCTCACCAGCAGTGGGCCCAGCATCCCAGAAAACGTCTTGTAAAACTTCTACCATGTGGGTTAGCATAATTGCTTCACAGCTCCAGGGTCCCAGGTTCGATTCCCAGCTTGGGTCACTGTCTGTGTGGAGTCAGCACGTTCTCCCCGTGCCTGGGTGGGTTTTCTCCGGGTGCTCCAGTTTCCTCCCACGAGTCCAAAGATGTGCAGGTTAGGTGGATTGGCTATGCTAAATTGCCCTTAGTGTCCAAAAATGGTTATGTGGGGTTATGGGGATAGGGGGGAGGTGTGGGCTTAGGTAGGGTGCTCTTTCTAAGGGTCGGTGGACTCGACGGGCTGAATGGCCTCCTTCTGACTGTAACTTCAATGATTCTATGAAATTCTACTGGGTACCTGTCCGGTCCCAGAGCCTTGCCCGACTGCATGGCCTCCAAATCCTCTATTACTTCTGCAATCCCTATTGGGGCTCCCAACTACTCCACCAACTCTTCCTCCACCTTCGGAAACTCCAATCCTTCCAAAAACTGCCTCATCCCCTCCACCCCAGCTGGGGGCTCTGACTCATATAGCCGACTATAAAACTCCTTGAACACCCCATTCACCCTGGCTGGGTCCAAGACCGTGTTCCCCCCTCTGTCCTTCACGCTAGCATCCTACTGGCCTTCTCACCATACTCATATATCGCCCCTCTCGCCTTCCTCAACTGCCCCACTGCCTTCCCTGTGACATATCAGACCAAAATCCATCTGCAGCTTCTGCTGCTCCTTCAACAGTCCCGCTTCAGAATATCTTCTGTCCACCTGGAGTATGTCCCTGATCAGCATATCCATCTCTGCCCGCTCCAACTTCTCCCAATGAGCCCGTATTGAAATTAGCTACCCCCACTGCCTTCAGCGCTTGGCATACCATTGCTGCCGAAACTTCCTCCGTATAATTTATCTCCAAATAATTCTGGATGGCCTCTCTCACCCGCCCGCACACCCCCTCATCCGCTAACAATTTCCATTGGGGGCGCTGATCCCCCTCTTTGCTCACCTGTAAATTTACCCAGTGTGGAGCATGGTCCTAAACAACAATCGCCAAATACTCGGCATCTACAACCCCCGCCAGCAAAGTCCTGTTCAAAATGAAAAAAATCAATCCGGAAGTACATTTTGTGAACATGGGAGAAAAAAGAAAACTCCTTCGCTCTTGGCCGTCCGGCACCCATCTGTTCCATAAGCCCCTTTAGCTGCTTTGCCGCGGCTGGCACCCTCCCTGTCCTTGAACTCAACCGATCCAACCTCGGATCGATGACTGTATTAAAGGCCCCCCGCCCCCTCCACCATGATCAATTTATGCGAGTCCAGGTCCGGAATCTTCCCCAACACCCGCCTCATAAACTCCACTCCCAGTTTGGTGCGTAAATATTCACTGTTACCACTGGCATCCCCTCCAGCTTCCCACTCAGCATGACATACCTACCCCCGAGTCCGCCACTATATTCCCCACCTCAAATGACACGCTTATTGATCAAGATCACAACCCCTCGAGTTTTAGAGTCTAGCCCCAAATGAAATACCTGCCCGACCCACCCCTTCCTCAGCCTAGTCTGATGCACTACCCTCGGGTGTATCTCCTGTAACATTGCCACGTCCGCCTTCAAACTCTTCAAATGCGCGAACACACAAGCCCACTTGACTGGACATTCAGTCTTCTCAATTTCCATGTGATCAGCCTGGTCAGGGGGCACCCTGTCACTCGCCCCCATCCCTGCCGATCAACCATCACCCTTCTTCGGCCAGCCTCCAGCCAACGTCCCACGCCTCCTCAGGCCCGTCCTCGGGCGCCCACCATCATCGACCTCCAATTTGTCTCCCAGTGCCAGTCCCTCCCCTGTCAGCAGAACAATTCCCCCCCTCCCACCACCTCCCACCCACCAACAAAACACCAATCCCAACACCCCATATCAAACTGGTCACCTGCTTGCCCCCCACTGCGTTTCCGTGAGCTAGCCCGCCCAGCTAGCCCATGGTGCTAAGCATCCTACCCCGCACTGAACTCCCTCCCCCCCGCTTGAACATATATTTATGCAAAACGCAACAATCCCCAACAAACACAAAGAAGAAAATTCCACCCACCGTCTTACCCCCTGCATACAAAACTGAGCAACGGCCCAAAAATTGGTACAAAGGCACTACATACACAGCCCAAAACGAAAAGACATTTAGCAGCATAGACACAGAATTATTCACCCCCAAGTTCATTGTCCTCCATCACCTGCCAGTCCCCTGTCCTTAACAAAGTTCATCGCCTCATCCGGCGATCCAAAATAAAATTCTTGACCCTCGGAAGTGACCCACAAATGAGCTGGGTACAACATACCGAACTTCACCCCCTTCTTGAAGAGGGCTGTTTTAACTTTGTTGAAGCTCGCCCTTCATTTGGCCAGTTCCACACCCAAGTCCTGGTAAATGCGCAGCTCGTTATTATCCCACTTACTGCTCATCTGCCTGGCCCACCTCAAGATCTGTTCCAGGAACCAGTACATTTGTACCACCATCGCCCTCGGCGGCTCATTCATCCACGGCTTCCTCATCAGCGCTCTGTCCACCTCCAAGGGTCGGGTAAACACACCTTCCCCCATCAGCTTCTCGAGCATACGCGCCACATATGCCCCTGCGTCCGATCCCTCGCTGTCCTCCGGGAGGCCAACGATCCTCAGGTTCTGCCTGCGTGACCTGTTCTCCAGATCTTCCGCCTTCTCCTGCAGTGTTTTCTGGTGGTCCCTCATTAGCTCCATCTCTGCCACCATCGCGGTTAGCTGGTCCTCGTGCTCAGCCACTGTCTCTTTCAACTTCTGGATCGCCTTTCCTTGGGCTTCCAATCTTTGATCCACCCGGTCAATCCTCATCTTAATCGGGTCCAGTGGTGCTCCTGTCTTTGCTTGGCGAAGCTCTCCTGAACCGTTGACCACTGGGCGGGCAATCCCAGTCCTTGTGCCTCCGCCATGTTTTCCTGTGCTGCAGACTCCACTCCCTTCTTTGCCCAACAATCTCACCTTTGCAGACCACTTCTGGTCCACAACTCCATAAACTGGTGGTGGATTCCTCTCCTCTGCCTCATCAATCTCCTATTTTACCGATCAAATCCCCTATAAGTCAGGGGAAAAGGTCCCAAAGGTCCACCATGAACGAGAGCTACCAAATAAGTGACCATTCACTCCATGGCCACCACCGGAAGTCCGGGTTATAGTTGAGTTGATATATTTAGTCTACTGTTCATTCAAAATCATTTTACTTAAAAATTCCAAGTGATCCACTGATTAATATTAATAAAAAAATGTTAATTTAAATTAAGTAGTTTTGAATTCAGATTAGTGACTAATAAATAAAAATTAACATTTTTCCAGTCCCCTGTCTCCAACATCTACTCAAACAACTTGGTAAATAAATCTATTTTTTGTTATTTTTCTAAATCTATTGTTAAGGCTGGATAACTGGGGAAAAAACCCAAGTATTTCCCCAACAGGCAAGTAGTTTCTAATTTTTATTACATGAATGCATGTGGAGGATGTCAACTTGTAGCACTTCAATTAAAATAGTAGGTTCAAGATCATCTGTAGATATTAACGGATCCAAATCTGGTGAAAAACAATGGTATGTTATTGATATGCCAGCAGCACGTTGTGAGGAAGAAATACCCTGCGAATCCCCACAAGTTGCTCGCCGATTTGTGCCATTCTGCTGAGAGCTTTCTGAAAACAGTACCTCGTACTTAACGTCCCTGTGAGCTTCATTAAATTGTTGCATTCGCCTATTAATTGCCCATTAAACTTACTACAGAAATTTAAGCTGAATAATTAACGACAAAATACCTTTTTAGCAAAATGATAAACGTTAATGAGTGCCAATCAATTACTCGGGTCCAGAAAGTAAGCACTGAAAAGTATGGAGTTTCACTCCTTCAGGTAATTAATTTTGTTTGAGACATTAAAAATGGTAAGTATTAAACAGTTGCATTCGTCATTTTCCTTCCTGTCTATTTTCGTCTAATTTTTCTTTCCCTGATTTGACACTGAATTCAACCATCCCTGTTCTTCTACTTTGCCCCATCTCTTCCACCCATCTCCCCTACCATATAATTCAAAACATTTCTGCTTTTCTTTGGTTCTGTAGAAGGGTAATTTGGACTCGAAATTTAACGCTTGATAGATGCTGCCAGACTTGTTAAGTTTAACCAGCATTTTCTGTTTTAATTTCAGCCCTAACCCAGTTTATTCCTCAATTCTTTAATTTTCATTGGTTAAGAAGATACATGATGGTCCCACTGTTTACCACGGTCCTGAACTCCCTGCTCCTCTCACAATGCTGGTATCAGCTCATACTTACAGCAATTTTGTGGACAAAATTGAGTTGTCGGGTGCAGGGTAAAGCAAAAAGTGTAGAGAGTACTGGAAGTCTGCAGAGGGATTTGGATAGTTGAGTGAATGGGCTAGGGTCTGGCAGATGGAATACAATGTTGACAAAGTGAGGTTATCCATTTTGATAGGAATAATAGCAAAAGGGATTATTGTTTAAATGAGAAAATATTAAAATATGCTGCTGTGCAGAGGGACCTGGGCGTCTAAGTGCATGAGTCGCAAAAAGTTGGTTTCCAGGTGTAACAGGTGATCAAGAAGGCAAATGGAGTTTTGTCCTTCATTGCGAGAGGGATGGAGTTTAAGACTAGGGAGGTTATGCTTCAACTGTATAAGGTATTAGTGAGGCCACACCTGCAGTATTGTGTTTAGTTTTGGTCTCCTTACCTGAGAAAGGACGTACTGATGCTGGAGGGTGTGCAGAGGAGATTCACTAGGTTAATCCCAGAGTTGAGGGGGTTGGATTACGAGGAGAGGTTGAGTAGACTGGGACTGTACTCGTTGGAATTTAGAAGGATGTTGGGGGATCTTATAGAAATATATAAAATTATGAAGGGAATAGATAGGATAGATGCGGGCAGGTTGTTTCCACTGGCAGGCGAAAGCAGAACTAGGGGGCATAGCGTCAAAATAAGGGTAAGTAAATTTAGGACTGAGTTTAGGAGGAACTTCTTCACCCAAAGGGTTGTGAATCTATGGAATTCCCTGCCCAGTGAAGCAGTTGAGGCTCCTTCATTAAATGTTTTCAAGGAAAGGTAGATAGTTTTTTGAAGAATAAAGGAATAAAGGGTTATGGTGACGGGTGGGAAAGTGGAGCTGAGTCCACAAAAGATCAGCCATGATCTCATTGAATGGCGGAGCAGGCTCGAAGGGCCAGATGGCCTACTCCTGCTCCTAGTTCTTATGTAACTCTCTAATACTACAAGATGTCTATTCCAGCACATTCCATTCAAACGTCTTCAATATCAATTGTAATAGGTTAACTAAATTGTTATGTCGGACTTGCTTTGGCTGTTTTCCCCACTTGCTGCATATCTCTTTCATTTTAAATATTCTTTCTTTATATTACCAAACAATCGCATTAAAACAGAATCTGACAGGGCATTTACTGAACCTGTTCCAGTTCACATCTTGCTAGAATCTATTTTAACATTATTACTGAGAAGTAAACGGAGTAGTTTACTGCTTTCCTTCTTCACGGTTTCTTGAATGTCCACTTGTGTTCTCTTTCTTGATAAGATTCTAAACGTTGACACTAACCACCTTTATAATTATCTTTGACAAAGAGTCATCCGGACTCGAAACATTAGCTCTGTTCTCTCTCCACAGATGCTGTCAGACCTGCTGAGATTGTCCAGTATTTTCTGTTTTTGTTTCAGATTCCAGCATCCACAGTAATTTTCTTTTCTATTTCTAATCGGACTTGGAGTTCACTTTCAGTCAGAATACATCCCTGATAATGAAGACATAAAAAAGCTTGGGGGATGCAGGTGGAGATTGAATTTAACCAGAGAGGTTTTGAAGCAGCTCAACAGGATGTAACTCCTCAATGAGCAGCACTTTGCTTTTCGGAGATCATGCAGCAGCAGACATGGTAGATTAAAATGAATCGTCTCTTTTTTGATTTTGTGGGTAAGAGTTTGAAATTTGACCCAAATACAGTGAGAATTACAGAATACAGCATAAATAACCTGGTTTTCAGCTTTCTGTATTGTTTTATTTAAATTATTGTTGCCTATTTCAGTCTTCCCATACTACACCATCGCTATCCAAATGACCTCATTCAGCATTAGACTCGTTTCCAGTTTTTTTCAATGATTTTCCAAAACCAGCTGTTTCAGGATGGCTGACTCTCTAAGTTTCTTCATTGCTATGAGATGTCTAGCCTTTTCTTTCTTATCCATGGTGGCACAGTGGTTAGCATTGTTGCCTCACAGTGCCAAGGACCCGGGTGCAGTTCCAGGCTCGGATGACTGTGTGGAGTTTGCACATTTTCCCCGTGTCTGCGTGGGTTTCCTCCGGATGCTCCGGTTTCCTCCCACAGTCTAAAGATGTGCAGGTTGGTTGGATTGGCCATGCAAAATTGCCCCTTAGTGTCCAAAGGTGTGCAGGTTAGGTAGGGTAATGGGAGGGTGGGCCTGTGTCGGCTGCTCTTTCCGAGGGTCGGTGCAGACTTGATGGGCAAATGGCCTCCTTCTGCACTGTAGGAATTCTCTGATTCTATTCCATGATTCTCTGATTCTACTGTTCAGAGTGGTGACATAGTGGAATTTACACATCAAAACTTGTAAATTCCAACACTCAAGGGGCTGGCATCAGCTTTTGTTTTGCAGGCGTCCTTCTTTTCAAAATGGCCATTGTATCTACTGACAGAGGGGTATTCAAAACCCGAAGTGTGCATGGATCAAAAGAAATCCAGTCACAATCCATGCGATCTTCATATTCAGATACAGTTTTGCAGTTTTGATATTTAAACATATGGTATCAGGCTGATAAAACTGATTTCAGGGCCTGGATTTTTCTGTACTCATGACAGAAAAACTGTCAGTGTTCATTATCAAATCCCTCTGAAAATGACTGCAACTTCTGGAGTCTGCACATGAGCAGCTGAAAGCAGAAATTCAGATGTTGCTGCCAGTGATTCTAATCTGTTTAGGATGCAGGATTGAGGTTGCCACTGACTGCAACCAATTAGAAATCATTCATTATGATTAAAAAAAGACAATTCTCCTTAAAGTTTGCATATGATGTTTCAGCATCTTAGCCCACATGAATGTCGCAATTGTTTGTTTCACTCTGTGTAAACTTTTAATTAAAAGTGAAAAGAAGTCAGTGTGTAACTCAGAATTTTAGTACACAGAATACACAAAATTCCAACAGAGTGATCTTTTGTCCCCTGGTTTTAATACATTTGTGTAGAGGTTTATCTCAAAGAAATAAACTTTTTAAAACAATGGACAACCATTGCTTGATAATAAAACATTGGGGGGGGGAAAAAAAAAGAAGAGTTCAATTCCTGATGCACGATCAATTGTACAAAGACTCAGTTTGGATACAACTGTGGCTTTATTGCAGTAAGATGAGTGGTCTCCCACAGCAGCTGGCAAAATGGCTGCTGAATAGAGGACACGCATATTTATACTCCTACTGGGCGGAGCCAGCAGGCAGGGGCTACCGGCGAACCTGTAGTACAGGTCCTACCTTACATCACCTAATACAGGTGCAACAGTGGTTTACCACATTCACCCCTGTTTAAAATGAGTCCGGCGGGGGTGGTGGAGAACCATATACAGTAGTGAATTTATGTACAGTGTTTTGTTAGGAGACAAAAAAAGTGTCTTTTGAAAGTCTGGTACCAGTTAGAGATTCAACCGGTCTGGTGCCTTGACGTTCCGCTGGGAGCGACGTCGCGGTGGTGGCGATGTCGATGCTGGCGACGTCGGTGCTGGCCTGATGTCGGGTGACCCCGGGAGCATGCCAAAATACTCTTCATCCTCCTGCGTGGGCAGGGGAAGGAGGGGTGGTCCTGGTGGGGTTAATGGTGGGAGCGCCGGGGGAGGGGAGGGTGCCGCTGGGCCGGAGAAGTGTGTATGAGTGGAACCTGCTGGTGCCAGTCCCTGAGGGAGACAGTATCTTGGCGGCCGTCGGGGTACGCCACATAGGCATACTTGGGGTTGGTGTGGAGCAAGTGCACCCTATCCACCAACGGGTTCGCCTTGTGGAGTCGGACGTGCCTACGGAGCAGGACTGGCCCTGGAGCTGCGAGCCAAGTCGGGAGCGACACCCCGGATGTGGACTTCCTGGGGAAGGCACAAAGGCATTCATGGGGTGTGTTATTCGTAGCAGTGCACAATAGTGACCAAATGGAGTGGAGTGCATCAGGGAGGACCTCCTGCCACCGAGAGGCTGGGAGATTCCTGGACCGTAGGGCCAGTTGGACGGCCCTCCAAACCGTCCCGTTCTCCCTCTCTACCTGCCCGTTTCCCCAGGGGTTAAAGCTGGTCGTCCTGCTGGAGGCGATACCCCTGCTGAGCAGGAACTGATGCAGCTCATCACTCATGAATGAGGACCCCCTGTCACTGTGGATGTAGGCGGGGAAGCCGAACAGAGCGAAGATTGTGTTGAGTGCCTTGATGACGGCGGCAGACGTCATTTTGGGGCAGGGGATGGCGAAGGGGAACCTGGAGTACTCATCGACCACACTGAGAATGTACGTGTTACGGTCGGTGGAGGGGAGGGGCCCTTTGAAATCCACGCTGAGGCATTCAAAGGGTCTGGAGACGTTCACCAGGCGCGCACGGTCCGGCCGGTAGAAGTGCAGCTTGCGCTCTGCACAGACCTGGCAGTCCCTGGTGACTGTCCATACTTCTTCGACGGAGTAGGGCAGATTGCGAGCCTTGACAAGATGGTACAACTGTGTGACCCCCGGGTGACAAAGGCTATCGTGTAGGGCCCGGAGTTGGTCTACTTGTGCGCTGTAACATGTACCTCAGGATAGGGCGTCTGGGGGCTCGTTGAGTTTGCCGGGGCGATACATGATCTCGTAATTATAGGTGGAGAGCTCGATTCTCCATTGCAAGATTTTGTCATTTTTGATCTTGCCCCGCTGCGTGTTGTTGAACATGAAGGCTACCGACCTTTGGTCAGTGAGGAGAGTGAATCTCCTGCTGGCCAGGTAATGCCTCCAATGCCGCACAGCTTCAACGATAGCTTGGGCCTCTTTTTCGACGGACGAGTGCCGAATTTCTGAGGCATGAAGGGTGTGGGAAAAGAATGCCACAAGCCTGCCTGCCTGATTGAGGGTGGCGGCTAGGGCGATGTCTGATGCGTCACTTTCTACTTGAAAGGACAGTGTCTCGTCTACTGCGTGTATCCCGGCTTTGGCGATGCTCTGATGCGGGCAAAATCATGTTGTGCCTCGGTCGGAAGGGGAAAGTGGGTGGACTGAATGAGTGGGTGGGCCTTGTCCGTGTAGTTTGGGACCCACTGGGCATAGTAGGCGAAGAACCCCAGGCAGCATTTGAGGGCCTTGGGGCAGTGGGGGAGGGGAAGCTCCATGAGGGGGTGCATGCGGTTGGGATCGGGCCCCAGAACTCCGTTCTGGACCACATAGCCGAGGATAGCTAATCGGTCCGTGCTGAACATGCACTTCTCTTTGTTGTAGGTGAGGTTGAGGAGAGTGGCGGTGCGGAGGAATTTAGCAAGGTTGGCATTGTGGTCCTGCTGGTCATGGCTGCAGATGGTGACGTTGTCTAGGTACGGAAAGGTGGCCCGCAAACCGTACCGGTCGACCATTCGGTCCATCTCCCTTTGGAAGACCGAGACCCCGTTAGTGACGCCGAAGGGAACCTTGAGGAAGTGATAGAGCCGACCGTCCGCCTCGAAGGCAGTGTAGGGACGGTCCGATATACGACTGGGGAGCTGGTGGTAAGCGGATTTTAGGTCTATCGTTGAGAAGACCCGGTACTGCGCAATCTGATTGACCATATCAGATATGCGTGGGAGGGGGTACGCGTCGAGCTGCGTGTACCGATTGATGGTCTGGCTGTAGTCCACGACCATTCTGTGCTTCTCCCCAGTTTTAACGACTACCACTTGAGCTCTCCAGGGGCTGTAGCTGGCCTCGATGATGCCCTCCCGAAACAGCCGCTGGACCTCGGATCTGATGAAGGTCTTGTCCTGGGTGCTGTACCGTCTGCTCCTGGTGGCAACGGGTTTGTAATCTGAAGTTAGATTGGCGAAGAGGGAGGGTGGGTCGACCTTCAGGGTCGCGAGGCCGCACACAGTGAGTGTTGGTAGGGGCCCGCCGAATTTGAGGGTGAGGCTCTGGAGATTGCACTGGATGTCCAGGCCTAGTAGTAGTGCAGCGCAGAGATTAGGAAGGACGTAGAGGCGGAAGTCACTGAATTCTACGTCCTGGACCGTGAGAGTGACCGTGCAGAACCCCCGGAACGGGACGGAATGGGATCCAGAAGCCAGGAAGATTCTTTGATTGGTGGGAAGACCGCGAGGGGGCAGCGCCTTACCGTATCCGGGTGGATGAAGCTGTCGGTGCTCCCGGAGTCCAGCAGGCAAGAGGTCACGTGGTCGTTGATTTTCACCGTAGTCGAAGCGGTGGCCAGGTTGTGTGGACGAGACTGGCCGAGCGTCATTGAGGCGAGCTACGGCTGATCGTCGCTGGTGTCCGAAGATGTCGGCGTTCATGCCCTGTGGGGAAGACAAGATGTCGGCGTCTGAAGATCCTGCGGGGGACAAAATGGCGGCATCCATGGGTCGCACGTTGTGGGGGCAGGACAAGATGGCGGCGCCCATGGGCCATATGTGGACTGAGGGGGTAAAATGGCGGCGCTCACTGGCCGCTCGCGGCCCCGGGAGGTGAAGATGGCGGCGCCCACTGGCTGCACGTGGTCCGGGGAGGTGAAGATGGCGGCGCCCATTGTGTGTGGGTCGGGGGGAGGGGGCGATAGCGGCGACTGCGCGGGCCTGGCACACCGTGGGAAGTGACCCTTTTTGCTGCAAGCCTTGCAAATGGCAGCGCGGGCCGGGCAGCGTTGGCGAGGGTGCTTCTGCTGGCCGCAGAAGTAACATCGGGGACCCCCGGGGTACGCGGATTGGCGTGTGGCGCAAGCGTATCGGCTGGGTAAAGCCCCGGCTGGGGCGGCCGTTTGTGGGGTCCACGAGGGATAGAAGGGGTGGGCCGCGCGGCCAGAGGGGTAGGCCTGAGCATTAAGTGAGGCGACCGTCATGGAGAGTGCTAGCTTCTTAAGTCCCTATTAGGTCGAGCGTGGCTCCTTCAATCAGTCTTTGGCGAATGATGAGGGCCTCCGATATGGAGGCCAAGTGTTCGCGTCGTCGTGAACGCGTCGTGTTTCACGACCGCGCGAACAGGGCCCGGGCACGACCTATTCTGGCCCCCATAGGGGGCCAGCACGGCGCTGGAGCGGTTCATGCCACTCCAGCGCCCTTACGCGGTGCCAAATGGGTGCCGCGCCAACCCGCGCATGCGCAGTTGGGGCAGCCCAATCCTGCGCATGCGCGGGGAACGTCTTACGCACGCCGGCCCCTCACCAACATGGCGCCGGTGTTCTGGGGCCGCGCGCGGAAGGAGGTCGGCCCGCTGATCGGTGGGCTCCGATCGCACATAAGAAGGTTAGAATGTTCGGTGACCGTAACGGCCTGACAGTCACAGTCCCGGACGAGTGGGATTAGGGCCTGCTAGAAGTCTTCTATGGACTCACCAGGGAGTTGAGAGTGAGAGGCGAGTACATGCCTGGCGAAGAGCGTGTTCGCTTTCTGTGCGTAGTTTTCTTTGAGGAACGCCATGGCGTCCGTGTACTTCGGGGCGTCCTGGATCAGCGGAAACACGCTGGAGCTCAACCTTGAGTACAGGATCTGTATCTTCTGAGCCTCCATCAGAGGGGTGGTCGCTGAGTTGATATAGGCCTCGAAGCAGGCTAGCCAGTGATCAAAGTCCTTTCTGGCGTCGCTCGATTGTGGATCGAGCTGCAGGCAATGTGGTTTGATTCGGAGGTCCATCTTCTAGAAAACCTTACTGCAATAATTTGATGCACGATCAATTGTACAAAGACTCAGTTTGGATACAACTGTGGCTTTATTGCAGTAAGATGTGTGGCCTCCCACAGCAGCTGGCGAAATGGCTGCTGAATAGAGGACATGCATATTTATACTCCTACTGGGCGGAACCAGCAGGCAGGGGCTACCGGCGAACCTGTAGTACAGGTCCTACCTTACATCACCTAATATAGGTGCAACAGTGGTTTACCACAATTCCTTGAGCAGGATTTTCTTCCCCGTCGCTCCAAAGTCAGCTCCCAGTGCAGGTTCCCTGGCGGTGGGATGGGCGAGCCACGCAAATTGCCGTTGACCTCAGGACAGCCAATGGCGAGTTGCCTGCACCTTGACAAAAACACCATGAGGTGGGCAGGACTGGAAAATTCCAGCTCGTCTCAAATCAGATGTGTTGTGGATTTACTTATTAAATAAAGGGAGCTGGTGTGCCTTCAGTTAAGGAGGAATGTTGGGTCATGATCCTGAACCATTTTCTCTTATTTCCTATCTCAATCTTTGCAAATTGGGCTTAGTCTTAAAACTGGCATGCAGCGCAGAGGAGCAACAAAGTTGAGAGCCAGTGTGCCCATAGTCATCCTTTTGCTAGTCCCCCTCAATTATGTGAGCCAGATAACCGTCCCATCCAGCCCACAAACAGTACAGCCGGGATTAGCAGCTTCTCAGGGCTCCTGAATCTTGGGGGGGTATTCAATGTTTTTTATACCATATTTGTGAACCTCTAGCAACTGTTTGCCCACTCCAGTGCTCTTCACCTGGTCTCAATTCCCCAGCTTAGGCCTCTGGCTGCTGCTATCCCTTCCGTGTGCTTCTCACGGCCTCAGGCTCCATTACCCCAAGCCTGCCAAAGATACCACACCCTGCAATGGATGGGTCTAAAGGGGCCATCCAATTCCCTGCTTGGTGCTCTCCTGCACCATCACCAACTGCAGTCGGGGGCTCAGTTCCAAGTGCATTTTATTTTCTGGCTTGCTGTCTGTGAGAATACTTCAAAGTAATTGGCTACTTAACCTGCATGATGATATCATTGTGGCTGGATAACTGAAGATCCCCTTAATTTGGTGTCAGATTCAAACTAACATTGGAAGAGAGGAATTCCATACGACAATAGTAGATTTTCTGAGGTCAAAGTGTACTAGAATTTGGTCCATCAAAGGCTGTTCACAGTTCATCATTTCCAACCGTCCTTAGTTTTGGACTGTGTCTTGTACCTTTTGCAATGCAAGTTATTTGGAAATCAGAAGTGCCCTACTGTAGAACGCACATATATACAGGTTTCACTACATATGTGCACGTATACATATGTCTGAGAGATGACAGAGGAAGAGAGAGAGAGAGAGAGAGAAAGCAACAAGAAATAATCTATTTAATAATAGCTGGGAACCATGCCAAATGTCAGCACCTGTAAAATCACTCAGCTGCCTGACTCTCTGGTTCCATGTTGTTACAGAACTTTCCAGATTTTCCTTAAATACTTTACTTCTCTCTTGCCTTTGGGGAGAGGGAACCACTTCATCTTACTATGCCTCTTGTATTGAGAATCAGTAAAGTACGTTTCTAGCATTTTCTGTCGACCTTCATTTATTTATATTTCCATTACATCTGTTTGCTTTTCCCTTCTGAGTGTAATTCACATAATTTATTTGAGGTAAAGAAGTGTCATGTCTGAACATAATTGAAGTGATATACGAAGTAGAGAATAAGGGCATTCAGCTCATGAGAGCAAACACCTTTCACAGATCATGTAAACTCTGTTTTATCATGGACTGCTTCTCCTATTTAATTTCCTGAAGCTACGTTCTGCAGAAGTGCTCAGATTCCCAAAGGTAATCAAGTGAAACTAGAGAATATCTATCCATCCCTGGCAATCTGTCCTCCATAGGTGACATTCCTATGATGAATAGAGAGTTTCATCACACTTATATTACTCAAAAACCTTTGTATCTTAAATTTTTATACCTAATTTTCTCTTTGCTGGTCAATTTAAATTGGGATTACTGCAGAGCAATTCCACATTCCAGCTTTGTGGGTCAATTTGACCCTTGCTAGGGGAGCTGACCGCAAGCAACAACCTTAACAACTTACTGCTATATTTCACCATTAACAAAGTAAAATAGGGCGGCACAGTGGCTCAGCTGTTGCCTCACAGCACCGAGGACCCGGGTTCCATCCAGGCCCCGGATCACTGTCCGTGTGGAGTTTGTACATTCTCCCTGTGACAATACTTGTGACAATAAAAGGTTATTATTATTACTTGTTACAGGGCAGCATGGTAGCATTATGGATAGCACAACTGCTTCACAGCTCCAGGGTCCCAGGTTCGATTCCGGCTTGGGTCACTGTCAGTGCGGAGTCTGCACATCCTCCCCGTGTGTTTGTGGGTTTCCTCCCACAGTCCAAAGATGTGCAGATTAGGTGAATTGGCCATGATAAATTGCCCTTAGTGTCCAAAATTGCCCTTAGTGTTGGGTGGGGTTACTGGGTTTTGGGGATCGGGTGGAGGTGTTGACCTTGGGTAGGGTGCTCTTTCCAAGAGCCGGTGCAGACTCGATGGGCCGAATGGCCTCCTTCTGCACTGTAAATTCTATGAATGATAGTCTATGATGATAATCTGTGCCTGCGTGGGTCTTACCGGGCAGCACGGTAGCATTGAGGATAGCACGATTGCTTCACAGCTCCAGGGTCCCAGGTTCAATTCCGGCTTGGGTCACTGTCTGTGCGGAGTCTGCACATCCTCCCCGTGTGCGTGGGTTTCCTCCGGGTGCTCCGGTTTCCTCCCACAGTCCAAAGATGTGCAGGTTAGGTGGATTGGCCATGATAAATCGCCCTTAGTGTCCAAAATTGCCCTTAGTGTTGGGTGGGATTTATGGGTTATGGGGATAGGGTGGAGGTGTTGACCTTGGGTAGGGTGCTCTTTCCAAGAGCCGGTGCAGACTCGATGGGCCGAATGGCCTCCTTCTGCACTGTAAATTCTATGATATCTATGATTACCCCCACAACCCAAAGATATGCAGAGTAGGTGGATTGCCATGTTAAATTGATCCTTAATTGGCAACAAAAAGAATTGGGTCCTCCAAATATATTTTTAAAAATAAAGTAAAACAGCCTAATGTCCTTCATAGGAATATTATCAAACACAGAGGCAAATAAGGAGACATTAGTGTGGTATTATTATACATAAAGGCAATGCAAGGGGTAATGAAATGTATACAGACAACCATTAGAGGGAGCTAGTCCCATAAGCATATAAGGGATGGTGCTAAGCCTTATGGGACAGAAGAAGTCAGAAGATACAGAAGGAAGGATGAGGCATGAGAGAGACAAAGAGCAGTTGTGTACTTGAGAGCTCTGTTAGTTAGAGATATCATAGTTTAATATAGAAACCTTCTACTTTAGGAATGTGAACAAATCTTAGTTAATAGTGTAATAAATTTATAGTTTTGTTCGTTAACAAAGCTTGTTGTTCTTTGTTCAACACTACGCATCAAGCCATCCAGGTAAAGCAAAGCAGAGAACAACGCAATTAGGACACAAAATCAAAGAATTTGATCAAGAGCTAGGTTTCAAGAAGCATCTTAAAAGAGGACAGAGAGGTGGAGAGGGAATTCCAGAGCTTAGGACCCAGGCAGCTAACAGAAAAGGAGGTGTGCAGGGATCTCAGAGGGTTTTATGTTTATAGGAATGTTACATATACAGGGAAGGATATAGAGAGATTTCAAAACAAGAAAAGTTTAGAGTCAAGGTGTTGCTGGACCGGTAGGTAATGTAGGTGTGGTGGTATGTATTAGGGGTAATACGGTACACCATGATGCCGAGGGGCTATTGGTGGACAGATACTGGGTCCTGATTGGATCTGCCGCCTACTGGGCTCCACCCAGATAGGCGGGGTATAAGAACCCGGTTTCTCCCAGCAGCTTAATTCTGTAACTGAGCTGCTGGGGAACAAGTCTGCTCAATAAAGCCTCGATTGAGTTCTCTACGTCTCGCCTCGTGTGTTATCGATGGTGCCACAATTTATTGAGCAGACTTAAAAAGGAATATGGAGCTCCGGATCGCCCCGGAGTGCCTGCGAATCGGCCCCCAAGCAGCTAACTCCGCATCGGCGTTTAAGCACTGGCTGGCGTGCTTTGAGTGATACCTCCGAACGGCTCCCGGCAGACCAACAGGAGATGCAGGTCCTACATTCCAGGGTGAGTCCCGAAATCTACTCGCTCATCGAGGACGCGGAAGATTTCCCAGCGGCGATCACCTTGCTGAAAGAGACCTACATTCGGCCCGTCAACCAGGTCTATGCACACCATCAGCTCGCGACGAGACGACAAATCCCCGGGGAATCTCTAGACAAATTCTACAATGCTCTACTGATCCTGGGAAGAAACTGCAACTGCCCAGCTGTAATGGCGAATGAACACACGGAGCTCCTGATCAGAGACGCGCAAGTAGCAGGT
Organism: Scyliorhinus torazame; assembly: GCF_047496885.1. NCBI lineage: Eukaryota > Metazoa > Chordata > Chondrichthyes > Carcharhiniformes > Scyliorhinidae > Scyliorhinus > Scyliorhinus torazame. The sequence goes on from NC_092712.1 coordinate 130,877,273, forward strand.
TTGGCATCATCGCAAATTCGCCAGAGACTTTTAGAAAAAGTGTCTCTCGGACTCACAGAGGCACGGGCCCTTGCGGCCTCCTCGACGTGGCCTCCCAAAACGCCCGCGCCTATGCCCCCAACCGCGCTACAGCCCCTTGGGCTCCGTGGACCCCCGCCGCGATCAACCCCCCGGCACCCCCCACCCCCCCCCCGCAAGCGTGCGCGGCCAGAATCCCAGACCACCCGGGGCTATTTTTGCGGGCAGCCGAAACACCCCCGCCTGCGCTGCCCGGCCCGCTCGGCCACCTGTAAAAGCTGCGGCAAAAGGGGCACTACACAGCAGTGTGCCAGTCCCGTGGGGCCGCCGCTATCTCCGGGTAAGAAATGGGACCACAGACTCACCCCCCCAGCGACCCATATGCGGCCAACGGGCGCCGCCATTTTGGACCCCGGACGCCACGAGGGGGGGGGACGGGCGGCGCCATCTTATTACCCGCGGGCCGCGTGTGATCCATGGGAGTGGCCATTTTGTCCACCCCCGGCCGCGTGCGACCCATGGGAGTGGCCATTTTGTCCACCTCCGACCGCGTGCGATCCATGGACGCCGCCATCTTGGCTGACAGGCAAGGACCCCAGCGTGGACGGCTCCATGCTGCCTGAAGACAATGACCAGATGCAGCAACCACGTTTGGCATCGGTGACCCTGGACCAGTCGCGGCCCAGGACGCTCCAGACAGCAACGACGAAGGTGCTGGTGAACGGGCACGAGACACCGTGTTTGATCGACTTGGGGAGCACGGAGAGTTTTATTCATGCGGACACGGTAAGGCGCTGTTCCCTTGTAATTCGTCCAAGCACCCAAAAGATTTTCCTGGCGGCGGGGTCCCACTCCGTTGAAATCAAAGGGTTCTGCATCGCAAACCTAACGGTGCAGGGGAGAGAGTTCAAAAATTACCGGCTGTATGTCCTCCCTCACCTCTGCGCTCCCACCCTCCTGGGGTTGGATTTCCAATGCAACTTCCAGAGCTTAACATTCAAATTTGGCGGCCCTATACCCCCACTGACTATCTGCGGCCTCGCGACCCTCAAGGTTGAACCGCCTTCCTTGTTTGTGAACCTCACCCCGGATTGCAAGCCTGTCGCCACTAGGAGCAGACGATACAGCGCCCAGGATCGGACGTTTATCAGGTCCGAAGTCCAGCGGCTGCTGAAGGAAGGCCTAATCCAGGCCAGCAATAGTCCCTGGAGAGCCCAGGTGGTAGTTGTGAAGACCGGGGAGAAGCAGAGGATGGTCGTAGACTACAGTCAGACCATCAACAGGTACACGCAGCTAGATGCGTACTCTCTTCCCCGCATATCCGTCATGGTCAATCGGATTGCACAGTACAAGGTCTTCTCCACCGTGGACCTTAAGGTCCGCCCACTAATCCAGTCCACTACTTTTCCCCTGTCGACAGAGGCCCGCCAGGCCTTCAGCCGCATCAAAGCGGATATCGCAAAGGCCACGATGCGCGCCATTGACGAGTCCCTCCCCTTCCAAGTCGAGAGCGACGCATCCGACGTAGCTCTGGCGGCCACTCTCAACCAAGCGGGCAGACCCGTGGCCTTTTTCTCCCGGACCCTCCACGCTTCAGAAATTCGCTACTCCTCAGTAGAAAAGGAGGCCCAAGCCATAGTGGAAGCTGTGCGACATTGGAGGCATTACCTGGCCGGTAGGAGATTCACTCTCCTCACTGACCAACAGTCGGTAGCCTTCATGTTTGATAATGCACAGCGGGGCAAGATAAAAAACGACAAGATCCTGCGGTGGAGGATCGAACTCTCCACCTACAATTATGAGATCTTGTACCGTCCCGGAAAGCTGAACGAGCTGTCCGATGCCCTATCTCGCGGCACATGTGCCAACGCACAAGTGGACCGTCTCCAAGCCCTCCACGAGGACCTCTGCCACCCGGGGGTCACTCGTTTCTACCACTTCATAAAGGCCCGCAACCTTCCGTACTCCGTCAAGGAGGTCCGAACAGTCATCAGGAACTGCCAAATCTGTGCAGAATGCATTTTTTCAGGCCAGATAGAGCGCACCTGAGAAAGGCTTCCCGTCCCTTTGAAAGCCTCAGTTTGGATTTCAAAGGCCCCCTTCCCTCCACCGATCGCAACACGTACTTTCTTAATGTCGCTGACGAATACTCCCGTTTCCCCTTCGCCATCCCCTGCCCCGACATGACCGCAGTCACGGTCATTAAAGCCCTTTGCACCATCTTTACCCTGTTCGGTTTCCCCGCCTACATCCATAGCGATAGGGGGTCCTCCTTCATGAGTGACGAACTGCGTCAATTCCTACTCAGCAAGGGCATAGCCTCGAGCAGGACGACCAGCTACAACCCCCGGGAGAACGGGCAGGTAGAGAGTGAGAACGGAACGGTCTGGAAGACCGTCCTACTGGCCCTACGGTCTAGGAGTCTCCCAACGTCCTGCTGGCAGGAAGTCCTCCCGGATGCCATTCACTCTATCCGGTCCCTGCTGTGCACCACCACTAACCAAACGCCTCATGAGCGCCTCCTTGTCTTCCCTAGGAAGTCCGCCTCTGGAACGTCACTTTCGACCTGGCTGGCAGACCCGGGACCCATCCTGCTCCGGAAACATGTGCGGGCGCACAAATCAGACCCGCTGGTGGAAAAGGTACATCTCCTCCACGCAAACCCGCAGTACGCCTACGTGGCGTACCCAGACGGCCGACAGGACACGGTCTCTCTGCGGGACCTGCCACTCGCCGGAGACCCCCACACCCCCCAACACCAATCACCACCCCCTCACTCCCGCCGGTGCACCCCACAGCCACCCCCTTCCCGGAGGGATCGGTTCTCCTCCCAGGCCCGCCCAGGAGTAGGGAAACAGGGATGGACAGCGCGATGCTCCCAGAGTCGACCGGACCCGAGCCAGCACCACCACCCGGGCTGAGACGATCGGAAAGAGCGATCAGGGCACCTTCTCGACTCATCGAATCGGTTTAAGATGTAAATAATTCAGTGGCCCAGTAAAAGCGGCATTGTTGTATATAGTTAATGTTTAAGGCACCATACCGACCCTGTAAACCCCTACCACCATACCACCCACCACCCCGCCGGGTTCCTTTTTAACAAGGGGTGAATGTGGTGGTATGTATTAGGGGTAATACGGTACACCATGATGCCGAGGGGCTATTGGTGGACAGATACTGGTTCCTGATTGGATCTGCCGCCTACTGGGCTCCACCCAGAAAGGCGGGGTATAAGAACCTGGTTTCTCCCAGCAGCTGCATTCTGTAACTGAGCTGCTGGAGAACAAGTCTGCTCAATAAAGCCTCGATTGAGTTCTCTACGTCTCGCTTCGTGTGTTATCGATGGTGCCACAGTAGGTTAGTGGGAAACAGGAGATGGGCGAACAAGACTTGATGAGAGTTGGGATAAAGATAGCAGAATTTTGAATAAATTCAAGTGTATGGATGTGAAAGATGCAAGGATGACCAGGGATGCATTAGAATAGTCAAGTCTAGATTTAAAACAGGCATGAAGGTTTCAGTACAAGATGAGTTGAGGGGTGGAGTCAGGTGGCTTACAAAGATAGATGTACATGGTTAATTTAAGTGTCTTAATAGTTTATTAAGACACACTGTCTTAATACAGGGCATAGAATGATTGTCAATAACTGCAGCTTTGCCAGTGTCATCCGTATATCGAGAACAAATAAAGATGTTATTCCACACATTTACTATTTGAACCACTCAACATGGTTAATCTAATAAACTGGGTCAATTTGAAGCAATTACAACTTATTGCACCATGAATGTGCGTTTTTTTTAAGATGCAGCTGTTTTGAACCATATTACTATGAATGTGTGGTGGTATAAAACTTAGTTCATTTATTGTTCACTTTGACAAGTTTTATTCTTATTAAAAATTGAAGCTTTGTTTTAAGTTTTACTAATCACAAACTCACCAATACTGACCAAATAATACTTCATTTTCACAGGGCACCTTTTACAGCTTTATAATTCTGTGCTCATTCCTAATAGGTACTTCATAGGTGAAGCAAGAGTAAAACATTTAAACTGACCTGACATTTCAGAACAAGTTCCTCACCTTTTCTTTAGTTTCTGCTTCTTCAGTGAAATCGTTTTTTTAAATCCACAATAGTGCATTCAATTTGTGTAATTGTTTTCTTTTGAATAGTTAGAAAATACAGATTGTAAGTTCACTAAATGCTTTTCCTGCCACCCTGTTTCTAATTCCCCATTAAATTAAAATGGAGTCTAATGAAGAACCAGGAGCCGGCGTGAGGTGCTGAGAATTACAAGTGATACCATTAGGATGTTCAGTCCATTGCTCTCCAGAAACAAGCTGTCCTGTTGAATGATCCTGGAGAATACCCGGAACACTATAATCAACAGTGACAGTCTGCAGGACTTCAATAAATTCAAATGTCACTCGCAGTAAAGGCACTAAAGGATGAGACCTGTCTAGCAAAGAGACATGGACAGCTGGGGAGTGTGTTCCGAGAGGGAGAATGGTAAAGGAATAAAAAATGGAAGATTGAGACTGTGAATTGATACTTGATGAACATCAGATACTGAACAGTTGAAGCAAACAATTTCTCGAACCTATTTGCACTCAACTAAGACTCAAAGCGAACTGGCTTTGGTCCATCACATTCAAGACTGTAAATGGGAAAAAAAGTTTCACTCAGTTTATTCACCAGCTAAGCTTCAAAAAATTCGAAGTTCCACTGGGATTAGAGAAAATCTGTTATAATTAGAGGTTTTTAAAAGTAATACGAGATAAGATTTACAACATTTACAGCAAGTTTCACAACATGTACTTGACTTCTCTCAGAATCTGGACTGAGCATTTCAGATTTAATAACATATATTTTTTACAAGCATTACAACACCTAAGGTTAAACCAAAGGACACAAAGCAGTCTCATTTGCTAGTCCTACGTTCAGAGGACAATCTTTGTATGCTTATTGTAAAGTGACAATAAAAGTCAAGTTTATGAAAGAAACTGGTAAAATTGATCAATGGTAAAAGCTCAAAATCAGCAGGGCACATATGGTAAGAGTGTGACTGCAAGTCAGGGGTTCTCAAACTGGGATCCGTGGAACCCCGGGGGTCCGTGAAGGGTCACCAGAGTGTCCGCGAAGCTGGCGGTTGCCTCGTGATCAACAAATGCCAGCTCCAATGCGCAAAGTTCAAAAAGAATTAGAGAAATCAAATGGCCAATCAGAACAAGGCCTCTTGGAGCACCGAATGGCAAGAGGCTCACTGTATTTGATTTATTCCATCTTGTTGCTGCTGGGCTGGAAGGCCAACAGTGAGGCCCACATGAAACAGGAGCCGGCAGGAAACAAATTGACCAGAAGCGTGGCCGTGGTGAGGACAGTCTACATGTGGCCGATAGGCGGTGGCAGGGCCTTGGGAAAGGAGCAGGAACAGGGTTCGGGTCTCGGGAAAGGAGTGAGTTGGGGTTTGGGGTTGCGTGGCATTCAGGCCTCGGGAAAGGAAGGGGGGTTGGGCTTCATAAACTGGCGAGTGTGTGTGTGAGGATGAGTGTGTGTGACTCCATGTGTTAGGAGGAATGTGAGGATGATTGTGTGTGAGGGTGAGTGTGTGTGAGAGAGGGATGAGTGTGTGAACGAGAAGGATGAGTGTGTGTGAGAGAGGGTTGAGTAAGAGAGGCATGTGTGTGAATTTGTGAGAGAGATGTGAGTGTATGTGTGAGGGTGAAAGAGATGCATATTAGAATCAACTTTCCAGCGTCATTTCTCTCATTCAAAATGACAATTGTCTTCTTTATTTTTAATCAGAGAACTTTTAAAATTATTACCAGATTAATATATGCATGGGTATCACTAAAAACATTTTCACCTGGGCTCTTGAAAATGCGAATTGCACATTTGTACTGAGTACTTTTTTCCCCAACATTTTGGTCATTGTCAGTGACGGGGAGGGATCATTGTGTGAGCCGCATTTGGGTTTGGCCTCACATTCATGGAAGGAAGCACTACCGCCCCCAGTGTAGAAATTCTTCCTCATCTCAGTCCTAAATGGCTTGCTCCTAATTCTGATACTGTATCCTTTGATTCTAGACCTGCATAGAAACCCTACAGTGCAGAAGGAGGCCATTTGGCCCATCGGGTCTACACCAGCCTTCTGAAAGAGCGCCCGTCTTAGACCCAGTCCCCACCCTATCCCCATAACCCCACCTAACCTGCACATCTCTGGACATCAAGGGGCAATTTTTGGCATGGCCAATCCATCTAACTGCACATCTTTAGACTGTAGGAGGAAACTGGAGCACACTGAGGAAACCCATGCAGACACGGGGAGAATGTCCAGACAGTCATCCAAGGCTGGAATTGAATCCGGGTTTCTGGGACTGAGGCAGCGGTGCTAACCATTGTTCCACCATGCTGCCGCCCTTTCCACCGGGCACTTCAGTTTCCTCCCACAGTCCAAAGATGTGCAGGTTAGGTGGATTGGTCATGCTAAATTGTCCCTTATTGTCCAAAGGTTAGGTAGGGTTACGGGGTAGATCAGGGGCCTGGGTAGGGTGCTCTTTTGGAGTGTCAGTGCAGACTAAATGGGCTGAATGGCTTTATTCTGCACTGCAGTGACTGTGATTCTGTAAACACAAGACAAAAAGATATCAGATGTTACAAGAACAGCGACAGTAAAAAGCCCTAGGACGCTTTTAAAATCTTATGACCATAATCTACACTAAAACATACAAACACTTTTACAATGCCTCACGTAAAGTACTATAACATAGTACATATTTAAATAGTTTCACAACCTATGTTCACTTATAAATAATCACCTGTAATCATTAAAAACTAAAATGATAAATTACTTTAAAAGGAAGCAATGCATGTATAATAGAGCAAATAAAACCTGCGAAAACTTCTACATATCTTTAAAACACTCTTTCAAAAAGTTGCCTGTTGTCTTCAATATAAATCTGCCGTTTAAATGCCTGCCCTCAATGGGCATTCCCAATCTTACCCCATTATAAGGGGGAGGAGCTGCATTCCTCCTGCGTCGCACTGGAGCCTGCACAGACCGTCACGATGGAGGCCCGAGGCAGCCGCAAGGAGAGGAAGATTCACTGCGATATCCGAGTGCAGCTAAGTGCGCATTTTTCTTTCTTAGAATCTGCAGCCTGTGGCTTTCCGCCGCTAGCTGGAATTTACGGGCTGTTATTCCAGATCTTCCTTCTCTACCCTATAGATGTTAGTAATAAGAATCATTGTTTCACTGATATATACATGCACTTATGTTTTCTAAATGACAAGAAAACACAGGTGAGGGGCGGGATTCTCCACTCCCACACCGAAGTGGCCGCGCCGTCGTGAACGCCGTCGAGGTTCACGACGGCGCATAACGGCCCCGGTCCCGACCGATTCAGGCCCTGACAATGGGCCAGGATCGGGGCCGTGTCATCTACATGCGCCAGGCCTTGTCACCCGCGTAAAAGCAGCGCCGCATAGATGACGTGGCCGGCGCTGCATAACGGGCGTCATCCGCACATGCGCGGGTTGGCCGGCGCCAACCCGCGCATGCGTGGTTGCCGTCCTCTCTAAGTTCGCCCCGCAAGAAGACGGGGGACGGATCTTGCGGGGCCGCGGAAGGAAGGAGGTCCTCCTTCAGAGAGGACGGCCCGACGATCGGTGGGCACCGATCGCGGGACACCCCACATTCCAGGTAAAGCCCGGTGAAGGATCCCCCCTTGCCCCCCCACAGGCCGCCCCCCCAGCGTTCACGCACCGCCCACAACTGCAGCGACCAGGTGTGGATGGTGCCGGGGGGAACCCGCCGTTTTGGCCTGGCCGCTCGGCCCATCCGGGCCTCAAAATAGCGGGGGTGCCGGAGAATCGCCATTTTTGGTGTCTCCGCCGATTCTCCGGCCTGCGGCCCGCGAAACTCGACCAGGCCGTTCCCGCCGCTTGGGAGAATCGTGGGAGGGCGTCGGACCGGCGTCCCCGGAAATTTTGGTGGCCCAGGCGATTCTCCCAACCGGCGTGGGAGTGGAGAATCGCGCCCGTGGTCATTGGCTTGCATCAAAATCCACAAATTTCTGTTCTTTCCCTCTCAGCTGAATATGTTTTGGAAATTTTCGGGGAACACAATAAAAACCAACACAACAAAAAAGTGGTTTGTAGTCATTTAGATCTTTGTGCTTCTCTCTTTTAGTTTTTAAAACTGCAATTTAACTGACTAAAGATTTATAAATTTGTTAAAGCATAAAGAAAAATATTTCATCAGTATCAGAGTGAATAATAGTTATACATCCTGGGAATCTAGACTGTAGACCGTGAATTCTGTCCACTGACTCACAGTTGTGGACAAGAATATCAAATCCAAGCCCATGCTGAGTCTGAGGCAGATGACGAGCCTCTGGGATCGTTAATCAGGGGGCAGATGCTGGATGTCCATTGGGATGTGTGGGATGATATAGTGAAGACCTCCAAGGGACTGCGTACCATGAACTCTCTCATATTCCCCGCAGCAGTCCACGGGGAACATGAGCACTACGCTGAACCTGAGCACCAAGTTGACCTTGAGCACCAAGTGCACAGCCTCCTCCATTGAGAGAGTGGCGACTCATATGGAGAGGCAGATCATGAAACAGGGTCAAGGGTTCCTGGGGTTGCACTTGGACCTGCAAGCCCACATGCTGCCATTGAACACAGGAGACCATTGCTAATTATGAGAGATGGATGAGGCACCTAGTTTCTCAGTCCATCAATGATGAGCAGGGAGGTCCAAACGCATCTCACATTGGCAGACGAGCTGCCTGTCATTTTGCGGGCTCCTCTCAAGACACTCTGGATGAGGGCACCAGCTCCTCTGCCGCTTGCCAGTGAGCGCTGCATCTGATAATGCTGCACTGACTGAGGAGTGCCCTGCTTTGGCAATGGATGTACCCTCCCAGGCAGAGCTCGCTCAGGCTCCACCAGCCGGAGGATGGCCGCTAAGGTTGCCAGTGCTGCCAGGACAGCAGAGGTGCATCTGCTGGCATTTTGATGGCCACGTGGGTGCAATGAATGGCATCCTGGATGCATGGGAACCCAGCAATCACTGCAAAGCCTCTGGCTCTCTCAGCATGACTGGCCTCATCTGTTTAGTAATGGATAAATGTGAGGATGTCTGTGTCAGTGATGAGCTTTTTAAAAATAATAATTCCAATTAAGGGGCAACTTAGCATGGCCAATCACCTACACTGGAGGGTACATACCGTGCCAAAGTTGGGCACTCCTCAGTATAAATCTTTGGGTTGTGGGGGTGAGACACGGGGAGAATGTGCAAACTCCACACGGAGTCTGTGATGAGCTTGATGCAACTGTGTGCAGCTGATTGGGACCCACAACATAGATTTTCCACTGACCCCTGGAAAGAACCAGTGGAGTAAAAACCGAGGACCACTGTGGCCTTCAAAGCCATTAGCCTAGGGTGTCCGCCTGTGCAGTTTAGGTGATTTCTGGCTTAACCATCTGGCATATTCTTGTAACGTTGTCCCTCGAGAGGCAGGGCCTCCTTCGGCACTGGACCTCAGACATGCTGAGGTAGCTGGAGCACTGCCTATAGACTCTAGCTGCATGGTGTTGGCATCTTCTGCAGGCTTTACTGCCTTGACCTCCCTGAAGGCCCTGCACCAACTGAACCTGTGCTTCTCCTTCAAAACATCTCACCCTGGGACTCTATCTAAATTCACGTGTCCTCACCTGCCACCTGAGTATACTAGCCCCATTAAATGAAATGTACAAGAACCTGTGCCTTGCAATTAGAATGCATTGTCCTGTGACCCCTCAGACAAATCTTCCTGAGAAGAAGAGGTCCTCAAATACAGCTAGGCAGGCTTAAAAAGCAACAGCAATTGAAAGGAAATCTTGCAAAACTCTGAACCATGACAGCAACAAAACTGGAAATAAACTGAAAATGGTTGTGTTGCAGAAGCCTTTTATCCCACCACTGGATGACAATACGATAAAAGCGTGCCACCCGTCTACCCATTTTGCATAGACGACAAGTGCAAAATCGAAGGGGCAATGTAAAATCTCGGTCAATAGGCTTTTTAATAACCTTAATTGACTCTTTAATTGTCGGTGGGGGAAGCTCTCGATTCTGCGCCTGCCGACCTCAATATAGCATGTGTACATTATAATGTTGGGACGCACAACCAATGACATTTTAAACAATTTACGTGCATTGGGATAGGTCGCGTCCCCAACCTCGAAGCATAAAATTTAGGCCTATGAATATATACTTCTGGTATGAATACTGCTTTGAATATTTCACTTATAGCCCTAGATTTAATTGGGTAACATTTAGTCTACAAGTTATTAAGCACAAGAGAGCTAGGATAATTGCTTTACACACAATCAGGCTGCTGCCAGCTTCCAACAGGACTTTGATGCTATCCTGCATCAATGAATCTGTCAAATGGTTTTTATCAAATGGTTTTTAGCTATCTAGGTGTAAAGGACTGAAAATATTAAACTCTAGAAAATCACTTCTATCATTCATGCCTAATATCTGTAGGTAATCTTACAATTGGAAAACTGTGAATCCTTGGTACATGATATGGTTCAAAGAATTAACATTAATCAAACTTAATGTACAATAATAAAAAGTTGCTGTCTTTTGTTGAGAATAATATAAACTACTTAAGATTTATTTCTAATGGCTTATCTATGCTTAACACAAGTGAAATAGCTATGTCAGGTGCACAATACAGCCAGATAGGATCAGCACGAGGAGATACACAGGATAGAACAAATGAAAGTCTACATTTACAGAATGTACTGTTAAAACAAATTATATATTATCTCCAGGGTCCTTGAAATTGAAAGCCAGGCCGTGCAGAGGCTATTTTTATGCTTTCTATATATTTATTTCATAAAGTATTGTTTTTGTAAAAGAGGCAAGCTGCAGCACCTTACACTATCAGAGTGCATAGGCGAGGAGCTGCTCTCACTTTCCTCTAATTAGTAGTGCTTCTCCTGGACCAGACTGGCTGGAAAATGGTCTCCAGGGTGATTAAAAATATCAATAAGTGGACACATTGAATCAGTTGTCCATTATATAATCTCTTCCAATTTTCACTTCCATTGCAGGTTTATCGTCAGCCTGTCAGGTTTCAGTTCTACAGCCAGCAGACCAAGAGCTCGGTCTGTGATGACCCGAAGGAACTCTACACCCTCCAAATGATAAAAAACTTACATTTTAAAGTATCTGCATGCAAAAGAAGCAAACGGCATGTGTTATTTTATGTATCAAAATAGAATTGAGATGTATTCACTATTCATCCAGCTATTGTAAGTAAATAAAACTAATTGTTGCTTCAGAGCCCAAGTATCAGTTTGACAAGAGTGGACATTTAGTCCACATTCTGAAGAGAGGAGATTTTAAAAAAAAATTTAGAGTACCCAATTATTTTTCCAATTTAGCGTGGCCAAACTGGCACATCTTTGAGTTGTGGGGGTGAAACCCACGTAGACATGGGGAGAATGTGCAAACTCCACACGGATAGTGACCCAGGGCCGGGATTCGAACCCGGATCCTCAGCACCGCAGTCCCAGTGCTAACCACTGCGCCACATGCCGCCCACTGAAGAAAGGAGAATGATGGATTATATTGTGCTACATTCTAATACCCAGTGTGGAACATGAGAATGTCACTATAGTTTACTGGGTTGTCGGCAGAAAAGCACTCCAGATCATAGGGGATGCAAAATACAATTATGAGAGAAGTCGTTGACATTGACTGATGGACATATAGCAGAAGAACACAAAAATGCACCCTATATGCTTTCAATTTCTAAGCAGTATTACTCGATGCCAATATTAACAGGAATTGTGATTTACTTTCTATGATATATAGTAGGTTAAATCATCCCAGACTGATGGAATGAAAACCCCGTGTTAAGCAACTTCCACCATTCTCAATCTAGCCCCTGTGGGTATGGATTCACAACACAATACTATTCAGTATTTAGCAAAATTTCCAATTTGATTCAGGTCATGAAGTTGGATTGGGAAAGGCAAAAACGTATTGGTGCAAAACAAGTCCAATCTAAAGTCAACAAATAAGACATATTGGGCAGAAACTGCTGCGGTGCTGAAAACCAGAGCATCATGGACAGTGTGTCCAGTGCATCAAGCCATTGACATGAGGCTCACTGCAAATTAAGCTTTAAGACTCAGTTACATAATATCAGTGAGCTGAAAACACCAATTGAGGGTTCCAACCTCTGTTAAAATTCATTTTCAGGATGTGGACATTGATGACAAGCATCTTTAAAGTTAATTAATTAACAGAAACTAAAACGTAGCATCTATAGATTATTTAAAACGTAATACACAGCTGAGAACATATTTACAACTGCAATTCAATCAAAAAGTTCTGCTCGTGCCCATTAATTGTTCAAGTTCTACTCTTGGAGTACATGGAGTTGGATTCTCAGATTCTGGGGCTATGTCCCCACGCCAGCGTGGGAACGGTTGTGTTTTACACCAGAAAAACTGGCGTAAAACAGCTACCGATTCTCCATTTTGCTGGGGGCTAGCAGGATGGCAGCGTAGAGCACCTTGCTCTAGCTGCTGCTACGCCCCGGAGAATTGCCGGGTCCGTGGCTGGTATGTGCACGGCAGCGGCCTGCAGAGGACCCAGCCCGCAAAATAGTCCCCCCTTCGTCTGGCTCGCGCACCCTAGACCAAGTCCCACAGTGCCCCCAGCCCCGAATAATGCCCCCCTTCTAGCTGATCGGCCCTCCCCTGACTGTGGCAGTGCTGAACTGAGTCCGCAGATGCCACGTCGAGGCCCCGACAGGTGAGACCATGAGAGACCCACGCCGTCAGGAACTCAGCCGGTCGGGGGCAGTGCATCAGGGGGGTAGGCCTCAGGCAATGTCCTGAGGCCGTCGGTACCCGCTTTGGAAAGGGCGGAGCATCGCCGCCCCGATTTAGTCAGAAACATAGATTGTCCGGCCGGTCGCCGAACATGATTTCGGCGTCGGCGACCAGAGAACCCAGCCCATGATGTTTTCAGAACTGACTGAATGAACTGCGGCTTGATAATTCATTGCTAGCCATTGTCATTCTATAATGATGAGCAAACCAAAGTGGAAGCAAGTCATCCTTGATCCTGAGGGACTGCCTAAAAAAGGACTGTTATTTAATGAATGAACAAATATCCCAGGGTATTAGCACTTCTTGTGAGTCCTGAGCATCAGTTTTGAATAATTATTATACAACACTGCTTTATTAATTTTGGAAAGATGCCAAACACCTAACATCTCCCTTTAAATTGTGTCTTTAGACATTTATTTTCCTTTCTCCAATGAAGACATTATACAATTTCTACCACATTTAAACCCACAATGGAATACTGCATTTGCTTCAGAGATACAAATTGGTTTTAATTGGGTTAAGGTTCAAATTGTACTGCATTAATTGGCTATATGGATATTAGCCAAAATACACATTCCTAGGATAGTCCAATACCCTGCAGTCAATGAGTATCCTATCGAGAGTTAGAAAGAATAAAGCGTCAGCCAAATTATTGTTGTCACTGGAGTAGACTTACGACTCTAATGGACATCGGGCTGAGGCAGAGTTTTACATAAACTGCCTGTTTATAGCCACACAACGTCAGATTACATTTAAGGTTTAAATGAGAATTTTGAATAAGTCTTATACAACATGTAATGCAGAACAAGGAGATGTATAAACTAAGAAAGTAAATTGGTATATGTAGACATTCCATCTCTTCATCTGCTTTGGAGGTGTTGACAATGACCTGAAGCTCAGTTTCTGAATGAGTGCACACACAAGTGTCATCTGCATACAAAACTCAATGGCTGAAGTTGGAGTGATTTGGGGTTTGGATTGAATGCGGTGTAAATTGAACCTGTCTGTTATTACCTCCACGACTGTGGGTAATTTGTTGGAGGTGGGATGCAGCATTTCAGTAAGTAAAATGGAAACGGTTATGAACATGTAATTTCATGATTCTTATATTTTCGGAATTTAACCTTGAGGATGGAAATTTAATAACAAGTGGAAACCTGGGGTTGGGAAGTTGGTGAACAAAGTCTAATTGCAGTTCAATGAGTAGCCTGTTAATCAGGTCAGTTCGAAGAGTGAAAACCCTGAATAATGGTTAGCCTCATTCTAAGCCTTGGGAGAGACAAGGGTCAGAATTCTCTGACTGATCACTGGTGGCAGGATTCTCTGGTCCTGCTGGCAGCGCACCCCTACCTGCGGGCTTCCCGGGGGCGTGGGGTAGCTTCAATGGGAATTTGCTTTGACTGTGGTGGAAGCAGAGAATCCTGTTATTACCTCCCGCTACCGACAAACACGCAGCTGGGAGGCCGGAGAATCCTACCCAAGATGTCTACAGGTGTCTTCAAAAGGAGAATAAGTTATTTCTGTAGTTTCCCACATTAAAGGAAGATTGAAAAGAAAAGGGTAACCAGTGTCCTTTTACTTTTCCGATCAAAGGCCAAGTTTGGGAATTGAAGTTAATCAATTGAAATATCTATTTGGGGTATCCCAGAGATAGATTGTAAGGATGGCAGTCCTTTGCTTTAAGCTTATCTTTTACTTTTCTCACAGAAATGATTAGTCAGCTTGAAGGGCTTTGAGAAATCTGCCAGCTTGGGAGACTGTGAAAAGGCAGTAGTGTATCTTTCGCCAGCCAGAAGTATAGAGGCTGTTGGGAATTACGGGTGTTCTTGATCTGGAGTCACCAGGCAGGAATTGTGAGTGAGGCCCATGCTTGGAGCGAAAAGTGCAAGTTTCTTCACAATTAAAATGTTAAGATTTGCCTAGCAAAGTTAGTAGAATCCTCATAGAGAGAGTTCTGGATGTCTAAGTGCTGGGGCTGGGAAACTGAGGAGAATTAAAGTGAATTCCTACGGGCTGTGGCACACCTTGGTTTGGTTCCAGGAGAAGTAAAAGAATCCTCAATATTCTGTAATATATTTGGGAACCCATGGGTGGAAATAACACAGAACAGGGACTATCCTGTTGAGCTTCTTGGATTTGAATAATAAGGGTTAAGAAATATGTCAAGAAAGTAATACTTGCTTTGTTTAATTTTTGTGTAATAAATGTTTTTGTTCAAAAAGAGAAACTTTCTTCGAGTTAATAACTAAGTTAAAAGTTAATCGTCTCCCTTGAGATCGTAACAAGACACATTTAAAAAAAAATTATTTGTAGGCAAGCATAATCAGCGAACATCCCCAGTTCTGACCTTATGCTGGAAGGCAGGTCATTGATGAAACAACTAATTGTGGTTGAACCTAGGACACCACCCTGAAGAGCTCCTACAGTGATATCTGGGGACTGAGAAGATAGATTGACTTCCAAAAATTACAGCCATTTTTCTTTGTGCTAGATAGGGGGACTCCAACAAGTGGAGAATTTTTCTCTTGATTCCCATTTACTGCAGTTTTGCTTGATGACTTACTTGGTCAAACACTGCCTTCGAGTCAAGGGCAGTCATTCTCACCTAACCTCTGGAGTTCAGCTTGTTTGTCCATTTAGGATTAAGCCTAAGGTCAGGTGCTGAGTGGCCCTGGCAGAACCCAAACTGAGCTTCAGTGAGCAGGTTATTGATGAATAAGTTCCACTTGATAGCACTGTTAATACACCTTCCATCACTTTGTTGAAGTTTGAGGGCTGACTAATGAGGAGGTACATGGCTGGGTTGGATTTTTCCTGATTTTCATGGAAAGGACATGACTCTGCAATTTTCAATATGGCTCGGTAGATGTCAGTGTTGTAGCTGTAATGGAACAGCTTGGTTAGGGGAATAGCTAGTTTTGGAGCACAGTGGGCTAAACAGCTGGCTTGTAATGCAGAACAAGGACAGCAGCGTGGGTTCAATTCCTGTACCGGCCTCCCCGAACAGGCGCCGGAATGTGGCGACTAGGGGCTTTTCACAGTAACTTCATTGAAACCTACTTGTGACAATAAGCGATTATTATTATGTCTTCAGTACTATTGTTGGAAGGTTGTCTGGGCCCATAGCTTCTGCAGTATCCATCTTTTTGACATCATTTGGAGTAAATCGAATTGGCTGAAGTCTGGCATCTGTTATGCTGGAGATGCCCAGAGGAGGCCAATATGGATCATCTTGGCACTTGTGGGTAGTTGTGAATATTCCAGCCGAGTGTTTTGCACTGATGTGCTGGGATCCCTCCTCTATGAAAATTGGGATATTTGTGGGGTCCCCTCCTTAAGTTGTTTAATTGTCCACCATTTCTCATGAGCTGCAGTTTATATCTGATCGGTTAGTTGTGGAATCATTTTGTTCTTTCTATCCCACGCTGCTTCCACTGCTTGGCATTAAAGTAATCCTGTGCTGCAGCATCACCAGCTTGATAAATGATTTTAGGTACGCCTGGTGCTGCTCCTGCAATTTCCTCCTGCAATCTTTATTGAATCATGGTTTATCCCTCAGATTGACGGTAATGGTAGATAGAGCAGGGGCTATGCTGGGCCCTGCAGTTACAGATTGTAATTGAGTATAATTCTGCTATTTCTGATGGCCCACCGTACCTTGTGGATGCCCAGTTTTGAGTTTCTAGATCTGTTTGAAATTTACCCCAGTGCCATAAAACATGATGCAGGGTAAAATCAATGTGAAGGCAGGACATAAGCTCCACAAGTAATGTGCAGTGGTCACTCTTACCGATACGGTCATGGAGAGATACATTGACAACAGGCAGACTGATGGGGACGAAGACAAGTACGATTTCCCTCTTGTTGGTGTTGCCACAGACCCTGTGTAGCAGTGTTTCCTTTAGGATTCGGCCAACTCGGGCAGTAATGGTGCTCCCTTGTCACCCTTGGAAATGAACCTTCAAGCCTCCAACCCAGAATACATTCTTGCCTCCCTCAGTGCTAATTCCAAGTGGTATTCAACATGGAGGCATACTGATTCATCAGCTGAGAGGTGGCGGGGCATTGGGGAGTAACCAACAGGAACTTTCCATGTCCATATTTGACCTGATGCTTTGAGCATTCATGGGGTCCAGGGTCAATGGTGAGGAATCCCAGTGCAACTCCCTCCTAACTGTACACATTGGGGCAGTACGGCAGAACAGTGGTTAGCACAGTTGCTAACCAGAGTCCCAAGGTTCGATTCCCGACTTGGGTCACCGTCTGTGTGGAGTTTGCACTTTCTTCCTGTGTCTGCGTGGGTTTCCTCCGGGTGCTCCGGTTTCCTCCCACAGTTCAAAGATGTGCAGGTTAGGTGGATTAGCCATGCTAAATTGCCCTTACTGTCCAAAAAGGTTAGGTGGGGTTTCTGGTTTACGGGTGTGGGCTTAAGTGGGGTGCTATTTCCAAGGGCCGGTACAGACTCGATGGGCCGAAAGGCCTCCTTCGGCACTATAAATTCTACAATTCTATAATTGTGCCGCCACCACTTCTGTTGGGTCTGTCATGTGAGTGGGATACTTAATTCCTTGCAGGCAATGTCCCACCATCACTTTGAAAAGGTATGAATCCTTGAGGATGACTATATCAAGCTATTGCTTAACTAGTCTGTGGGACAGCTCTCCCAATTTTGGCACTGACATCTGGGAGTTCGTAAAGAGGCACTTGCAGGATCGACAGGGGTAGGTGTGCTGTTGATCTTTCTATTTCCAGTGTTGTTAGAAGAGCATTTAGATGATGGGTGGTCTTCCCTGCTTCGTTCATTATAGACGTAGGAAAGGTTTGATACAACTGAGTGGCTTGCCAGGCCATTGGAGAGCATTTTGTGGAGCTGAGTCCACAAAAGATCAGCCATGATTTAATTGAATGGCGGAGCAGGCTCGAAGGGCCAGATGGCCTACTCATGCTCCTAGTTCTTATGTTCTTATGTTCAATAGTCAACCACATTACTGGATGTCTGGAGACACATGTAGGGCAGATCAGAATGTTTGAGGTGAGGGACGCAGTCAGTGTCCCTGCTGATTTCACCTGTGGGAAGTGCACCCATCTCCAGCTCCTCAGAAACCGCGTTAGGGAACTGGAGCTGGAGGAACTTCGGATCATTCGGGAGGCAGAGGTGGTCATAGATAGTAGCTTCAGGGATGTAGTTACTCTGAAGAATCAATTTAGATGGGTGACGGTGAGAGGGGCTGGGAGGAAGCAGTCAGTGCAGGCATCCTCTGTGGTCGTTCCCCTCAGTAACAGGTATACCGTTTTGGATGCTGTTGAGGGGGACGACCTACCAGGGGTAAGCCACGGTGAACGGATCTCCAGCACTGAGTCCGTTCCTGTGGCTCAGAAGGGAAGGAGGGAGAGCAGGAGAGCAATAGTTATTGGGGACTCGATAGTTAGAGGGACAGATAGACGGTTCTGTGGCAGCGAAAGAGACTCACAGGTGGTATCTTTCCCCCGGGTGCCAGGGTCCGTGACGTCTCGGACCGTGTTTTCAGAATCCTTAAAGGGGAGGGGGAGCAGTCACAAGTCGTGGTACACATCGGTACCAACGACATAGGTAAGAGAAGGGACGGGGATTTAAAACTTAGGGAGCTGGGGTGGAAGCTGAGAGCCAGGACAAACCATGTTGTCATCTCTGGTTTGTTGCCAGTGCCACGTGCTAGCGAGTTGAGGAACAGGAAGAGAGTGCAGATAAACACGTGGCTGCTGGGATGGTGCAGGAGGGAGGGTTTCAGGTACGTGGATAATTGGAGCACATTCTGGGGAAGGTGGGACCTGTACAGACAGGACGGTTTGCACCTGAACCAGAGGGGCACCAATATCCTGGGAGGGAATTTTGCTATGGCTCTTCGGGGGGATTTAAACTAATTTGTCAGGGGGCTGGGAAAACAAGCTGTTAGTCCAGAAGCCGGTGTTGAGAGTAGTGAAGTACTGAGGAGGGTATCAAGGTCGCAGGAGTGTACCAGCAGACAGAAAGGTGGGTTGAAGTGTGTCTACTTCAATTCACGGAGCATCCGCAATAAGGTAGGTGAACTTGGAGCGTGGATTGGTACTTGGGACTACAATGTTGTGGCCATTACGGAGACATGGGTAGAACAGGGATAGGAATGGTTTTTGCAAATTCCGGGGTATAAATGTTTCAGTAAGAGTAGGGAAGGTGGTAAAAAAAAAAAGAGGTGGAGGAGTAGCATTGTTAATCAAGGATAGTTTAACGGATGCAGAAAGACAGTTTGAAGGGGATCTGCCTACTGAGATAATATGGGCCGAAGTTAGAAATAGGAAAGGAGCAGTCACATTGTTGGGAGTTTTCTATCAAATAGTAATAGAGATGTGGAGGAAGAAATTGCAAAACAGATTATGGATAGGTGTGGCGGTCTCAGGGTAGTTGTCATGGGTGACTTTAACTTTCCAAATATTGATTGGAACCTCTATAGTTCGAACAGTTCGGATGGGACAGGTTTTGTACAGAGTGTGCATGAGGGTTTCCTGACACAATATGTAGATAGGCCGACAAGAGGGGGGGCCACATTGGATTTGCTACTGGGCAATGAACCGGGCCAAGTGTTAAATTTGTTTGTGGGAGAGCACTTTGGAGATAGTGACCACAATTCGGTGTCTTTCACTATTGCAATGGAGGGGGATTGGGCCATACGGCAGGGCAAGGTTTATAATTGGGGGAGGGGTAATTATGATGCGATTAGGCAAGAATTAGGGAGCATAAGATGGGAACAGAAACTGTCAGGGAAAGGCACAAATGAAAAGTGGAGCTTGTTCAAGGAACAAATACTGTGTGTCCTTGATAGGCATGTCCCTGTCAAGCAGGGAGGAAATGGCCGTGTGAGGGAACCATGGTTCATAAAAGAGGTTGAATGTCTTGTCAAGAGGAAAAAAGAAGAGTATGGAAGGATGAGAAAACAAAGTTCAGTAGGGTTGCTTGAAGTTTACAAGGTAGCAAGGAATGAGCTGAAAAAAGGGCTTAGGAGAACTAGGAGGGGGCATGAGAAGTCCTTGGCGGGTCAGATCAAGGAAAACCCCAAGGCTTTTTACACTTATGTGAGAAATAAAAGAATGACCAGGGTGAGGGTAGGGCTGGTCAAGGACAGTAGTGGGAACTTGTGCATGGAGTCAGAAGAAATAGGAGAGGCGTTGAATGAATACTTTTCTTCAGTGTTCACAAAGGAGAGGGGCCATGTTTTTGAGGATGAGAGTGTGATTCAAGCGGGTAGGCTGGAGGAGGTAGATGTTCTGAGGAAGGATGTATTAGCAATTTTGAAAAACCTGAGGGTCGACAAGTCCCCTGGGCCAGATGGGATATATCCAAGGATTCTTTGGGAGCCAAGGGATGAGATTGCAGAGCCTTTGGCTTTGAGTCCTCGCTGTCCACGGGGATAGAGCCAGAGGACTGGAGAGTGGCGAATGTTATTCCTCTGTTCAAGAAAGGGAATAAGAATGACCCTGGTAATTATAGGCCAGTTATTCTTACTTCGGTGGTCGGTAAGATAATGAAAAAGCTCCTGAAGTATAGGATTTATGACCATTTGGAAAGATGCAGCTTAATCCGGGATAGTCAACGCGGATTTGTGAAGGGTAGGTCTTGCCTCACAAATTTGATTGAATTCTTTGCGAAGTTAATTAAGTGTGTAGATGAAGGTAGAGCAGTTGATGTCGTATACATGGATTTTAGTAAGGCGTTTGATAAGGTTCCCCATGGTCGGCTCATTAAGAAAGTAAGGAGGTGTGGGATAGGACGAAATTTGGCCAATTGGATAAGTAACTGGCCATCACATAGAAGACAAAGGATGGTGGTGGATGGAAAATTTTCAGACTGGAGACCAGTTACCAGCGGTGTACCACAGGGATCAGTGCTGGTTCCTCTGCTATTTGTGATTTTTATCAATGACTTGGAGGAGGGGGAAGGGTGGGTCAGTAAATTTGCTGATGACACCAAGATTGGTGGAGTAGTGGATGAGGTGGAGGGCTGTTGTAGGCTGCAAAGAGACATTGATAGGATGCACAGCTGTGCCGAAAAATGGCAGATGGAGTTTAACCCTGATAAGTGCGAGGTGATTCATTTTGAATGCGGATTACAGGGTCAACGGCAGGATTCTGAGGAATGTGGAGGAACAGAGAGATCTTGGGGTTCATGTCCACAGATCTCTGAAGGTTGCCACTCAAGTGGATAGAGCCGTGAAGAAGGCTTATAGTGTGTTAGTGTTTATTAACAGGGGGCTTGAGTTTAAGAGCCGCGGGTTATGCTGCAACTATACATGACCCTGTTGAGACCACATTTGGAGTATTGTATGCAGTTCTGGTCATCTCATTATAGGAAGGATGTGGAAGCATTGGAAAGGGTGCAAAGGAGATTTACCAGGATGCTGCCTGGTTTGCAGGATAGGTCTTATGAGGAAAGGCTGAGGGAGTTAGGCCTTTTCTTGTTGGAGCGGAGGAGGTTGAGAGGCGACTTAATAGAGATTTATAAGATAATGAGTGGACGTTCAGAGACTATTTCCTCGGGTGAATGTAGCTGTTACAAGGGGGCATAACTATAAGATTCAGGGTGGGAGATATAGTAGGGATGTCCGAGGTAGGTTCTTTACTCAGAGAGTGGTTAGGGTGTGGAATGGACTTCCTGCTGTGATAGTGGAGTCGGACACTTTAGAAACTGTCAAGCGGTTATTGGATAGGCACATGGAGCACATCAGAATGACAGGGAGTGGGATAGCTTGATCTTGGTTTCGGACAATGCTTGGCACAACATCGAGGGTCGAAGGGCCTGTTCTGTGCTGTACGGTTCTATGTTCTCTGTGTGCCTGATAATTGCAACAAGCCGAGCCTGGCCAAGACAAGGTGGGGCCTACTGTACAGCAGGACTGCCATTGTCAAAGACATCAATCACTGCCTCTTCTGTGGGGGAATGAAGTCAGGGACTATTTGGAGACTATATAAAATATCTTTACAGTTTAAACTCAGCTCAGGATTGAACGGACACCAAAGTTACAATTGGTCTTGTTTAGCCTGAGTAGTCGAGTGAAGAAGGAGTTAGCTGTGAGGGAGATGAGTTTACAGCAAAGATAAGCTATTGCTGAAATATGTTGGTGATGCTCCTATAGATAAAAGCAGAACCAGGCAAGGACTGCTCCATTGAGGGAAATGATGGAGAAGCTTTGGAGCAATATGGCATGTCAACCATGAGCAATGCTATAAAAAGTTCAGGAAGGATAAAGAGGAGAAAAGCACCATGCTCACAGTCACAATGTAATTTGCAACATTAGCTATGGACATGTTGATTTGTTAAAAAATCATTCAAGGGATGTGGGCTTCACTGGTTAGATTCGGAGAGACTCCTGGTCAGTCTTTTTCCCCTTGTGATTTCTTACCTCCACCCATATGGATTCTACATCTTCCAATCCAAGATCATTTCTTGCTACTGTACTTATTCCACCTTGTATGAACAAAGCTACCCCACCACCCTTGCCTTCCTGCTGTCCTTACGAAAAGTCACATACTCCTGAATATTTTGTTCTCAGTTTTCATTTCCCTGTAACCACATCTGTGAAATGGCTAAGATTATACCTATTCACCTCAATTTGTGCTGTTGAATTGCTTATTTTGTACTGGATGCAATGCGTATTTAAGTAAAGAACCATTAATTTTGCCTTTTTACCTTTTTTTCCCCTTTCTGACCCTATTTGTTGCTGTTTTTTAGTGTCTGTATACTCTGTCCCTTCCTGACACACTCTGGGTATTATTGTCTTAACAGCTGCCTTGTAATGCTGTCATATACTTTTATTTTGTAAGCCTACATAGACCGGCCCTCCCTCTATTTAGTTTAAAGTCCTCTTTACTTCCCTAATTATGTGGTTTGCAAGAACACTGGTCCCAGCACAGTTCAGAGGTAAGCCGCCTCAACGATAAAGCCCCCATTTTCCTCAGTACTGATGCCAGTGACCCATGAACTGAAACTCACTTCTCCTGCACCAGTCTTTGAGCCACATATTCATCTCTCTAATTTTATGAAACCTCTGCCAATTTGCACGAGGCTCAGTTAATAATCCAGACACTATAACCTTGGAGGTTTTGTTGTGTAATATAGTGTTGAGCTCCTCAAACTCTCTAAGCAGAACTACTTTCCTTGTTCTACCTATGTCGTTAGTACCTACTTGGACCATGATAACCAGCCTTGCAAATACTGTGGCTGCAGAAGCAGGTGAGAGGCTAAAACTCCTGCGGCGATTTACCCACCTCCTGATTCCCCAAAGCCTGTCCACCATCTATAAGGCACTTCCCCTCCAACTGCAAGTTCCTCTCCAGCCCACAGCAGATGTCCCGAACCCTGGCACTGTCGGGACTCTCGACCCTGGCTACAGGGAACAGTGTCTATTGCCCCAGCTGTACTCTCCCCAACTACGACTACATTCCTCTTTTCTCCCCCCACTTGATTGGCTTCCTGTAGCATGGTGCTATGATCAGTTTGATCATCCTCCCATCCCTAATTGTGGTAGTGAGCTGCTTTCTTGAACCACTGCAGTCCCTGAGGTGTAGGCACACCTGCAGTGCTGTTAGGGAGGGAGTAACAGGATTTTTGACAACAGCAACAATGAAGGAAAGACAAAATTTTTTCGAATCAGGACGTTGAGAGGTTTGGAGGGGAACTTTCAGGTAGTGATGTTCTCATCTGCTGCTGCCCTTGTTTTTTGAGATGTGATGGGTCATGGGCTTGGGAGTGCAATCTAAGGAGTCTTGCAGTGCACCTTGTAAATGTTTCACACGGCTGTCATTGTATGTCGATGATGGAGGGAGTGAATGTTTGTGGAAGGGGTAGCAATCAAGCTGGCTGGATTGCCCTGGATGGTGTTGAGCTTCTTGAGTGTTGTTAGAGCTGCACTCATCCAGGCAAGTGGAGAGTGCAACATCGTATTCCTAACTCGTGCTTTGTAGATGGTGTACAGGTTTTGGGGAATCAGGAGGTGGATAAATCGCCGCAGGATTCTTAGCCTCTGGCCTGCTCCTGCAGCTACAGTATTTATAAGGCTAGTCCAGTTCAGTTTCTGATCAATGGTAGTTCCCAGGATGTTGATTGTGGGGGCCGCATTGATGGTAATGCCAGCGAGTAGCAAGGGTGATGGTTAGATTCTCTCTTGTTGGAGATGGTCATTGCCTGGCACTTGTGAGGCATGATTTACTTGCCACTTGTCAGCCCAAGCATGGATATTGTCCAGGTCTTGTTGCATTTGGATATGGCAGTATCTGAGGAGTCATGAATAACGAACATTATGGAATCATCAGCGAACATCTCCACTCCGACCCTATGATGGAGGGAAGGTCATCGATAAAGCAGCTGAAGATGATTGGGCCTAGGACACTCCCCTGAAGAACTCCTGCATTGATGTCCTGGATCAGAACTGACCGACCTCCCACAACCACAGCCATTTCCTTTGTGCTAGGTATGACTCTAACCAGCGGAGAATTTTCTCCTGATTCCCATTGACTCCAGTTTTGCTTGGGGTCTGTGATGTCATATTCGGTCAAATGCAGTCTTGATATCAAAGGCAGTCACTCGCACTTCACCTCGCAAGCTCAGCTCTTTTGTCCATGTTTGAACAAAAGCTGTAATGAGGTCAGGAGCTGAGTGGCCTTGGCTGAACCTAAACTGAGCATCAGCGACAAGTTATTACCAAGCAAGTGCTGCTTGATTGCACTGTTGATGACCCCTACCATCACTTTACTGATGATCGAATGTAGACTGTTGGGTTGCTAATTCACCAGTTTGAGTTTGTCCTGTTTTTTTGTGTACATAGTTAAATTTCCACATTGCCAGTAGATGCCAGTGTTGTAGCTGTACTGAAACAACTTGGCTGAGGAGGCGGCACAATCTAGAACACAATTCTTCAGGACCACTGTTGGAATGTTGGCAGGGCCCATAGCCTTTGCATTTTCCAGTGCCTTCAGCTGTTGCTTGATATCATGTGGAGTTAATTGTATTGGCTGAAGACTGTCATCTGTGATGCTGGCGACCTTTGGAGGAGACAGAGTTGGATCATCCACTTGGTACTTCTGGCTGAAGATTGTTACGAATGCTTCAGCCTCATCTTTTGCACTGATGTGCTGGGCTCCCCCATCATTGAGGATGGGGATATTTGGGGAGTGCCCTCCTCCAGTGAGTTATTTAATTGTCCACCACCATTCACGACTGGATGTGGCAGGACTAAAGAGCTTACATCTGATCGCTTAGCTCTGTCTAACACTTGCTGCTTATGCTGTGTGGCACACAAGTAGTCCTGTGTTGTAGCTTCACCAGGTTGGCACCGCATTTTCAGATATGTCTTCTGCTGCTCCTGGCTTACCCTCCTGCACTCTTCATCAAACCTGTGTTGACGCCCAGGTTTTGTGGTAATGGTAAATAAAATCTCTACAGTGCAGAAGGAGGCCATTCGGCCCATCAGGTTTGCACCGATCCTCTGAACGAGCGCACTACTAAGGCCCAATCTCCTGCCCTATCCCCATTAACCCCACCTAAATTTTTGGCACTTTAGGGCAATTAGTATGGCCAACCCAACTAACCTGCACATCTTTGGATTGCAGGAGGAAACTGGAGCACCCAGAGGAAACCCACGCAGACATGGAGAATGTGCAAACTCCACACAGACAGTCCGATCCTTGGTCGGAATCGAATCTGGATCCCTGGTGTTGTGAGGCAGCAGTGCTAACCACT
This sequence comes from Scyliorhinus torazame, assembly GCF_047496885.1. Lineage (NCBI taxonomy): Eukaryota > Metazoa > Chordata > Chondrichthyes > Carcharhiniformes > Scyliorhinidae > Scyliorhinus > Scyliorhinus torazame. Next base: position 130,902,944 of record NC_092712.1, read on the forward strand.
GTATGTGATATCCGGATCATGAGGTTACATATTGTGGTTGAGTACAGTTCACCTGTTGTTGATGGCCCACAGCACCTTACGGATGCCCAATCTTGAATTGCTAGATCCGATTGAAGTCTATCCCATTTAGCACAGTGGTAATGCCACACAAGATGATGGAGACTATCTTCAATATGAGGATGGGACTGTGTCTCCACAAGGACTGTGCAGTGGTCATTCCTATTGATACTGTCATGGACAGACACATCTGCGGCAGGCCTGCTGATGAGGATGAGGTCAATTATGTTCTTCCCTCTTGTTAGTTCCTTCATCACCAGCTGCAGACTAGTCTAGCAGCTATATCCTTTTGGACTCGACCAGCACGGTCCGTCATGGCGCTACTGAGCCACTCTTGGTGATGGGCATTGAAGTCCTCAACTCAAGAGTACATTCTGCAACCTTGCCACCCTCAGTGCTTCCTCCAAGTGGTGTTTCACGTGGAGGAGTGCTGATCTATCAACTGAGACGGAGGTGGAGTGTGATAATCAGCAAGTCTGGAGTCCATGACGAGAACTCCCAGAACAACTCTCTCCCGACTGTATACCACTGTGCCACCACAGCTGGTGGGTCTTTCCTGCCGGTGGGACAGGACATAGCCAGGAATGATGATGGTGGCATCTGGGACATTGTAAGGTATGATTCTGTGAGTATGACTATGTCAGGCTGTTGCTTGACCAGTCTGTGAGACAGCTCTCCCAATTTTGCCACAAGCTCCAAGAAGTTCGTAAGGATCATCGCAGGGTCGACAAGACTGGGTTTCCCATTGTCGTTTCCTGTGCCTGGGTCGATGTTGGGTGGTCTGTGTGGTTTCATACTTTTTGTAGATTTTGTAGCAGTTGGATACATTTGAATGGCTTGCTGGGCCATTTCAGAGGGCATTTAAGAATCAACCACATCTCTGTGGGTCTGGAGTCACATGTAGGCCGGCGAAGGATTCCTTCCCTAAAGGACATTAGTGAACCAGCAGGGTTTTTCTGACTATCGGCAATGGTTTCATGGTCATCATTAAGCTTTGAATTCAGATGTTCAAATTGAAATCTGGGTCCCAATAGCATTACCCTGGGTCTCTGGCTTACTCACCCAATGACAATGCCAGTACGCCACCATCTGCCCCTTGATGCTGCAAGAAGAGTGGGAGCTGCTTTCAAAATAATTAAACAGAGCTCTGGGAGAGAAAGGTACAGAGCTGGGAAGTGCCAACAAATGTGAAGACTTTGGAGAGGAAAGGAAGGTAGCATATAGGGTGACAACTTGGAGAGGATGAATGGGTTAATGGTGGGTTCCCTGAGAAGATGGTGAAAGTGGTTTTGAAATAAAGAGGGACAATAACTTAGGAAAGAGAAGAATTATCAATGGCAGCGACCATATTCATGCAACAATAATCCAACCTGTGTTCATGATTAATCATATTAAAGTGTATTGATAATTCTTACATTGAAGTGAAAAAATCCAGTTGCTGATATATTAGGCACCATTACTTGAAGCACACTGTGCAATAAAGAATGCTAAGAGATTTAATCGAGGTTTTGAAAACAGCGAAGAAACGGGTCATCAATTTCAAGTTATTATAAAGAGTGTAAGGAGAGATGTTACGAGAAAGGTCTTTACACAACGTTGGTAAAACCTGGAATGCTGTGTCACGGGAGTAATTTAGACATTTTCAGAAAAGCAACTGGAAGTGTTTGAAATAGAACAAGATCTAGGGTTATGGGGATACAGCAGAGCTGTGGGATTAGAGTATATTGGCAAAGAAATGATAGCTGAATGGTGTCCTTCTGTAGTGTTAACTTCTTTGATTCTTTTTTATTTATTCGTTCATGGGATGTGGGCATTGGTGGTTGGGCCAGGACGTATTGCCCATCACTGAAGACATTTATAATTCAACCACGTTGCTGTGGATCCCGAGTCACATGTCGATGAGACCTGGTAAGAACGACAGATTTCCTTCCCTCAAAGACATTAGTGAACCAGATAGGTATTTACGGTAACCAAAATTGGTTTCATGGTCTTTTAAATCCAGATTTTTAAATTTTTTTTAAATTGAATTCAAATTTCACCAACTGCCATGGTAGTATTCAAACCAGGGTCCCCAGAGCATGGCTCTGGGTCTTTGGACTACTAGTCCTGTGACAATACTACTACGTCACTGCCTCAGTCCGATGAACATTAAGAAATAGGAGGAGTAAGCCTGCAGCCTCTTGATTCTGTTCAGCTATTCAATAAGGTAATGATCTGACTTTGGCCTCAACTCTACTTTGCTGTCTGTTTTCCGAAACCTATGGCTCCCCTACATTTTGAAAATTTCAGTTTTACATATTTTCAAGGGAATTTCTTGTAATCAATTGCTGCTGCAAGTCCCCTTAGTTTTCACAGGTAATGAGCTGCCTAATATCTGTTAAGCACCTCTAATATACATGTATGTGATTTATTAATTAGGATAAAAACATTCAAAAATTCTCATCATAATAATGTTTTCAAAATGAATTACAATCTTTCTCATGTAAAACATACATGGGCAATATAAGGCTTTTCTGATCTGGTCAGTTATCAAAATACAATACAAATACTCGGCAGAACAATGGATATCAACCAATTACCCAGCAATTAAACATATATTTGCTGACAAACAACAGCATAGGAAATCCAATAATAATTTAATGAAAAAGTGCTCTAAATCATAACACATTATATGAAACTGGAAATAGTACAGAATAAATTGCATCCCATCTGTTGAATTATACTGTAGTGAGATTATTAATAATAGTAAACAATTGATTAATTAACATGCTTCAAGTTTACAATAAAATAGATCAAAGTAACGTTGACATAAATTCCAGTGGAAATGAGAAATCAATGAAAGGTTGATGATAATCCACTAACCCAATTATTATCATAAATTGGCTACAGCACAGAAGTTAGCTATTCAGTCTGCCCTGTATATCCCAGCTCTCTCCACAAGAACTCAGCTAGTCCACTCATAATTTAAGGCCCATTTGCTCCATTAGGTGGTTGTAAAGGATCCCATTGAACTACTTTGAAGAGGAGCCGGGAAGTTATTCCCGGTATTTTGACTAATATTTGTTCCTCAATCACGATCACGAAAACAGATTAGCTGGTCATAATTACACTGTTATTTATGAAAGCTTGCTGTGTGCAAATCTGCGACCATATTTCCTACCGTGCCATGCTAAATTGCCCTTTGAGTGTCCAAAGATGCGTGGGTTAGGTGGGGTTGCAGGGTTCGAGTGGGTCTGGGTGGGGTGCTTTTTTGGAGGATCGGTGCAGATTCAATGAGTTGAGTGCCCTCCTTTCGCACTGTAGTGATTCAAGGGATTACAATATGACTACACTTCAAAATTCCTTCATTGGCTGAAAAGCACTTTCAGATGTCCTGAAGTCATGAAAGGTGCTGTAAAAAGGTAATACTTTGACCTTCTTCAAACATTTGAATTGGGGACAGGGGCTTTTCACAGTACCTTCATTGCAGTGTTAATGTAAGCCTACTTGTGACAATAAACATTATTATTATTAGATTTCAAAGCTCACAAACCATTATGATAATCATCATTTATTGATATTAAGTTCATAATTGTATCAACTCAATGTTGAATAAATTCCAATGGAAAATAATAATCGTGGAGTTGTGTATTGTAACATCATAACCATCATCACATCATAGAATCCCGACAGAGCAGAGGGAGGCCATTTGGCCCATCGGGTCTGCACTGATCCACTCCACCCTATACCAGTAATCGCGTAATTTAACCTGCGCATCCCTCGACACTAAGGGACAATTTATAATGGCCAATCCACCTAATCTGCACATCTTTGGACTGTGGAGAAAACCAGAACACCCGGAGGAAACCCACGTAGAATGGGGAGAATGTACAAACGCCACACAGACAATCACCCAACACTGGAATTGAACCAGGATCCCTCGGACTGTGAGGCAGCAGTGCTAACCACTGTGCCTCCATTAATAATTCTCAACTCTATTTTATCCTTCCTTGATTTTCTTCACTCCTGAGGCCCCACAGTAATGTACAAATGGTCATTCACCATGGGGGTGTTGGGACACAACTTCCACATGCAGGAATACCAAACTCAGCATGGCCATTTCACTGAGTGCTCAGTCCAAACAGACCTCATTTCTGTTTGAGCAAGGACCTTATCCCACAGTGCATGGGTTGATGTAGATACTTGTGAAGGGTGGATAAGTAGGTCTGTCAAGACGTCAAGTCATTTAACTCCTCTTCCCTTTAAAAATTAAAAACAACACCTGCCTGCGTCTAAGAATTAAAAATACATTTGTTCCAATTGTTGTTTGTTGACATAATCCTGAGTACTATCATTATTGCATTATTAATAGTTGGCTGTCTACCACGCCTATTATTATTACAGTGGAAGGGTGGTGGGGGGTTGTTGTAAATTCTGTTTTATTGACAGATCAAATAAATTAAAGGGTTAGGTATCTTGATGTGGGGTTATGAAGACAAATGTTTGTTTTTATATAGGATTAAATACGATGGGGATCTAAATGTATTGAATGGGCTTTCATGAATGAGTGTTTCTTTATATAAACATATGTATAAGATATTTAGTACTTTATTTTATTTAATCTCAGCAAGGGATAGCTGTGTGCGTGGAAGCTGTCAATCACAGCCTAGTAAAATTAATATCAAAGATAAATGAATGAATGGCTTGCAGATTAAAGATCTGAGGGGGTTTAAACATAGTTGACTGGTTTTCTCTTTCCAGGAATTGACACATGGTGCTTCCCGAGTCTGAGTCAGCAGGTGCATTGCCCAGGGGAATGTTAAAGCAGTAATTGTTTTCACTGCCTCTGTCTGGAATACTTTCTAGCTTCCTGACAGGAATCTCCCTTCTGAGGAACATCCTGACAGGGGTCTCTTTTCTGGGGGACTTCCTGACAGGGGTCTCTTTTCTGGGGGACTTCCTGACAGGGGTCTCTTTTCTGGGGGACTTCCTGACATGGGTCTTTTTTGGGGGGGAACTTCCTGACAGGGGTCTCTTTCCTGGGGGACTTCCTGACACGGGTCTCTTTTCTGGGGGACTTCCTGGCAGGGGTCTCTTTTTTGGGGGACTTCCTGACAGGGGTCACTTTATTTAGGGGGTCTCTAAAGGAGTCTACATTTGGGGGTCTCTATGGGGGTCCCTATTTATAATAATAATCTTTATTGTCACAAGTGTCGTGTTGGGTGTTCCGATACACAAACGAACCAACACGGTTGTAGATGGTACAACTCTGTTTTATTGTTCTGTACAATAATAACTATCAACTTCTGGCCGTGGTTCGTACTTCACCAGCTAACATGTGGACCCAGCCCTTGCACTATCTTAGTGAGGCACTCAGCACATGGTGTATGTCTGAGTGGCACGCTGTGAGCTCTGTGCTCTGAGCTATCTCCTGGTAGAATGAGCGGGAACTGTGGTGTTCCCTGTTTTATAGTGCGTGTGCTCTCACTGGTGATTGGCTACGATGTTGTGTGTGTGTTGGTTGGTCCAGCTACCTGCCCATCAGTGTGTGTGTGTGATTGCACCATGATATGTTAATGTGGATATCATGACATCCCCCTTTTCACAAGGATATGTGCCTACATGCTAATAAATATTTGTGTGTACTGAGTGCATCTGAGTGTGTGTGTGCAATATTTACAACATGTACATGAGGCTAAACTATACACATAGGAAGGTGTCAGGTGCAACAGAGCAACACTAAAACAAGTGCAATTAGCAAACATCGAAAGAGAACTTCTGGAACGACAAGAAAGAAAGACGTTAACAGTACTGTAAAACAATTCAGATAGTCCAATGTGCTAACAGGCTCATAAGTCCAGTCTATCAGGTGGGCGACGAATTCGGGTTGACCGCCTCAAGGGTGGTTCAGGATCCACCGGCTGAGGAATGGGCCTGGCCACGGGCGAGAGAGGAATAGGCAGAGTGGCAGGAAGCTTAACAAAGTCGACATCAGGGACAACAGGAGGGCGTGGCACTGGTGCATGATCTCGTAGCGAGCGCGGAAGCAGCCGAAGGGCCCGCTGATTACGCCGGCGAATGGAGCCATCAGGCATGCGAACCAGGAACGAGCGGGGAGCCACGCGGCGGGAACCTCGGCGGTTGCCGACCAGCCACCCTCCAGTAGGTGTATGTGGACGTTGTCTCCAGGCGCCAGGGCAGGAAGATCAGTTGCCCGAGTGTCATGTGCCACCTTCTGCTGAGTACGCTGCTGTTGCATCCTTTGCAGTACTGGAGCATGGTCGGGTTCAGGAACATGAATGGACACAGTGGTCCTGAGGGTGCGACCCATCAACAGCTGGGCTGGCGAGAGGCCCGTGGACAGTGGGGCCGAGCGATAGGCCAGCAGGGCTAAACAGAAGTCAGATCCGACATCAGCAGCCTTGCAGAGGAGCTGCTTCACGATATGGACGCCCTTTTCCGCCTTGCCATTCGACTGGGGATGCAAAGGGCTGGGCGTGACGTGTGTGAAGTCGTATGAAGTGCCAAAAGAAGATCATTCTTGGCTCGCAAAACAGGGCCCGTTGTCAGACATGACGGTGAGCGGAATTCCATGGCGAGCGAAGGTTTCTTTGCATGCTCGGATGACAGCTGATGATGTCATGTCGTGCAGGCGTATGACCTCCGGATAATTTGAAAAATAGTCAATTATAATGACGTAGTCCCTGCCGAGTGCATGAAAGAGGTCCACACCCACCTTTGCCCAGGGGGACGTGACCAACTCATGGGGCTGAAGTGTCTCAGGGGGTTGCGCCGGCTGAAACCTTTGGCAGGTGGGGCAGTTGAGCACCATGTTAGCGATGTCGTCGCTGATGCCCGGCCAGTACACCGCTTCTCGGGCCCTCAGCCTGCACTTTTCAACTCCGAGATGGCCTTCGTGCAATTGTTCGAGGACAAGCCGGTGCATGCTGTGTGGGATCAAAATCCAGTCCAACTTTAGGCGTACACCATCAATGACGGCCAAGTCGTCCCGGACATTGTAGAATTGTGGGCACTGCCCCTTGAGCCACCCTTCAGTCATGTGGCGCATTACACGCTGTAGAAGTGGGTCAGCGGCAGTCTCACGGCGAATGTGGGCCAGACGTGCATCAGTAGCCGGCAGATTGGTCGATGTGAAGGCTACTTGTGCGTCGACCTGACAAACGAGCCCCTCCGATTCGGGCGGTGTGTTCACTGCCCTGGACAGAGCATCCGCGACGATGAGGTCCTTTCCCGGGGTGTAGACAAGTTGGAAGTCGTACCTCCGGAGCTTGAGCAGAATGCGCTGGAGGCGAGGGGTCATATCGTTGAGGTCCTTCTGAATGATGCCGACCAGGGGGCGATGGCCGGTCTCCACAGTGAACTGCGGAAGACCATACACATAATCGTGGAATTTGTCGATGCCGGTCAACAAACCGAGGCACTCCTTTTGAATCTGCGCATAGCGCTGTTCTGTGGGGGTCATGGCCCGCGAGGCATAGGCGACCGGGGCCCATGATGCAGTGTCGTCCCGTTGCAGGGGTACCGCCCCAATGCCGGACTGGCTGGCATCAGTCGAGGTCTTTGTGTCCCGAGTGATGTCGAAGAACGCCAATACCGGGGCGGTGGTGAGCTTGATCTTGAGCTCCTCCCATTCCTTCTGGTGTGCGGGCAGCCACTGGAATTCTGTTGTCTTCTTGACCAGGTGGCGAAGAGCCGTTGTGTGCGAGGCAAGGTTGAGAATAAACTTCCCCAGGAAGTTGACCATCCCGAGAAAGCGTAACACTGCCTTCTTGTCTGCCGGCTGCGGCATGGCTGTGATGGCTGCCACTTTGTCGGCATCCGGCCACACCCCTGACCGGGATATGTGGTCCCCCAGAAACCTTAGCTAAGTTTGGCCAAAAGAGCACTTCGCTCAGTTGAGGCGCAGGCCCTGATCTCGTATCCGTGCAAAGACACGCTGGAGATGACTGATGTGCTCCTGTGGTGTGATGGACCAGATGATTACGTCGTCAACTTAGACGCGTACCCCTTCGATACCCTCCATCACCTGTTCCATGATGCGACGGAACACCTCGGATACAGAGATGATGCCAAACGGCATCCTATTGTAGCAGTATCTGCCAAAGGGAGTGTTGAAAGTGCACAGCTTCCTGCTGGACTGATCCAGTTGAATCTGTCAAAAATCCTTTTGAGGCATCAAGCTTGGTGAATATTTTTGCCCGGGCCATTTCGCTCGTGATTTCTTCCCGTTTGGGTATGGGGTAGTGTTCCCTCATGATGTTGTTGTTTAGGTCTTTTGGGTCGATGCAGATCCGGAGCTCGCCGGAGGGCTTTTTCACGCACACCATGGAGCTGACCCATGGCGTTGGCTCCGTGACCTGGGAAAGCACTCCTTGGTCCTGCAGCTGCTGCTTGAGGCGGTCCTTGAGTGGTGCTGGGACTCTACGACGTGCGTGAATGACCGGGGTGGCGTCCGGTTTGAGCCGTATTCTGTATGTGTAGGGCAGTGTGCCCATGCCCTCGAAAACCTCCTGGTTGTGGGCGAGGAGCGAGTGGAGCTGCTCCCTAAAGTCTGCATCCGGGAAATCAGACGTGCCTTCTGGAGACAGAGTGTGTACCCACTGAACGAGGTGGAGGATCTTGCACGCCTGTGCGCCTTACAGAGAGTCCTTTGAGGATCCAACTATCTCAAAAGACAGTGTGGCTGTATGTGAATTGTGTGTAACCTCAAGCTGGCAGGACACCATGGCCGGGATAACGTTTCCGTTATAATCAACCAGCTGACAGTGGGATGGCAGAATCGGTGGTTTAACCTTCAAGGTGTGGAAGGCTGACCATGCAAGGAGATTGGCGGAGGCACCAGTGTCTAAGCGGAATGTGATTGGTGATCGGTTGACTGTTAGGGTGGCACACCATTTATCGCCCGGATTAATGCTGTGCACTGGCACCGGCTGGTGGCTCTGACTTGGGGGACATTCGGTTCTTGTTTATTACCGCAAGGCTGAAGGGTTCCCGGTCGTCGGTATCACCGGTCTGCATGTCGTCAGGGTATGACTCGGTGTATGGGGGCTGAATGGACCGCACGTCCCTGCGAGGCTGGCGGAATTGCGGAGAGTTGGCAGGTTGAGCTGCTCGACAGGAGGCAGCGTAGAGGCCCATCCTGCCACAGCGGAGGCATTGTCACGCTTTGGCCGGACATTGCCGCTTTAAGTGCGGATCCACAGTTGCCGCACGTCGTGACATCATGGCGTTCGTTGCCCCACCGCGCGTAGAGCGCGCCTGCGCATCCCGTCCCTTTATGTCAACATCCCCTCTTTTGGCGCGTACAAGCGCGGGAGGCCTCGGAAAGCGCGCAAAATGGCTTACCCCGTCCGGGCCGCGGGCCGGGAGGAACTCGATCGACTGGACTCGCTCGGCCTCATAGGACCCCTGCCGTGCCGATTCAGCCGCCTGGATTTGGGAGGACCGGCTGGTCACGTTTTTGTGGAGGACGCAGGTCTCGATGGCAGTGGCTAGGGTGAGGCGCTTTATTTTGAGGAGCTGCTGGCATAGGGTGTCCGAGATGACGCCAAAAACTATCTGATCCCGAATCATGGAGTCGGAGGTGGCCTTATAACCGCAGGATTGCGCGAGGATAAGGAGGTGTGTCAAATAAGATTGAAAAGGCTCATCCTTATCCTGCAGGCGCTGCTGGAAGAGGTACCGCTCGAAGCTCTCATTAACTTTAACGCTGAAGTGTTCCTCTAATTTTAGAAGGACTGTCTTGTATTTCGGCTTGTCCTCGCCTTCCGCGAATGCCAGGGAGTTGTAGATGTGGATGGCGTGTTGCCCCGCCGTGGAGAGGAGGAGGGCGATCTTCCTAGTGTCCGATGCATTCTCCCCTGTCTGTGGCTTCTAGGAAGAGTTGGAAGCGCTGATTAAACAGCTTCCAGTTGATGCCAAGATTTCCAGCGATCCGGAGCGGCTGCGGTGGGCTGATGGTTTCCATGGCGCAGGATGGCGGGTTTCTGAAGAGGTGCAGGTAGGTCTCACAGTCGCTGGCGAGTTTCCAGACCTGGTATCATGTCGTGTTGGGTGTTCCGATACACAAACGAACCAACACGGTTGCAGATGGTACAACTCTGTTTTATTGGACTTCCGGTTGCGGCTATGCGGAGCTAAGCCGCACATTCGGCGCCTCCCGCTAAAACTGATATTTGGGCTCTCCAGAGGAGCCCCAACGGCAATTTTTTCAACGACTTCCAGTGTGGGAAGGTGAGCAAGGTCCCAAATCCATAGTATATCTTGGTGAGGCACTCAGCACATGGTGTATGTCTGAGTGACACGCTGTGAGCTCTGTGCTCTGAACTATCTCCTGGTAGAATGAGCGGGAACTGTGGTGTTCCCTGTTTTATAGTGCGTGTGCTCTCACTGGTGATTGGCTGCGATGTTGCGTGTGTGTTGGTTGGTCCAACTACCTCTCCATCAGTGTGTGTGTGTGTGATTGCACCAGGATATGTTAATGTGGATATCATGACAACAAGTAGGCTTACATTAACACTGCAATGAAGTTACTGTGAAAAGCTCCTAGTCGCCACATTTTGGTGCCTGTTCAGGTACAGAAGGTGAATTCAGATTGTCTAATTCACCTAATAGCACGTCTTTCGGGACTTGTGGGAGTAAACCAGAGCACCCGGAGGAAACCCATGCAGACACAGGGAGAACGTGCAGACTCTGCACAGATTTAGGGGTCTCTGGGGGGGGGGGTCCATTTATTTAGGGGGTCTCTGTCTCAAATGAGGGATCTTTTTTTTGGGGGGGGGAGAAGAGGGTAGCCTTCGGATGGACTTTGGGGGCAACTCCCTGAAAGAGTTACCCTCTTGGCCCACTGCCAGGTCCAGTGTGTCAGGGCCACACTTGTCAATAGCAGTAGTAATTCTCGCCCACGTGATTCCTGGCCTAGAGGACCGGAGAATCATGCAGGCCCGGCCAGCTAAGTGGGGTGCGAACCTCGATCCCAACGCCAGCAGGGAGCCGGTGCATTGGAAAAGGATTGGTGCCCATAGTCAATCCCATTTTCTTCACTACCTTAGGATTCTCCGCCTCACCAGGGAACTCGGCTCCCGGCGGCGAATTTCGCCCAGTACTTCTAATAATGAAGCAGTCCTTCAGTGCAGCACTGGACTATCAGTGTGGATTGTTGTACTTAAGTGTGAGACACGAATGTAGAACCTTCGGGTTCAGAGGTAAGACTGTTGCTAACTGGGCCAAGGCTTGACACACAATTCAGCAAAAAGCAGTTGGACTAATAACCTTTCCAATGTTTTTGTCAGCGAAGAGGCTCATTAGCTGCTCAAAAAGAGTTAAAGGATTTCCACCACAGCTGTCTCTGCATTGGCTGCTATGCTTTGGAGCATACAATTCCTGAAAGTGAAAAATTGCCTTGAGAAACAGACGGTGACCCCTTTGCTTCTTTAAGGAAGAATGTTGGGCCCGAGAAGTCATCAGAAGATTAAAGTGAAGATTTTTCAGACCCAGTAATGAAGTGGCCATGGGGAAATTAAAACAATGTGGCCACTTAAAAGCCATTGGTCACATATGGGGTAAGATTTCTACGAGCCTTTAGAAAGCTGTGGAGATTTTTAAAATAAAGAGTATTTGAAATAAAAAGTGGTTGGCAAAACAAAACAGTTAATATAATAAATGTGCCGACAGAAAAGGAAATTGACAGCTAATGATGAAGCAGCCAAACTCCTGAAGCTCCTGTTCAGAAGTCTGATTGAATAGCGGGGTGCTGCTGCAAGAGATGCATATGGATTATTCCCTTGATCACCATTCATTCCCATATTCATGCAACCACACCAACGGAATACATAGTTTGAATCTTGTAATGTGAGCTCTGTTGGGAGGTGTCTTGCAAGCAGTATTGTAATATTAGTCATTCTTCTGCTTGAACACCAGCTTGCCAATGCTGCCAGTGGAGTAATCAAGACAATAGCTTGCGACCACTCTGCATCACACTCAGCAATGTTTGCAACCTCCTGGAACAGCTACACACTTCTTGTAGCATGTGCTAGTCAGCTTGAGAAGAAACACCGTGTAAATCAGAGGGAACATGGGTACTCCTCCAGTACTTTGGGAATTTTAGCAGCATGCTAACATTTGGTAGTCGCATCACACTTGGCTTGCTTTGTAGGAGCAGGAAATAAATGTACTGCTTCTACTTGACGGGTGTGGACAGGACATTGACTGACAGTGTAGAAGATCTGTAGCCTGGAGGTGGCAGAGGCAAAAGAGTTGAGGGTAAGAATTTCCACACAATCTGTTTCTCTGTGATACTGGTAATGACGATTCTGCTCTTATCTCACCATGGTCTGATCCATCAACATTCTGGAAATGTTAATGAAAATAAAAATTATAAATGACATTGGGATTGAAAAAGCAGACGAGAGAGGGGCAGCAAAGATACAACAGGCCGAATAGTAACAAAATGAGTAACACAAAAAAGCAGGAAATCTAGCTGTGCCAGCCGGGCCATTATAGCATTAGAACATAGTGAATATGTGAGCAGAAGACCACTGATATTCTGTATTATAGACTGTTAAACAGAGTAAAGAAATAAAGAAATGTTGACAAATCAAAGAAAATTCAACAATGGGTGTGATGAATGGAGAAATTGTTATACATTATGTTTTATATTGTTGCAGTAATATTTTTAAAAGCCTGGGTTAAGGTATATATTTGTTGCAGTAATATTATTAAATAACCTCGGTTGAGGTACCCAGACTGCAGTGTAAATAATTTCTGAGAGAGTGGTGTTTAGTGCCAGCTAAGCAGGTCATGGAACTTAGTGGGATACAGAAGAAGTAATTAATGGGAGGAACCAGGTCAGACTGTAACTTTGCAGTCTGTTATAGGATCTTAAGTTGAACAGCAGTTTGCCATAGGCTTTGAATCTGACAAGACAAAAGTGTACTGGATCTGTTCTTGAAAGAAACTTTTTCTAAAAGTCTCGAAATAGCTAAGCAAGTAAAGCTGTTATTAACTTTTTTTATAACTGCCATTTGAATTGTACTGGGTTGCTTAATTGCAGTTAGTAGCAGATATAGATAGTAAGTTCAAGTTTTTTCTTTTGTCTAAGAACTGTTTAACTGATAATTGTAAAGCTATATCTTTGATGTTAATGTGGTTAATTCGGTGTTTAAATAAACTTTGTTTTAACATAAAAGATATCTTTTGCTCAGTCATTACTCCTGGGGTTGCCATTTGGTATCCTAACAAAGGTTGTGGTCTGGTCTGGTATCTAAATATCGGGCCTTAATAATCGGTAACTTAAATTATCCAAAGTTAGACTGGTGTTATGGGTCAGGGATTAGAAACCCAAAGTATATTATGAAGCTCACCTGACCTGCAACCTTTATTTTGAATTTGGCTAGGATGAGCACAAGAGCCTTCCCTTCAGGTGTGATTCAACAGTCTTCCTAGACACTTTAATCAAAACAAGCTTTATTCTAAGAAATTAGTTAACATTTATATAAACATATGGTAAGAATTTTTATCAATTACAAACATAAAGACACCTCACAGCTACAGTAATCTATGTATAACACTTAATGAATTCCCCCTTAACTGTTCCAATTCAAAAACAAATCCCATAATCCAAAAACCCTTTTCAAGGGCATGGCCCAGCACACTGCATTCTCACTTGAATAAGACTCGCTTTTCCTGAGATTCTGACCCCTTCTCACCGGCAGGTTTAAACCCTTCCGGAAAGCAAACTATACCGTTTAAGTTACCAAAGCAGGTAGTTATAATCAATGTTGTTTTTTTCTGGAACATATATTTAAAATGAAAATAGAGAGAGACAGGCCAAAACACTTATTTTCTCTGTCTGTAGTCAACAGCAGTCAGACCGAAAGTAGAAGTAAACAAACCTCACAGCCACAGCTCAGCTCCACCCACAAAATGACATCACCGAAGCCATGTGATAAGACAAAAGCCTTTCTCAAAGGGACACTCCGATGACACTGGGGAATAAAGACATTCATTCATATGGCCTTCCATAACCATAGCATGTCCCACAGTGCATTGGAGCTTCCTGATTAAAAACTAGCACTAATTACTGGTAATTGAAACATAGACATTTAAGTATCTTTAAGCCTAAGGAGAGGAAAAACAAACAAGCTCACTTGTTAAACTGATTAAAGACTGGTTCCTGAAACATAAAAGGTAGAGATTATAAACACAAGGCCTAGGGTATTACTCAGTATAGAGTGCTTCCTGCAGAGAGTTGGGCTTGGGAGTATAAGTGTGGATGTTTAAGACAGGTGAGGGAGGGAGGTATTGCTGCGTCTTGTTTTCCTAACTACATCCACAGAAAAGTGGGGCAGGAACAGACCAGGCCCAACAGCTGGGAGATGAGCAGTCCTACAACATGGAGTGAACATGCCCATGTGATATCACCTTTTGTTACGTGTTTTGAGAGTGAAGGCTAGGTGGGAAAGATTAGAGTGAAAAACAGTAGTAATTGTTCTTAAAATTTAGAGTATCCAATTCTTTTTTCCCAATTAAGGGGCAATTCAGCGAGGCCAATTTACTCCCCCCCCCCCCCCCCCCATTCATATCTTTTTTGGGTTGTGGGGGTGAGACACAGGCAGACACGGGGAGATTGTGCAAACTCCACACGGACAGTGACCTGGAGCCGGGATCTAACCAGAGTCCTCAGCACCATGAGGAAGCAGTGCTAACCACTGCGCCACCGTGCTGCCTGCAAAAATTAGTAACAAATTGAATATCTAATTCAATTAAATAATGATGCAGGATAAGGTGATGTGTTGGAGCTGCAGAATGTGGGAGCTGGTGGATGCTATTATGGTTCACAGTGACCACATTTGTAGCAAATATTGGTTGCTCGAGGAACTGAGGCAGAGTTAATGAGCTGGAGCCTGAGCTTGAGACATTGTGATACACCAGGGAGGGGGAGTGACCTGGATGCTGTGTTTCAGTAGGCAGTCACACCCCTTAGATTAACTACCTTGAATTTGGTCAGTGGTCAGGAGTGTGTGACTATGAGTGAGGCAGGTAGAGAAATCCAAGAGAAAGAACTGCAGGAGCCCCTGCCCTTGGCCAACAGGTTTAAGATTCTTTCTCCCTGTGTGGATGAGAAGGGTGAAGAAGGGATGATGAGCAAATTGACTCTAGCACAATGGTACAGGGAGTCATTCAAGTGGGGAAGAGAAAAGAGAAATGTAGTCGTAATCGTGGATAACATAGTTAGGGGAATAGACACTATTCTTTCTAGCCAGGATCGAGAATCCTGAAGGTTGTGTTGCCTACCTGGTGCCGGGGTTAAGGATATCTCAACTGGCTGGAGAGGAACTTGGAGTTGGAGGGGAAAGATCCAGCTGTTGTGGTACCAATGATGGAGAATGAAGAAAGGGGTTCTGCGGAGGGAATACGAGCAGCCAAGTGCTAAATTAAAAAGCAGAACCACAAAGGTAATAATCTCTGGATTACTACCTGAGCCATGAGCTAATTGGCATTAGTTTGAAGAGGTAAATGCGTGAATCTACAATTGGTGTGTGAGAAATGGGTTTGAGTTCATGGGACATTGGCAACAGTATTGGGGAGCAGGGAGCTGTTCCGATAGGATGGGCTCCATTTGAATCAAGCTGGGACCAGAGTCCTGGCGAATCGAATAACTAAGGCTGTAGATAGGGTTTGAAACTAAATAGTGGGGGGAGGGTTCAGTTCCAAAGAAATGTAAAAATTCAAAGTGTAAGGAGAAGGTACGAGTACAAATTAATGATGAGGCTAACTGTTACCAGATAATGAAAGGAAGGGACAGAGCGTGTGAACGTCATATTACACCAGGGAATTGGACAAGAGAGGGGAACATAATAACAGGACAAGCTTAAAAGCTTTGTATCTGAATGCACGTAGTATTAGGTATAAAATTAATGAATTAACAGCGCAAATAGAGACAAAGGGGTATGATTTGATGATAATTACTGAGATATGGTTATATGGAGACCAGGCCTGGGAATTGAATACCCACAGGTCCTCAGTATTTTGGAAGGATAGACAGTAATGAAACCGAGGTGGTGTGGCTTTGTTAGTAAAGGAAGGAATCAGTGCTGCAGTGAGAAATGATATTCGCACTGGAGGTTACCGGAATCAGTCTGGGTAAAATAAGAAATAGCAAAGGAATGAAGTCCCTAGTGGGTGTAATCCACAGAGCCCCTAATAGTAGTTCCACATTAGGATGCTGTATAAACGAGAAAATACTGGGGGTTTGTAAGAAAGGTACAACAATAATCGCGGGTGATTATAATATGCATATACACTGGATTAATCAAATTGCAAGGATAGCCTCGAGGGAGATTTGATAGTGTATCAGAAATTGTTTCATGGGTTCCAGTGGTGGCTATGGAGGAGTAAGTCTCACATTTGGTGGCTCTCGATCCGGTTGGACTTTTGGACCTTTTTCCCCGACATTTTTGTACTTTTGAGTGCTAGTTCGGAAGGCATAGACACTCAGGCACTGACTCCAGACACAGATGTATGGAATTAAGAAGCAGGAAGAATCGCAAACAGTTGAAGAAGTGGGCAAACAAGGGCAGTGTAGAAGCTGTTGCTGAGGACAATATGTCCGATGTCCGGACCCCGGCGCAGACAACCCAGCCAACAACGGAGCATCTGTTGAAGGTCATCCAAGAGGGCTTTACTGCTTTGAAGCGGGACAGTTTAAACCCGATTCAGAAGTCTATCGAGCGCCTTGAGCATAGGCTGGATGCCCAGGGTCGTACGATCCAGAAGCTGAAAAAGGCGCTGGAGGAGCAGGAGCATCACCAAATGGTGGTGGAGGCGGAGGTGGAGAGGCTGAAGGACCAGCAAAAAAGGCTTCTAGAAACGGTGGAGGACCTGGAAAATAGGTCTCGTCGGCAGAATTTGAGAATCGTTGGTCTCCTGGAGGGGGCTGAGGGAGAGGTTGCCGCAACGTATGTGGCGGGCATGTTCCAGAAGCTGTTGGGAGATGATGTCTTCCTGCGTCCGGTGAAGGTGGACAGGGCGCACAGGGTGCTGGCGAGGCAGCCGCGAGCGGGAGGCCTCCCCCGAGCAATGGTGGTCCGGTTTCACAGGTTCCTGGCCAAGGAGCGGGTGCTACAGTGGGCCAAGCGCATGCGGAGCTGCCATTGGACTAACAGTGTCTTGCGCATCTACCAGGACCTGAGCGTGGAGGTGACCAGAAGAAGTGCAGGCTACAGGCAAGTCAAAGAGATTCTGTTTAAGAAGCAGGTAAAGTTTGGGCTGCTGTATCCGGCGCGCCTGTGGGTCACACACGAGGGACGGCACTTCCCCAAACCAGCCATCCTCGAGCAATTGCTCTGAAATTAATTTGAGGAGCCCGAGGATGCAATGGACTTCGTCAAGAGAGAAGGGCTGGTGCCGAACTGAGGAGGTTTTGGACTTGGGTTAATAAGACACTGAGCAATGTTTACACATTTTTCTGGTGCTATGTGTTTTTCTTTTTCTCTTCCTGGTTTTTCTGTTTCACTCCTGTACTTAAATTTTTGTCGGGATAAAAGAGGGAGGTTAAGGTATGTGGTGTGGGGGGCTTTTTGTGTTCGGATCGGAGGGGGTTAGAATTGCTTATTACTTATTCTGTTTTATTTGATTTGCACTGGCGTTGGGGTTCTCTTTCTTTCTCGTTTTGCTTGTTTCTTTTCAGAGCAATTGCTCGAGGATGGCTGGTTTGGGGAAGTGGTGTTGATGGGCAGGGGGGGATGGGTCAGAGGGAACAATAGGTGGGAGACTTGTTGGTGCCAGAGTCGAGAGTCACCAGGCTAGCTGGGTGAGCTGGTCTACGGAAGCCAGGTTGGGGGGGGGTGGATTTAGTTTGTTTATGGCAGGGGTTAGGTTATAGGGTGTTGTTGTTAGGGGGGGGTAATTGTTCTGCTGACGAGGGAGGGACTTAGGTGGGGGATCATGGAGGACGTCAGGGCAGTCAGGAGGTGGGCCAGGGGAAGCGCGACACAGGGGCTGGGGGTGGCCCCAAGAAAGTGGATGTCTGATCGGCAGAGGCGGGCCACGGTGCCCCTCAACCAGGCTGATCACCTGGAACGTTAGAGGGTTAAACGGGCCGGTAAAGAGGGCGCATGTGTTCGCTTTCTGAGGGCGCTGAAAGCGGACATGATAATGCTTCAGGAGACTCATCTGAAAGTAGCTGACCAGGTCAGATTGAGGAAGGGCTGGATTAGCCAGTTCTTCCACTCGGGGCTGGACACTAAAACCAGGGGGGTCGCGATTTTGGTAAACAAACGGGTGCAATTTGAGGCGGGCAGCATAATCTCGGATGGGGGAGGCACATTTGTCATGGTGAGTGGCAAGCTTGAGGGGATGAGGGTAGTCTTGGTCAATGTATATGCCCCAAATTGAGATGATGTGGAGTTTATCAAGAGACTGCTGGGGAAGATACCTGACCTGGACTCGCACAGTCTGATTATGGGAGGGGATTTTAACACAGTCCTTGACCCCGGCATAGATCGGTCGTGCTCAAGAACGGGTGAGATGCAGGCAATGGCGAAAGAACTGAGGGGGTTTATGGAGCAAATGGGAGGGGCTGGTCCATGGAGGGCTAGTCGGCCGACGGGGAGGGAGTTTTCGTTCTACTCACATGTCCATAAGGTGTATTCCCGAATTGATTTTTTTATCATGAGCAGGGATTTGTTAGCGGGGGTGATGGACGTAGAATATTCGGCGATCGCTATTTCGGACCATGCCCCGCACTGGGTTGATCTGCAGGTCTGCAAGGAGAGTTTTCAGCGCCCTCAATGGAGGCTGGAGGTCGGTTTGTTGGCGGACGAGGCGGCGTGTGAGAGGGTGAGGAAATGTATGCGAAACTACCTGCAGGTCAATGACACAGGGGAAGTCTCAGCGGCGGTGCTCTGGGAAGCGCTGAAGGCGGTGGTGAGAGGGGAGCTGATTTCGATCAGAGCACAAAGGGACAGGACGTCAGGGCAGAAATGGACTGACTGGGAAGGGAGATCATACAGACAGACAGGAGATACGCGGAGCCCCGAGGGCAGTGCTATTAAGGGAATGATGAAGGCTACAGACTGAGTTTGGGGTGTTGTCCACAGGTAAGTCTGTGGAACAGCTTAGGAAGGCGAGGGGTGCGATTTACGAGCACAGGGAGAAAGCCAGTAGAATGCTGGCACAGCAACTGAGGAAGATGGAAGCGGCCAGGGAAATAGGGAAACTTGGTAGGGGATCCGGCGGGGCTGAACAAGGTGTTCAGGGACTTCGAAAGCAAACTTTACTCCTTGGAACCCCCCGTGGGGCCGGAGGGGATGAGACCCGGAGGGGATGAGACGCTTTCTGGATGAACTGACCTTCCCAAAAGTGGGCAGGGGATTGGTAGACGGGTTGGGGACCCCGATCGGGACTGAAGAAATATTGGTGTGCTTGAGGGCCATGCAATCGGGTAAAGCCCCAGGGCCGGATGGGTATCCGGTGGAGTTTTACAAAAAGTTCTCCGAGATAGTGGGGCTGGTGCTGGCTCAGGTTTTTAATGAGGCAAGAGACAGAGGGGTGTTACCCCCCGACGATGTCACAGGCAACCATCGCCCTGATATTGAAACGGGACAAAGACCCGGAGGCATGTGGGTCCTATAGGCCGATCTCTCTGCTCAATGTAGATGCTAAAATTCTGGCCAAGCTCTTGGCAGCTAGGATTGAGGACTGTGTGCCAGACGTCATTATGGAAGATCAAACCGGGTTCGTCAAGGGCAGGCAGCAGGTGGCCAACCGAAGAAGGCTGCTGAATGTGATTATGATGCCCCCGGAGAGTAAGGAGGTAGTGGTAGTTGTGGCAATGGATGCCGAGAAGGCTTTCGACTGGGTTGAGTGGGACTATCTACAGGAGGTGCTGGGACGTTTTGGGTTCGGGGAGGGCTTTATCGACTGGGTCAGACTGTTGGTACCAGGCTCCGGAGGCGAGTGTGAGGACAAACAGGATGACATCTGACTATTTCAGACTGTACTGTGGGACAAGGCAGGGGTGTCCCCTCTCCCCACTGCTCTTTGCGTTAGCAATAGAGCCGTTGGCAATTGCCCTAAGAGCTTCTAGGGTCTGGAAAGGGGGGGGGGGGGAGATTCGGCCGGTTCTCGGGGTACAAACTGAACATGGCAAAGAGTGAGTTGTTTGTAGTCCAGGCGAGTAGGTTGAGGGGGCTGCCGTTCAGGTTAGTGGGGGACAGTTTTAGATACTTAGGGACACAGGTGGCGCGCGGGACTGGGGCCGTCTGCACAAGTTGAACTTGTCTCGGTTGGTGGAGCAAATGAGGGCTGAGTTCCGGAGGTGGGATGTGCTCCCACTGACACTAGCTGGGAGAGTGCAGATGGTTAAAATAATGATCCTCCCGAGATTTCTGTTCGTTTTCCAGTGTCTCCCCATTTTCATTCCGCGGTCTTTTTTCAAGAAGGCAATAAAATGATTATGGGATTTGTGTGGGTGGGAAAGTCCCCGCGGGTGAAGAGGGTGATGCTCGAGAGGGGAAACGAGGGGAAGGGGGGCTGGCGCTGCCAAACTTTAGTATTTACTATTGGGTGGCCAACATACCTGTGATCAGGAAGTGGATCGTGGGAGCGGGGTTTGGGGGCGAATGGAGGCCGCTTTGTGTAGGGGGACCAGTTTGGCGGCACTGGTTACGGCACCTCTGCCGCTCCCGCCGGCACGGTACTCCACCAGCCCCATAGTGGTGTTGATTTTGCGGATCTGGGGCCAATGGAGAAGGCACGTGGGGGGAATGGGAGCATCGATTTGGTCCCCAATTTGCGACAATCAACGGTTTGCCCCGGGGAATATGGACGGTGGGTTCCGAGCATGTGGAGGGCGGGGATTGAGATTATGGGGGATTAGATCTTGGAAGGGAGCTTCCCGAGCATGAGGGCGCGAGAGGAGAAATTTGGGCTGGCGAGAGGGAATGAGTTCAGGAACTTGCAGGTGCGGGACTTTCTACGCAGACAGATTCCATACTTCCCACGCCTGCCACTTAGGGGGATCCAGGACAGGGTAGTGTCCAGTGGATGGGTGGGGGAGGAGAGGGTCTCGGATATATATAATGAACTTATGGGAGCGGAGGAGTCACAGACCGAGGAGCTGAAGTGTAAGTGGGAAGAGCAGCTCGGAGGTGAGATAGAAGAGAGCTTGTGGGCAGAGGCGTTGAGCAGGGTAAACGCGACTGCAACATGCGCCAGGCTCAGCCTGTTCCAATTTAAGGTCGTCCATCAGGCCCACATGACAGTGGCTCGGATGAGTAAATTTTTCGGATTGGAGGACAGGTGCGCCAGATGTTCGGGAGGGCTGGCGAACCATGTCCACATGTTTTGGGCATGCCCAAAATTCAGGGGGTACTGGCAGGGGTTCGCGGATGCTATGTCCCGGGCATTGAAAACATGGGTGGCGATGAGTCCAGAGGTGGCTATTTTGGGGGTTTCAGAGGACCCGGGAGTCCAGGGGGAGAGAGAGGCTGACGTTTTTGCCTTTGCTTCCCTGGTAGCCCGGCGACGAATACTGCTGGCATGGAGGGACTCAAAACCTCCAAAGTCGGAGGCCTGGCTATCAGATATGGCGAGCTTTCTCAGTCTGGAGAAGATTAAGTTCGCTTTGAGAGGGTCACTGTCAGGGTTCGCCCGGAGATGGCAACCATTTTGCGACTTCTTCGCGGAAAATTAATCGTCAGCAGGGCGGTGGAGGGTGGGGGGGGGGGGGGGTTAGGGTAACGTAGGTTAGGGGGGTAATTAGGCTGGCCCTTGTGGGAGGGGGTCTGGGTTTCTTGCACTATAACGATTATTTTTTGCGCACTGTTATATTATTGTTGTTTATTGTGCCAAAATGTCTTAATAAAATTGTTTCATGGAACAATAGGTTGTCAAATCAACCTGGGAGCAGGATGTTTTGGATTTAGTATTGTGTAATGAGATGGGTTTAATGAATGATCTTGTAGTAAAGGATCCTCAAGGGAAGAATAATCATTGCATCTTGAATTTCAAATTCAGTTTCAGGGCAATAAAGTTGAGACCCAAACCAGTGTTCTGGTGTGAAACCAAGGTAATTACATAAGCATGAAGACAGATATGGCCCTAGTGGGCTAGGCAGAAAGACTAAATGGTCGGACAATTGATGAACAGTGGCAGATATTTAAGGAGATATTTAATTCCTCCCAACTAAAGGTGGTGAATTTCTGGTATGTCTCCAGGAGAGTTTCCTGCAGAAATATGTTCTGGATGTAACAAGGGGACAGGTAATGAGATTTATCTCAGAGTAATGAGCCAAATTGAATTAGTAGCCTAACTGTGTATGAACATTTATTAAATAGTGATCACAACATGAGCGAATTCAATGTAGCATTTGAAAGTGAAAAGCATTAATGAACTATGAGAATTTTAGACTTGGGCAAGGCTGACTTTAACGGGATGAGACAGAGACTGTCCACAGTAAAATGGGAAGATCTGTTAATGGGTCTAACGAATGAAGAACAGTAGAGAATACTTAAAGAAACATTTTACGAAATACAGAGAACGTATATACCCAGAGAGGAAAAAGCTCCACTTCACAAAAAAACCAGCCATGGATAACGAAAGAGGTTATGGATAATACAAAACTAAAAGGAAGGGCCTACAAAAATGCAAATTACAGCACAGATCTAAATGAGTAGGATAGATACAAAGACCAGCAAATGGTTACAAAGCAGCTTATAAGCGCTACTAAAGGGGATTATGAAAGGAAATTTGCAAGGCACATCAAAATCAGTAAGAAGAAATGTTATAGTTATATAAAGGGAAAGCGGCTGGTCAACAGTAATATAGGCCCACTATAAACTGAAAATGGAGATATTGTCATTCAGATGGCAAACATACTGTACAATTACTTTGACTCAGTATTTGCAGTTGAAAAGGAGGATAACTTGACGGAAGGCCTGGGGCAGCACGGTGGCACAGTGGCTAGCACTGCTGCCTCATGGCACCGAGGACGAAGGAAACCTGCTGTTTCTGATAGGTAAAAGGATCATTGATTTAGCCATTTTGTTATAAATATTAAAGCCCAGTTCAAAAATCGTTTTAAAATGGATTCCATCATAGCACTGCAAAAATGATCAAACATAACCTCAGTTTGCAAAAGCACATGGCTTGCAGAAATAAAAGCACAGCATTTGAAACATTTGCAGTCGAACTAGAAGCAAATGCAACATTTCTACCGAGGGTCAAATTGACATTATAGTTCATATGAACTCTCCATTGTTCAAATGAAAGGAATTGCAGATTTCAGCACATACCAGTTCAAAGATAAGAGCAGAGTTTGCATTCCAATACACATTTAAGAATTCCACATGCAACATTTATATTAACTTTAAAGTTCAACAAAATAATGTTGCACATTGAAGACCGACAACCCAATCATCAAAACAAATGTATTGGAAACTCACCCAAACCAATCAGCATGTTACAGGGGTAAGAATAGATTAACTCAGATTGATAACAAATTCATTAAAAATAGAGGTCCAGGCAGCCATTTTTTGCTGTCTTGGGCCGAGTAGTTGCCATACCAGGCTGTGATGTAGCCAGATAGGATGTTTTCCATGGTGCATCTGTAAATGTTGGTAAGAGTTAAGGTGGACATGGCGAATTTCCTTAGTTTTCTGAGGAAGAATAGGCACTATTGTGCTTTCTTGGTGGTAGCGTCGACGTGGGTGGATCAGGGCAGATTTTTGGAGATGTGTTCCCTAGGAATTTGAAGCTGCTAACCATCTCTGCCTCAGCCCGTTGATGCTGACAGGGGTGTGTACAGTACTTTGCTTCCTGAAGTCAATAACCAGCTCTTTAGTTTTGCTGGCATTGAGGGATAGATTGTTGTTGATGCACCACTCCACTAGGTTCTCTATCTCTCTCCTGTATTATGACTCATTATTCGAGAACCGGCTCACTATGGTTGTATCGTCACCAAATTTATAGATGGAGTTGGAACCAAATTTTGCCACGCAGTCATATGTGCACAGGGAGTATAGTAGCGGGCTAAGTACACAGCCTTGCGGTGCCCCGGTATTGAGGACTCTTGTGGAGGAGGTTTTGTTGTTTATTCTTACTGATTGTGGTCTGTGGTTTAGAAAGTCGAGGATCCAGTGCGGAGTGAGGAGCCAAGTCCTAGGTTTTGGAGCTTTGATATGAGCTTGGCTGGGATTATAGTGTTGAAGGCAGAGCTGCATTCAATAAATAGGAGTCTGATGTAGGAGTCCTTGTTGCCGAGATGCTCTAAGGATGAGTGTAGGGCCAGCGAGATGGCGTCTGCTGTGGACAGGTTGGGGCAGTATGTGAATTGAAGTGGATCAAGGCGTTCTGGGAGTATGGAGGTGATGCGCTTCATGACCAACCTCTCGAAGCACTTCACTACGACTGAAGTCAGGGCCACCGGATGGTAGTCATTGAGGCACGTTGCCTGGTTCTTCTTTGGCACTGGTATGATGGTGGTCTTCTTGAAACAGGTGGGGACCTTGGAGCGTAGTAGGGACAGGTTAAAGATGTCAGCGAATACATCTGCCAGCTGGTCCACGTAGGCTCTTAGTGCATGACCAGGGATCCCGTCTGGACCCATCGCCTTCCAAAGGTTCACTTTCAGGAAGGCCGATCTGACTTCGGAAGCTGTGATGGTGGATATGGGTGTGTTATGGGCTGCTGGAGCACTCAACAGCGGATTGTTGGTTTCCTGCTCGAACCGAGCATAGAATGCATTGAGTTCATCGGGGAGGGGTGCGTTGCTGCTGGAGATACTGCTCGGCTTTGCTTTATAGCCCGTTATGTTGTTTATTCCTTGCCACAATCGCCGAGAGTCTGTAACGCTGGTCTGTAACTCTGGCCTGATATTCTCTCTTGGCATCTCGAACGGCTTTGCGGAGGTCGTACCAGGATTTATTGTATAAGTCAGCATCGCCTGACTTGAACGCCTCAGACCTGTCATTCAATAGGGAGTCAATCTCCCGATTGAGCCATGGTTTCTGGTTGGAGGACATACGTACTGCTTTCTTTGGCACGCAGTCGTCCACACATTTGCTGATGAAGTCTGTGATGGTGGTGGCATACTCATTTAAGTTGGTCGCTGAGTTCTTAAATATGGACCAGTTCACTGTCTTTGAGCAGTTTAGGATCAAAAAAGGATAGAGCAAAGTACTTTCTAAATGGGAAGAGGTTAAATTCCGTGGATGTCCAGAGAGCCTTGGGTGTTCAGATGTGTAGATCTTTAAAATGCCGTGAATAAATGCAGAAAATAATCAAAAAAGGCGAATTGGATTGTTATGGGCCAGGGTTTAGAGAACCCCAAAGTGTATCATGGAGTTCACCTGACCCACAACTTTTACTAGATTGTGGTATGGGGAGCACACGCCCACTCTACAGGTGTGGTACAGCAGAAATCAAAAAGTATTTTTTAAAGCAAAACAATGTTTATTCTATGAACTCCAGTTAACCTTTTTAAAAACATAGTGACCATCTTAGCAACCATTAATTCAAATACAACCCCCAAAGAATACAACACTAAGTAATCTTTAATAAATTCCCAAACAACATCCAGAAGACAAAAGATACACCTTTTAAGAGAAGCACGTCAGGTTTAAATTCACTACTGAAAACATTTATAATTCTGAATTCACCAATTGATCAAGAGATAGTCTTTTCATGGCAGAGAGAGCAACAGTACACCTGCTTTGTCTGGCTTCAGCTCCAACACTGAAACAAACCAAAAAAACACAGACACACGCAAACTTTTCTCAAAGTGAAACTAAAAAGCAGAGCCAGAGCTCAGCTCCACCCACACTCTGACATCACTGCAGTAACATGAGCAGCTAAACATTTCTTAAAGTGACATTCTCTTGACAATTTATATCTAGAGGATTAGAGTATAAAGACGAAGTTATGCTGCAAGTATACAAAATCTTGGGTAGACCCATCCCAATACCACATCTTGGGAAATATATTTTGGCCTTGGAGGGAGTGCAACGTAGGTTTACGAAAATTGACCACAGGGGATAAATTACGAGAAGAGATTACACAAATTAGCCCTGTTTTCTCTAGAATTTAGAAGGTTAAGGGGTGATTTGATCGAAGTCTTCAGATATTAACAGGAAAAGACAGGGTAGATAAAGAGAACCCATTTCCACTGGTTGGAGATTCTAAAATTAGGAGGCAGTGTCTAAAAATTAGGGCTAGACCGTTCAGGAGAGATGTTAGAAAGCACTTCTTATTGCAAAGGGTAGAACTCTCGCCGACAAATAGCAGTTATTCAGTTGGAACAGTTATTAATTTTAAATCTGAGATGGATAAATATTTGTTGAGCAAAGATATTAAGGGACATGGGCCAAAGGAAGGTTATATGAAAATAGGCCACAGATCAGACATGCTCTCATTGAATGGCAGGACAGGCTTGAGGGGCTGAATGGCCTACTCATGTTCCTATGTCCCAGAGAAGAAGAAAGATTGTGAAAGTGGAAAAAATGCATCTGTGGCTAAGCAAGGAGGCTAAAGATAACATTTGGGAAGTCAAAATGCAATCCAACAGAGTCAGCCTGGCTTTATGAAGGGTGAAGGGTAAATTGTATTTGACTAATTTCTGGAGTTCTTCGAACATGTAATAAGTAAAGTGGATAATGTGGGTCCTTGAGAGGATGTGTATCTGGATTTCCAGAAAGCATTTGATAAGGTGCCGCACAAAAGGTTAATGCACAAGGTAAGATCCCATGGGGTTGGAGTAATATATTAGCTTGGATCGAGAATTGGTTAACCGACCGAAAGCAAAGAGTGGGGGAAAATGCGTCTTTTTCTGGTTGGCAAGACGTAACTAGTGGTGTGCTACAGGATTGGGTCTTCGAGCTCCAACTGTTTATAATCTATATTATATATTCTATGCAAGCATAGAATGTACTATAGCCAAATTGGCAGACAACACTAAAATAGGTGGGAAATGTTGCAATGAAGAAATACAAAACTTACAAATGGATAGTAAGAAGTCTTACAACACCAGGTTAAAGTCCAACAGGTTTGTTGCAAACACAGCTTTCGGAGCAGTACTCCTTCCTCAGGTGAAGGAGCAGTGCTCCGAAAGCTAGTGTTTGAAACAAACCTGTTGGACTTTAACCTGGTGTTGTAAGGCTTCTTACTGTGCTCACCCCAGTCCAACGTCGGCATCTCCACATCATTACAAATGGATGTGATAGATTAGGTGAATGGGCCCAAATGTGGCAGATGAAATTTAACGTGGATAGGTGTGAGGTTATTTATTTTGGTCGGAGGAGTAAAAAGGCAACTTATTATCTAAATGAAGAGAAACTTCAGAATGCTTTGGTGCAGATTTATCTAGGTATCCTCATGCATGAATCACAGAAAGTCAGTATGCAGCTGCAGCAGGTAATAAGGAAGGCAAATGGAATTTTGGCAGTCATTGTTAATGGAATAGAGTATAAAAGTAGAGAGGAGCTATTGGCATTGGAGAGGCTGCATCTTTAGTACTGCACAGTTTGGTTCTTTTACTTGAGGAAGGATGCAAATACATTAGAGACGGTTCAGAGAAGGTTCACAAGATTAATTTCAGGGATGAAGGACTTATCTTATGAAGAGACATTGAGCAGTGTCAGCCGATACTTGCTGGAATTCAGAAGAATGAGAGGAGATCTAATTGTGGTATATAAGATGCTAAGGGGATTGGCAGTGTAGATTTAGGGCAGATATTTCCCCTTGTTTAATTAGTAGTGGGATGTAGGGTTATGGTGAGTGGGCAGGAAGGTGGCAATGAGGTCGAGCTGAGATCTGCCATGATTGTATTGAATGATGGAGCAGGCCCAAAGGGCTGAATTGCCTACTCCTGCTCCTAGTTCTTATGTAATGAAGTAAATTTGAAGTGTAGTCCCTATTGTAATGTAGCAAATATGGCTGTCATTTTTCTCACAACTTCCAAGAAAAAAATGACATGACGAAGACCAGGTAACTATTTCTGCGATATTGATTGAGGGGCGAATATTAATGGACAGGAAACTGGGGATAACTCCCCTGATCATCTTCAAATTAATGCCATGGAACCTTCTATGTCCACCTGAGAGGACAGATGGGCCTCAGCTTAATCTCTTCCCTGAAGGACAGCATTTCCTTGGCACTGCAGCGTCAGCTTTCATTTTTGTGCTCAACTCTCTGGTTTTGGACCTGAACCCACATTTTTCTGCCTTGGAGGTGAGCAGGCTTCCCACTGAACTGACACCTCGACCACTGCCGACATCTTAAAAAAAGGGAAAGGTGGCAGGAGGCAAAGAGGAGGATCAGCTTTCCACAATGTGTCCAGGACTGTTTTCTAGATTAATAAACTATATTTAATATATAATATAATGCAGTAAGACAGACACAATGATGCATTTAATTTTAGGAAATGAAGTGCAGTCAGACAGTGTAAAGTAAAAGGGAATATTCAGAAAAGTGCGACCACAAAACAATTAGATTTGAAACCAAAACTGAAAAGAAATAGGAAGAGTCAAAGAGAAAGTTCTTGACTGGAACAAAAGCCCTTTTACGGTGAGATAAAAAGTGAACTATGCAAGATAAACTGGGAAGAAGAATTGGTAAAATCAGAAAGATGACAAACAAACTGGAGTACTTTATCCAACTCTGGGTACCTCTAAGAAAGATGTGAAGGTTTTGAGAGGACAGAGAAGAGATTTAATAGAATGCTTTCTGGGATGACTGATTAGATTTTGGATTGACTGGAGGAGCTGAGGTTGCTGCCCTATCAGCAGAGAAGGATAACAGGCAGTTTGATAGAGTTTAAAATCATGAAGGGTTTAGATACAGTAAATTAAGAAAAAAATGTTTTCAATAGTTGAAAGACACAGATTTGAGGTGATTGGAAGAATGTGAGGCAATATAGGAAAATAATTTTTATGCAATGCATTTGGAACGCACTGCATGATAGAGTGGAAGAACCAGATTCAAAACCACCTTTCAAAAATTGGGGAAATACTTGAAGAAAAAATTATTGCAAGGTGTAGAAGGGACTTTAGTTGGCGGATTAGTTACCTTAATACCCTGTATTCCTTCGTAACTGGCTGCTTGACTATATTTCATGGCAATAGGCACTTGGCAAAGCATGATGGATATATTAGCTTTATTTCAGTCAACAAGTTCTGCATGTAATAGGCAGAAGGTCAGACTATGTAAACAAGTGCACAGCTGCACATTTTTGCTGAGTAGACAATTATTATTGTTCTTCGGCTGGGAATTCAAGGCCTGTTGTTTAACGCTGCTCACTTTTCTGTCTCTTGGCTTATCAAAGGAATGCCTCGTTTTTTCTAAATATTGCATATTAAACCATATAAAGTACTGCTATTCTCTTGTAAGGTGGGGGCAATTAGAAGGACGGTGGCCACTCTAACTCCCTCCACGAACTTCGTGTTATAATAAAAGACCTTTGCGAAACCTCAAAGTGCTGGCTATTTTTTTCCACAACACAATGACATGGGAAAAGAGGCACAATGGGATTTACTGGGTTTCT
This sequence comes from Scyliorhinus torazame, assembly GCF_047496885.1. Classification (NCBI taxonomy): domain Eukaryota; kingdom Metazoa; phylum Chordata; class Chondrichthyes; order Carcharhiniformes; family Scyliorhinidae; genus Scyliorhinus; species Scyliorhinus torazame. The sequence goes on from NC_092712.1 coordinate 130,932,540, forward strand.
CAGAGAGCAAGTGTCTACTTGATGGGACTAATGGATTCCTTCTTGTAGTGTAAGGTCTGGCACATAAATTTTAAGATGGAACCGAGAAAAGATGTACTGGCACTGGAGGGGGTGCAGAGGAGATTCACTAGATTGATTCTGGAGTTGAGAGGATTAACTTATGAGGTGAGACTAAGTAGACTGGAACCTCATTGGCATTTCGAAGAATGAGGGGGGATCTTATAGAAATATATAAAATTATGAAGGGAATAGATAGGATAGAAGCAGGGAGGTTGTTTCCAATGGTGGGTGAAATAAGAACTAGGGGGCATAGCCTCAAAATAAGGGGTAGCAGACTTAGGACTGAGTTGAGGAGGAACTCTTCACCCAAAGGGTCGTGAATCTGTGGAATTACCTGCCCAATGAAGTTGAGGCTACCTCGTTAAATGTTTTGAAGGCAAAGGTAGATAGATTTTGAGCAGTAAAGGAATAAAAGGTTATGGTGAGCGGGCGGGTAAATGGAGCTGAGTGCACAAAAATATCAGCCGTGATCTTATTGAATGGCGGAGCAGGCTCGAGGGGGGGGGGATTATTGAAAACCTTTTAAAGCTGAACCAGCAATTAAAAAATGTTCACATGAATCTGAAATCCACTCCTCCGATCAACTTCCACTTATCCAAGGTCCAAATCAATCACAAAATTAGGGGCCAGCATTTCATGGCCCCACTGCAGCGTATTTCCCTCCCCACCCCCACCAGCAGATGCGGCAAATAATTCTGTGAGATTGTAATATCTCGCTGGGTGGGAGTGGCTGTAAAATCCTGGCTTGGAATTTGGAGAAAGATTTCTTAGATTATTGCTTCATGTCTGGTTAAAAAGACAGAAGCTGAACAAGTTAATACACTGCCATCCTTGAAAGAGCTAAATTTAATAAATGTTGTCCAGCAGCCAGCAGAATCTGTCGCCCCCATTAATTAATGAGTTGCACAGCTGTACCGCCTGGCTGATGGCTGTGATTACGGTGATTTCAGGTCTGAGCTAATCAGGGATAGAAGAGTTTGTAGGAGTGATAGACGACACACTCTTGGACATGCTTCAAGCAAAGGAAAATCTAACTCTCGAGAAAGCCATCCAGACTGTTGGGCAATCTGAAATCTGTTTGCAACACAGATCCATATGATGGGAGAAAAAAAAAACGCGGGACATAGTAAACTCCACTGTTCAGTTAATGAAAGAGCACAGAAATAGGGACAGTCCAGGCCAAGAGAAGTAATACCCTAGCTTACCACTACAGCGACCACTGTGGAGTAAAGCCTCTGACTTGCTTTTGTAGCCACTGCATTTATATGAATAGTCCAGTTCAGTGTCTGGTCAATGGTAATCCCCAGGATGTCGACAGTGGGGGATTCAGCGATGGTAACACCACTGAATAATAAAGGGCAACTGTTAGATCTTCTCTTGTTGGAGATAGGAATTGCCTGGCACTTCTGTGGCATGAACGTTACTTGCCACTTGTCAGCCCAAGCCTGAATATTGCCTGTCTTTCTGCATTTGAACATTGACTGCCTCAGTATCTGACGGAATCGCAATGGTGCTGAACATCTCTAGTTCTGACCTTATGATGGAAGGAGGGTCATTAATGAAGCAGCTAGAGCTGGTTGGGCCTAGGACATTACCCTGAGGAACTCCTGCAGAGATGTCCTGGGACCTAGATGTTTGACCTCCAGCAACCATAACTATCTTCCTTTTTGCTAAGTATGACTCCAACCAGTGGAGAGCTTTCCCCATGACTCGCATTGACTCCAATTTTGTTAGGGCTCCCTGATCAAATGATGCAAGGGCAGTCACCCTCACCTCACCTCTGGAGTTCAGCTGTTTTCTCCATGTTTGGACACAGGCTGTAATGAGGTAAGGAGCTGGTGACCCTGGCAGAACCCAAACAGCATCAGTGATCAGGTTATTACTGAGGAAGTGTCACTTGATAACTCTGATGACCCCTTCCACGCCTTTTCAGATGATTGTGCGGACTGGGGCAATAATTGGCCAGGTTGGCTTGCTTTTATTGGACAGGATATACCTGGACAATTTCCACATTGCCAGGTAGATGCCAGTGTTGTAGCTGTACTGGAACAGCTTGGCTAAGGGTACAACAAGTTCTGGAGCTGGAATATTGTCAGAGCCCATTACCTTTTGCAGCATCCAGTGCCTTCACATGATATCATAAGGAGCTGAGTGACCCTGACAGAACCCAAACAGCATCAGTGATCAGGTTATTGCTGAGTAAGTGTCACTTGATAGCTCTAATGACCCCTTCCAACCCGTGGAATGAATCGAATTGGCTGAAGTCTGGCATCTGTGATGCTGGGGACCTCTGGAATAGGCTGCGACAGATCATTAAATTGGCACCTCTGGGGGACGGCATGTGGTTCAGTGGTTAGCACTGGGACTGCGGCGCTGAGGGCCCGGGTTCGAATCCCGGCCCTGGGTCACGGTCCGTGTGGAGTTTGCACATTCTTCCCATGTCTGCATGGGTTTCACCCCCACAACCCTAAGATGTGCAGGTTAGGTTGATTGGCCACGCTAAATTGCCCCTTAATTGGGAAAAAAAAATAATTGGGTACTGTAAATTTAAAAAAATAAAAAAAATAAAAAACTTGGCACTTCTGACTTGGACGAGACAAGGAAACGGATTATTTTCAAGAGGAACAAAAACAATAAAATAGTCACGTTAATAGTCGGTATTTTTAAAAGAGTTTCAAACTTTATAAGATGCAAACAATGGTATGGCTTTGGGTACATGTTTACTTTTGGAAACATTTGCAGCACTGCAATCATATAAGGAACCAACCAGCACTGGGCGAGCGAATGAAATATTAATGAATCAAACAAAACCGAAGATGCACCCCAAGGATTTTAGCTGTTAATTTCAGGAATAGTCATAATTTATTAGCTGTTTTTTTCTTTCCCTGAAGACTACAGTTAGTCAGAAACGCTAAAATGGGATGTTGCTTTGTTTCTTGAAATTAATTCCCCAAGTACAACGTATAAGGATCTGAGGCGATTATGAAAAATATAATTTGTGCTATGGAAGCAACAATAATATTTGAACTTGTGTTTGAATACAGGATTCTTAAAAAATCTTCACTGAATGGTCCTAATGTATTTTCTTATTTATGCCTAAGTCTAACTCATGCTACAAATGAAGAGTTTCCCTGATTGCGGGCTTTTAAACATGCTGCGCATGGTGTGCAGAAATTACAATTAAAAAGGTAATAAACTGGCATGTGGTGTTTCTTAGGGATCTGAATGTTTGTGTTTATTTATGTCCGCTTATGCCTATTTTAAATCCAGAAGCATTCTAATGAGATTGGAAGGTAACTTGGATCAGCAAAATTAGGACAACTTGGGTACATTTTCGGGTGGTGCCAAAGAATGACATTCTAGGCTCTGGTCTCTTTAGTTATTACATCAGTAGAGAAGACAATTCAATTTGCTGAGTAAAGCGATGATACCTTCATGCCTTTTCATTCTAGTTGATGCTAAAACTTTGAATATATTCAAGAGGCGGCTGGATATAGCACTTGGGGAGAATGGGATCAAAGGCTATAGGGAGAAAGCAGGATTAGGCTATTGAGTTGGATGATCAGCCATGATCGTGATGAATGGCGGAGCAGGCTCGAAGGGCCAAAAGGCCTCCTCCTGCTCCTATCTTCTATGTATCTATGTATGTATGTAACCAAAAAGTGCAAAAGCACTTTCAGCATTGGACGGGCAAACAATTACCGGACTTGTGACAGCTGTTCACAGACTGAAAATCCCATGGCCCTTTGCCATTTCCTGTGAGGATACATTAAATGCTAAGTTACTCCCATTGATTTTGTATCATTTCCCACAGGCATTCGCAAAGCTAACGACTTGCAGAACAACTGGTCTCAGGTGATTGAGGGGGCAGTGGCACCTTTACGTCGGACCTTGGAACGGGTGGAGAAGAGCCTTGAGGTACAGGAGGCGACGTTCCAGGAGGTGGGGAAGGTGGTGTTTAACCAGAGTGATCAAATTGTGTCGTTGGAGTGGAGATGGCGATCCTGGGAGACACGTGTAAGATACTGCGAGCAAAGGTGGGGGACCAAGAAAATAGGTCCAAGCGGCATAATCTGCGGATTATGGGCCTTCCGGTAGAGATGGCGAGCGCAACGGGCTATATTGCAAGGGTGTTGGCCAGGTTGGTGGAAGAGAAGATACTGGACAAGGCCCCGGAGATGGATTAAGCCTGTAGGTCCCTGAGGCAGAGGATAAAAGTGAGGAGCCGCCACGAGCGGTGATTATGAGTATGCACAAGTTCCAGGAAAATAAAAGATTTTAAGGTGGGCCAAAGCGCGGTGGGACTGTGAGTGGGAAAGAAGCCAAATCCGGATCTAACCAGACATTCGAGTGGAGCTGGCCAGGAGACGTGTGGGGTTCAGCAAGACCAAGTGCTGTGTCGGCACCAGATTCGGTTTGGGATGCTGTGCCCGGCCAGATTTTGGGTAAATTCCGAGGGCCATGAATATTGCTTTGGGACGCCAGTGGGGAGGACAGCGGGGAGATCTTGGGTGGAAGGGTCATCTCTGTGAAAGTTTATTATCTTTTTCCGTTTGCGGACTGGAAAAAGTTGTAAGAGGGGTGGTCGCACCCCCATCCCTATCCCTCCTCCACCGGGTTTTTTGTATTTTTTTTGTATCTTCTGCATGTTTTCTATGGTTGGTACATTTTGTATTTCGTGTAGTTTGTACTGAAGTTTAATTCCTGCTTGTTTTGGAGGGCCGGCCTTTGTGTTGGGGGTATAATGTTCAGTTGTAATTCACTCTGTTGGTTATGCCCTGTGCAGGGGTTGAGGGGGGTCGGGGTGGGGCAGTTTGATAATGCTCTGTCACGGGGGCCATGTTGGGATGATGTTTCTTGTGGTGGGTTAAGTGTGGGGTATTGGTGGGAAGGGCGGGGATGAGGTTTGAAGAGGAGTGGGGTAGGGGGAGTTCAGGTCAGATGTGGGGGCGGGGGAGATGGTGAGTTTTTGGGGGGGCCTTCAGGTGGTGGTTGCCACCCCAGCAAGGAATGTTAGTGAACGGAAGTGAAGTGGTTGTGGGGGGGCGGGGGGGGGGGGGTGATGTGGCAATCATGGAAGATAAGTTTGGTCATGTATCAGGCAAAGGAACATCTTGGGTGGCTTTGATTTCTGAGTGGGGACAGGAGGAGGGGGGTCTAAGAGTGATGATTGCGGACTCTGGGGAGGTAGAAGCCTCGGGTGAGAATCGCGACATGAAACGTCCGTGGGCTAAATGGGCCGGTTGAATGGTCCTGGGCGTTCGTGAGCTTGAAGAGTTTGAGAGCAGAATTGATTTTCATGCAGGAGTTGCATCTCCGGGTTAAAGATCAGATGCGGTTGAGGAAGGAGTGGATGGGGCAAGTATTCCACTCAGGGCTAAGTTGAGAGGGTTAGGGAGGTGTGGGACCGGTGGGGGCGGGGGCGGTTTGTGATATGAGTGGGGTGCTAGTGGGGACACCAGTGGTGTTGGTGATGTACCTAAGTGGGACGTTGCTGGATTCATGAAGAGGCTATTGGGGGGTGACCCCGGACTTGGACTCTTTGTCGTTGATTACAGGTGGGGAGGGGGGAATTCCAATTGTGTAATGGAGCCGAGGGTGTATAGGTCGAACCCTAAGTTAATGGGGATGTTAAGAATGGCGTGAGGGTTGGAAGGATTTAGGGAGAGAATGCCGATGATCCGTGGAGATTTGGGCACCAGTGAGAAAGGGAGTATTCCTTCTTCTCGCATGTGCATGGGGTTTATTCCACGATTGACTTTTTGGTAGTGAGCCGGGCGGTGTTGATGGAGGTGGAAGGTGTGGAGTATGCAGGAATAGTGGTTTCGGGCAACGCTTCGCACTTTCTAGATGTTGGGTCAGGTGCAGAGGCTGGGGTGGATGTTGGATTTGGGGCTTTTGGCTGACAAGGAGTGGTCCACATGAAGGAGTTGATAGAAGAAAAGAAGTTGCAGGGGCAGTTTGACCGGTTGACAATGGGTAGGGCAGTGGGTCAGCTGCGTCAGGCGAGTGGGGTGCAGTATGAGTATGGGGAGAAGGCAAGTCTCTGTGGCGTCAGGCAGTGGCGAAGGAAATCCCATTAGGACTAAAGGAGGTGATGGAGTGTATTGATATGATGCAGTCAAGGAAGACGCCGGGGCCTGATTGTTTTCCCGACTGCGATTTAAAATTTTTTTTTATTAAGGTTTTTTAACAACACAATTTTTTCCCCGAACAAACAATCACCCCCCCCCCCCCCCCCCCCCCCAGTAACAAAATAACGCAAATTCTCCCTGAGCAAGATATATACATGGCAAGATGGTATATTTACATAGCTTTATACACTGGCTCTTGGTCGCGCGTACCGTTTCCCCCCCCTCCATGCTATCTCCCGCTCGTCCATCCCCTCAAACAGTCTCTCGTTTCCCCCCCCCCCAGGGTTGCTGCTGATGCTGATGGACCTTCTTCTAACGTTCCACGAGATATTCTAGCAACGGTTGCCACCGCCTGTAAAACCCCTGTGCAGACCCTCTCAAAGCAAACTTGATTCTCTTCAATTTTATGAACCCCGCCATGTCGTTAATCCAGGCCTCCAGGCTAGGGGGCTTCGCCTCCTTCCACAATAGCAAGACCCTTCGCCGGGCTACTAGGGATGCAAAGGCCAGAATTCCGGCCTCTTCCTGCACTCCCGGCTCATCCACTACTCCAAATATTGCTAGCTCCCAGCTTGGCTTGACCCGGACTTTCACCACCTGGGATATTACTCCCGCCATTCCTCTCCAGAACCCCTCCAATGCCGAGCATGACCAAAACATATGGACATGGTTCGCCGGGCTCCCTGAACATATTTCACATCTATCCTCTACCCCAAAGAACCTACTCAGCCTCGCCCTCGTCAAATGCGCTCTGTGAACCACCTTAAATTGTATCAGACGGAGTCTGGCACATGAGGAGGAGGTATTAACCCTACCCAGGGCGTCGGCCCATAGCCCTTCCTCAATCTCCTCCCCCAGCTCCTCCTCCCATTTACCTTTCAGTTCTTCTACTAGCGCTTCCCCCTCTTCTTTCATCTCTTGGTATATTTCCGACACCTTGCCCTCCCCGACCCATACCCCTGAGATCACCCTATCTTGAACTTCTTGTGCCGGGAGCAAAGGAAATTCCCTCACCTGTCGCCTCACAAAAGCCCTCAGCTGCATATATCTAAATGCATTTCCTGGGGGTAACACAAATTTCTCCTCCAGTGCCCCTAAGCTCGCAAATGTCCCGTCAATGAACAGGTCCCCCCCGGCTGCGATTTATAAGCAGTTCGCAATGGAGTTGGCCCTCCATCTTTTGGGCATGTTTAATGAAGCGGTTATAAAGGAGTTGCCGGCTACATTGGCGCAGACATCGATTTCGTTGATCCCAAAAAAGGGGAAGGTTATGAAAGTCATAGCAAAGATACTGGCGAGAAGGTTGGAGGGGTGTGTGCTAGAGATTGGTTCAGGGGACCAAATGGGCTTTGTGAAAGGGAGGCAGCTCTGTAGTAATATTAGGAGGTTGCTGAATGTAATTATGACCCTATCAGGGAGGCGGGTGGCAGAGGTGATAGTGTCCATCGATGCGGAGAAGGCCTTTGATCAGGTAGAGTGGAGGTATCTGTTTGAGATTTTGGGAAGGTTTGGGTGAATGTTTGTGGTATTGGTCGGATTGTTGTATGTGTCCCTCATGGCAAGCGTGTGGACGAACCCGGGGTATTTTGGGCTGTACGGGGCGGGGGGGGGCAGGGGGGCCTGCTGTCACCATTGTTTGCATTGGCAATTGAGCCCTTGGCGATGCCACTTTGGGCCTCGGTTGAGTGGCGAGGATGGTAAGGAGCACCATGTGTCGCTGCTCGTCAATGACTCGTCATTAGTTATGGTGGATCCGTTGGAATGTATGGGTAGAATTATGGGCTCATTGGAAGAGGTTTGGGGCTTTTTTGGTTATAAATTAAAGGTAGGGAAAAAACAGTAAATGATTTGGGGGGGGGGGGGGAATGAATCTGAGGGCTCTGCCATTGAAGGTGGTAAGGGAGTGGTTTTGGTTCCTGGGGATCGAGGTAACGCATAAGTGAGTCACAATGCATAGGTGGAACCTGACGGGGTTGGTGGAGGAGATCAAGGGGGACCTTAAAACATGGGATACACTGCACCTGACATTGGCAGGTGAAGATGAACGTGCTGCCAAGATTTCAGTTCGTGTTTCAGTCCCTCCCGATTCTTCTCCCCAAGGACTTTTTTTTTGATGGTGGATGTACTCATTTCTGAATTCGGGGTGCAGGGAAGCTGCCGAGGGTGAAGAGTATTTTGTTGCAAAGGCAGAGGCGGGAAGGGGGGGGTGGGTTAGCGCACCCAAACTTGTTGCATTATTATTGGGCAGCGAATGTGGAGAAGGTGAGACGATGGTGGGGGAGGAGGGGGGAAGAGGGCAGACTGGGTGAGGTAGGAGGAGGAGTGTTGTAAGGGTACGAGCCTGAAGGCTCAAGTGATGTGTCCATTGACGCTTGCTCCGAGGAAGTATATGGGGAGTCCAGTGGTGGAGTCGCATATAAAAATCTGGAAGCAGCTGAGGAGACATTTAAACTGGGTCAATGATGCTGTTGACGCCATTGTGTGGGAGTCAGATCATTAGCCTGGACATCTGGATTATTCGTCCAGTGACTTTACCATGATGCCACCATCTTCTCCGATGTATTCATGAAGGGGTCCTCACAGTCATTTTCCAGGAAAATAAGCACATGTCACTTTCATTGGAAAAGAGGGCCCTGAAGAATATACCAAGCCACCCACAAAAGACCTTCGCCTAAACTAAGATCTTAGTAGGTAACTCGTGGCAGGGCAGTTGGGTCAGTGAAGGCTGTTGCAAGCTTCCAGTATTTACGGATATTCCAGTCGCTATCCTGGGCTTACCACCAGGGTTTATGTAGGTGTTCTGATGAGAGGTGAGAACATGGGGTGGAGAGGTGAGAATATGGGATGGAAACATGACAGGGAAGGAGCAACCAACAACAGTCTTGGTTGGCACAGGAAACGTTAATTCTGGTTGGTCTGTGAGGCTGCAGTAGATGTCTCAAGCCTATTTTTCCCACTTGGCCAATCGAACAAAGAATGAAAGAATAAGGTTGATACTGGTGTGGGGAAGAAATATATTATACACTTTTTATTGCAGAATTTAAAGGTGATTCAGCAAAAACAAAATATCTAACAATTTGGAAGTTGTATAGCATCTTTAATGTAGCAAAACATCCACTGGACAATCATAATGGCGTAGCCACCACATACAAAGGAAAGTTAACTCTTTGAAAATGACTGGATGATGGAGCAAACAGTTGTTTACGGAATAATAGCAATCTTTACGGAATAATAGCATGATATAAATTGTCAGGATTAGATTACCTAATAAAAAATTACAACCAAGAAAACCAATGGGGTGTTTCATAATACTAAAATCACATTCCCAGGACAACATATCTCTCTGGAGTGTACCAACAGCTTTAATAAAGGCTTTGCTAATTGCTCACGATGATGGATTTCATCCCTAAATGATAAAGGTATGTCTTTGTCACTCAGGTCGACCAAAGCTGCTTTACAATATTGACCTTTACAGAGCTTTGTAAATGAGGTTACAATAAAAGTGATACAGCAAAATCTTGAAAATTATTGGCTGCTCTAAAACCATGTTGCTGTCATTGAGAATTGTGCTGTTTCTGATATAGTGTTAGTCCACAAAATGGTTTGCTGGATAAAAAACTTGCAACAACATGATCTCATTTAGGTACCACTGACAGGTTTGGTTGGTAGCTAGAGGATGTAACAGTTATCCTGTGACTTGTTAAAAACACAAATACAAAATAGTTTTTCTTGCTTCTGCCCTTCTCACAGTACTACCAAAAATCCACAGCACAAAACCTTATAATCATGGGCAGTAATACAATTTTAGAGTTTAATTGTTACATTTATAATGCAGCTCCCTTTTGAGATATGGAAAATGTGTTGCTCTGTTAATAATATTGGTGAACCACAAGCCTTCCCTTATATCGATCAAATGACCACACAACCAGTTAGTTAGTCCAAAAGATGGTTTATTTACATACACAAGAGTTATCTCAACATGCAAACACAATATTTACTACGAGTTAAACTACACCCATCAGCTACAATAACCTATACTTAACTTCAGGACGACCGGCACTGTGCAAATGGATAAGGCCTTTATCTGGATTTCACTTGGCTGGTTCGAAGAAAGTGGCTCTGTCTCTGCTGGGCTCATCCGTCAGGTAGCGATCGTTGGTCTTGAACTTGGCTGGCTCTTCCTGCTACGATTGGGTTGGCACAGGCCGGATCCAAAAGAGACAGAACACATGGCTGTGCTCTCTTTTATCCCTCTGGGATTTTGCGCTCTTTGGGGCAGTCCTTAACCTTGGACCCAATAGTTCGACAGGGCTCTGATCACTGTCTTCGATTTCAGTCAATAATGGGGCGGGTGCCTTGGTGGGTCCTTAGCGGTCATTGACCTTGGCAGTTGGGCTTTCTTGAGCAAAGGGAGTGGCGCCGATCAGTCTGTGGCTGTTCCGGTTGCTTGATTGGAGTTCTATTGTCCTGGGAAAATGGGCCATTAAAATGCAAATGAGCGGGTGTTTCAGATACACATAGGCTCTGTATCTGTCTGAGTCCTGGGTTGGCCATACTTCCCATGGTCCTTTGCAGGTGACTATCTTGGATGGCTCCAAATGTAATACTATATTTGTGGTGCATCAAATGAACTTATGTATTTATTCACCCTTTAAATGTAAACTGTTCAAAGCAATACTTGCAACAGAATAGCAACTAAAGTAGGCTACAAAGCTAAAGATTCATAACTACAAAAATATTAAAAGCTGCAACTCTAAGTATCTGTGTGGTAATCCCTTATCAATGTCTGGTACCTCTAGAATTGACTATTTCAATACTCCTCTGGTTGGTCTCCCACTTTGCATTCTCCACAAGTTGAAGCTCATCCAAAACACTGTTGCCCACACCCTGACTTGCACCAAGTCCTGTTCAGCCATCATCTCTGTGCTTGCTGACCCATACTGTCTCCTAGTCTAGTACCAACACAATATTAAAATGCTCACCCATATTTTCAAATCCCTCCATGGACTTGCACTTCCCTAACCTCACCCTCCTCTACATCCCTCCGAGATCCTCCAATCCTGGCCTCCCCAATTTTCATTGCTCCACCTCTGGTGACTGTGCTTTCCGGTGTGCAGGTCCCAAGATCTAGAATTAACTCCCTGCCTTCCTTTTATGCCCAAAGTTTTAGTCACCTGTCCTACTATATGTGACAGGATATAAAATGTTGTTGGATAATTCCCATATAAAGCTTCAAATTGTTTTTACTACATTGAAGGTATTAGGCCAATTAACAAAAAACTTGCCCAGTTTTGAGCCCTTATATTTGTTTTCAATATATCCCATTTGGCATGGAGGTAGTGCCAAGCAACACGATGGAGAGTATGCAAAGTGTGAAGACTGGACTTCATCCGGACAAGAACTGTGTCACACGTATCTATACTGGACAAACGGATCAATGACAGGTAGATTGATGAAGAGAAGGTTTTTTCCTCTTGTTGGTTCCCTCATTACCTGCTGCAGGCCCAATCTGGCAGAGATGGCTTTCAGGACTCGGCTAGCTTGGACAGTACTGGTGCTACCAAGCCACTTTAGGTGATGGACATTGAAGTCCCCTACCCAGAATACCTTGTTTGCCCTTTACACCCTCAGTAGTTCCTCCAATTGGTACTCAACATCGAGGAGTCCTGATTCATTAGCTGAGGGAGATGGTGATCAATAGGAGGTTTCCTTACACTAATTTGACTGAATGTCATGAGGACCCATGGGATCCAGAATCAATGTTGAGGGCTCCCCGGGCAACTCCCTCTTGACTGAATACCACTATGCCGTCCCTTCCAGTGGATCTGTCCTGCCTGTGGGACATTCTGATGGATGGTTTTGGTTGTGTCTGGCACATTGATTGTTAAGATATCATTCAGCTGGCCTGTTGCTTGACTAGCCTCAAGGGAGATTTCATAGAGGGCATGAGGGATTGTTTCTTCGAGCAATATGTTATGGAGCCAACCAGGGAGCAGGCTATTTTAGATTTAGTATTATGTAAAGACGACAGGTTGATAGATAGTCTTGTCATTATGGATCCTTGTGGAAGGAGTGATCACAGCATGCTAGAATTTCAAATTCAGATTGAGTGAGAGAGGACAGAATGCCATACTAAAGTTTTAGCATTGAGCAGGGGTAATTATACAGGCCTGAGGAAAGAGTTGGCCCAAGTAGACTGGGCACAAATAACTGAGGGCATGACAGTTGCCGAACAATGGAGGGATGTTCAATTAAAGTATATTTCTGAGAGGAAGATGAATTGTAAAAGGGAGAAAAATGTTCCATGGCAAAACAAGGAAGTCAAGGAGGACAGAAAGGCAAAAACTAAGGGATACCATACTGCAAAAGCTAGTGGTAAGCTGGAGGTTTGGGAGAACATTAGGGGTCAGCAAAAAGCTACTAAAAATAGAATCAAAAGGCTAAGTTGAACAACTAACGGAAACTAGCAGAAAACCTAAACACTGATACCAAGAGCTTCTCTCAGTACATAAAGAGGAAGAGAATAGCTAAAGTAAATGTTGGCAATTTAGAGGACAACACTGCTGAGTAAATAATGGGGAACACAGAGATGGCGGAGGCACTGAGCCAATATTTTGTCTCTGTCTTCATGGAAGAGGATAATAAAAATCTTCCAAGAATTGCAGTTAATGCAGAGGAACTAAGTACAATAACCATCACTAGGGAGAAGGTATTGAACAAACTAATGGGACTAAATACAGATATGTCTCTGGGACATGATGGCCTGAGCCCGAGGGTATTAAAGGAGGTGGCAGCAGAGATAGTGGATGCATTAGTTATGATATGTCAAAATTCCCTGGATTCTGGAAAGGTCCCGGTGGATTGGAAACACGCTAATGTAACTTTCCTATTCAAAAAGGGAGAGAGGCAAAAAGTAGGAAAGTATACACTGGTTAGCTTGAACTCTGTGCTGGGGAAGTTGCTTGAATCAATCATTAAGGAGGAGGTGACTGACATTTGGAAAGACAAAGCTCAATCCATCATTGTCAGCATGGTTTTATGAAGGGTAAGTCATGCTTGACAAACGCTTGAGTTCTTTGAGAATGTAACCAGCAAGGTGGATAATGGGAACCCGTGGAGATGCTATATCTAGACTTCCAGAAGATGTTTGACAAGGTGCCGCAAGAAAGATTGATCCAGAATGTGAGATCGCAGGGGGTTGGGAGTGAAGTACTAGATTGGATTGAGAATTTGCTGACTGACAGAAAGCAGAGGGTCGGGTTAAATGGGTCCTTCTCTGGCTGACAAACTGTAACCAGCGGAGTGCCGCAGGATTCAGTCCCCGGACCTCAACTGTTTACAATCTCTATAAATGATCTGCAAGCAGAGACAGAATATAACAGAGGTATTGGTGTATGAGGAGAGATTAAACAGTTTAGGCTTATATTTGTTGCAGTTTTCAAAGATGAGGGGTCCTGATTGCTCCTAAAAGGGATTGATAAAGTAAACGTACACTAAATGTTCCCCCTTGTAGGGCAATCTGGAATGAAAAGTCACAGATCTAGGTGGAGAGGCGGTTGATTTAGAACTGAGATGAGGAGCAACTATTACAAGATTATGAGGGGAATAGATAGAGTGGATGAGTAGGCACTCTTTTCCAGGGTGGAGGGGCCAGTCACCAATGGGCATAGGTTTAAGGTCCATGGGGCAAAGTTTAGAGGAGATGGGCGAGGCTTTTAATGCAGAGAGTGGCGAGTGTTTGGAACACGTTGCCAGGGGAGATTGTAGAAGCAGATACATTCACAGCGTTCAAAAGGCATCTTGACAAACACATGGATAGGATGGGTATAGAGGAATACGGCACAAGGAAGTGCTGAGGATTTTGGCAAAGGTTGGTATCATGACCAGGGTACAGGCTTGGAGGGCCGAAAGGCCTGTTCCTGTGCTGTATTGTTCGTTGTTCTTTGTACTTCTCGCAGAGGGTGGTGAATGTTTGGAACTCGCTGCCCCATAGTGCGGTGGAGTCCGAATCATTAAATGGTTTCAAGAGGGAGATAGATCTATTTCTGATTTTAAAAATGGGTTAACGGGATATGAGAAATGGGTAAGGAGGTGACTTTGAGACCAGGAAGAGATCAGCCATGATTTGATTGAATGGTGGAGCATGCACAATGGGTTGAATTGCCTACTTCTGCTCCTAATTCCATGTTCCTATGTACCCTCAATGCTTCTTCCACATGGAAAAATATTGTTAAAAACTGTCAGGGCCAATCCCTTCCAATTGTATATTACAATATACAGTCTGATGCGTCTTTCCTGCCAGTGGGGCAGGACATAAACAGGAATGGTGATGGAAAAGTCTTGGACATTGGTTGTAAAGTATGATTCAGTGAGAATGATTAAGTCAGGATGTTGCTCGACTTGGCTGTGGGAAAGCTCCACATATGTTGACATTCCCAGGGGGAAGACTGTGGTAATGTCACTGGACTAGTAATCCTGTGGCTCAAGCTAATATTCTGGGGTGTACAGGTTCAAATCCCACCACGGCAGCTGGCAGGATTTAAATTCAATTTATAAATCTGGAAACTAAACTTAATGGTGACCATAGCAGCCATCAGTGATTGTTGCAAAATATATCTGATTCAATAATGCCCTTCAGAGAAGGAAATCTGTCATCCTTACCCAGTTTGGCCGACATGTGAATCCAGGTCCACAGCAACGTGGTTGACTCCTAGCAAGTCACTCAGTTCAATGGCAATTAGTGATGCCCGCATCCCACAAAAGAATAAAGAAAAGGAGATGTTAGTGAGGAGTACTTTGGATGATTGGTAGGACAGAGTCCGCATTTCCCTTTCTTTTACCGAGGTGATTGAGGTGTATAAAACTATGAGGGGCATGGACAGAGTAGACAGGGTCAAACTTTTCTGCTTGGTGGACGGGTCAACAACCAGGAGGCATTGATTTAAGATAAGGGGCAGTAGGTTTCGAGGGGATGTGAGGAAAAACCTTTTTACCCAGAGGATGGTGGGAGTTTGGAATTCTCTGCCTGAAAGTGTGGTGGAGGCAGAAAGCCTCATAATATTTAAGAAGTATATAGATGTGCATTTGCAATCCCAGAGCATACAAGGCTATGGGCCAAGTGCAGGCAGATAGAATTAGAACATTTAGGAGGTTGTTTTGACCGGTGCAGATGCATGAGGCCGAAGGGCCTTTTCTGTGTTGTATGATTCTATGACTCAATGCCAAGTCGTCACTGGGTTTTACATTCATGCTAATTTCCTGTAGTGATTTTGATACAAATGAGTAGTTTTCTATGCCATTTCAGAGGACTATTAAGACTCAGTTACATTGCTGTGGGTCTGGACTCGCTTTTCAAAAATTATTTCGTGGACATGGGTGCAGCTGGTTAGGCCAGCAGTTTTGTTGCCCATCCCTAATTACCCTTGAGAAGGGGCTGGTGAGGTGCCTTTCTGAACTGCTGCAGTTGTTGTACTTGCATCTACAGTGTTGGCAAGAAGGAAGTTCCAGGACTTTGCCCCATCGACAAAGCAAGAATGGCGATATAGTTCAATGGCGTGTACGTTGGAGGGTGAAGGTGTGTACCTTGGAGGGTGAAGGTGTCTTCATGTCTCTGTCACCCCTGTCCTTCCAGGTGATAAAGGTCACGGGTTTGGAAGATGCTGTTGACAGAACCTTGTAGATGATGCACACTATTATCACTGTGGTGGTAGAAGAAGTGGATGGGATGCAATCTATCAAGCTACCCCAGGTAGGCCAGCCTGGGTAATGATGCCACATTTCTTGCTTTAAAAGACATTAGTGAAGCAGATGTTTTTTTCCTACAATCTGGTAGTTTCATCATTGTGACCAAGGCTCACCTTTTATTCCAGATTTATCAATCAGTCGATTTCAAATTTCATTTGCTGTCCTGGTGGGATTTGAACTTATATTCTTTGGAGCATTAGCCCACGTCTGGATCACCAACCCAATAACATTACCATGATGCAATTATTTTCCAATATTCAAAATAAAAAGGGAAATCAACTCTATATTCTAACACAGAGTGGTCTATGTAAGGCAGTGTTGTCATTGAGAGTATTAATTGAACTAGCGGATGCCCTCTAGTTATAGGCAGGGGAGGTGCGGCTAGTAGTTCAGGTCAGGTCATAAAAGGTCTTTTGAGGGTGGATCCCAGTCAAAGTTATTTGACAAATGTGGAGATTTAATCAGGGAGAAGGAGCAGTAGATTAGATGGGGAAAAGACGAAGGGCAGAAAGGTATGGGTGTTGCCATGGAAAGCAGGAGGAGGAAGATGGAAATGGCAAGAGGTCGAAAAGAAGGGTAGTCAGGGTGACAGGTGGTGGGAGATGGAAAAGGGGACAGAGGCACTGGGTGGGAATTGGGCATGCTTTAAAATGCCAATGTTTTGTTCTGCTCAGCCTGTCAAAGAGTGAAAATATCTCTAGTCTGTTCCTTCAATACTCATCAGTGCAGTTGGTAAGTACACTTTCAAATCATACCAGGGAGATAATCAATTGGAGGCTATGTAGTCAATTGGAAAGGAAGAGTGAACGGAGAAGAATAAAGCATGGGTATTTTAATAGTTAGCACGTTAGAAATGAACTGTCTTATGCTGGTATTTTATGCAGAGGCGGTAGCTCCAGCCTCCGCCTAAAAAGCCAGGATAGAGTCTGCCTCTGCATGGTTGAGAAGTCCCAAGGTGATTTTACAGCCAACCGGCCTTTAACTGGATCAGGGCAAGACTTCCATCCCCATCTGGGAGGAAGCCCTGCCCCTGGAAGTCACTGAGCATTTGGATGGCCAACAGCTCTCCAATCTCAGAAGCAACACTAGAAAGGTGCCCACTGATGATGGAGCTGCAGCCAGTCCTTAATAAAGAGTGCCGCTGGAACTGGGAACAATCTTATGTGAAGGGGTGGGTGATGGGCACACTTCCAATGGGAGGCAAGGGGCCAGGGCATGTAAAATACCAGCGGTGGTGGGAGTTAACACCTTTGTGGCCTTTAATCAGCCATGAAGGGGCTTCAATTGGCACAGGTGGGCTGCCCGGAACTCTCTCACTGCCGCTCTATCTATGTATCCAAGCTGGTGATTATGAATGGGAGGGAGGCGGTATCCGTTCTTCTTCACAGTCTGAAGGATTTTGCACCTTTTACTGCCTCTCAAAGGATAAAGAGTTGGTTTGTGCTGAGGTGAGTGATAGAAAGCAAGAGCTACAAGCTTAGACTAATTGGGGCTTGTAAATCAGAAGAGATCATGTAATGAGGGCTGGTACAGATGTGAGGAGGAGGATTAGGCTTGAGCATACCATCATTTTTTATGTTTTCAATTCCATTGCTGGCCACAACACTTATGACAGCTGCACCAATGATGGCCAACACCATCTTACAGCACACCCTTTCCCCCCACCCCACCTTGCAACATGATTTTATGCCCCCCTGCCTACCAGTTTGATCTCAGTGGGGGCATAAATGTCAGACTCTCTCCCTTTGTGAAAGTCTCTATTTGATTCTGCTTCCTTATGTGATCTCACAGCTTCTTTATCTCTCGCTCAGCAGCATGTCTTTCTTCATTATACTTGGTGACTCAGATTCCTCTTGCGTTCTCCATATGCATCAGTTTCACCTTCATACAATCAGCGCCTTCCCTTCATTACACAGTAACTGCCTCTGGCTGCAAAATTAGACAACCCTGAAAACCAGGGCAGGAATCAGGATGCACGATTAACCTGTGCCCACTGCTTCTGAGACAGGCAGCATGCAAACTTTTGCAGCCGGCGCTACTTTAATTGTTAAGTCACCACAAGTCTGAGCAAGGGGTACAAAACTGTGAATTCAAACTCGCCTCCACCTCTTAAAGGGGAGGTGCATTTTCAATGCAGCTGGAAATCTTTATAAAAGTGAGTTCGACCTGATAAAGACACAAGACAATAGCACAACACTCACATGGTACCAATATTTACTGACTGCACCGAAGGCCTTATTGCAGGAGGTGAAGAGCAAGAAATATGTCATCTATCCACATGGAGCCAGTTATATTTACTGAAGCCAGTGGGACCAGGTATCTGAGGCCAATGCCCCGATGATCTGAATGCAGTAACACGAGAAGTTCAACGATCTCACACAAGTTATCAAAGTCAATGCATGCATCTTTAAATGCCACCATCTGACAACACTGCTCGATTCACCACACAGCCATCGCTCACTTAACTCCACCAATCATGACGACTCGTGTCCACCATTCACAGTTTTACCTTGTTTAGCACTTCTATAAGCCTTACCATACCTTTCAGATGAATATATATAGGCTAGGAGATTAGGCTAAAATTTGGCAGATGGAGTTTAATGTAGATAAGTATGAGGTTATCCATTTTGGCCCAAATAATAGGAAGGCAAAACATGATCTAAATGGCAAGCAGATTCAAAATGCGTCTGGGCAGAGGGCTCTGGATGTCTTTGTTCATGAACCGCAGTAAGTCGGTATGCAGATACAGTATGTAATTAAAAAGGCTAATGGAATGTTAGCGTTTTTTGCAAAAGGACTGGAGTATAAGAAGTATTGTCGCAATTGTATAGAGTGTCGGTGAGACCACACCTGAAGTATTGTGTCCAGTTTTGGTCTCCTTATTTGAGGGAGGATTTGGTGGCATAGAAGGCAGCTCAGAGGAGGTTCACCAGATTGATTCTGGGGAGAGATTAAACAGTTTGGGCTTATACACGCTGGAGTTTAGAAGGAGGAGAGAGGATCTGATCAAGGAATATAAAATACTAAAAGGGATTCATAAAGTAAACATAGACAAAATGTTCCCCCTTGTAGGGCAATTTAGAACGAGAGGTCATAGATATAGGTTGAGAGGCGGTAGGTTTAGAACTGAGATGGGGAGCAACTACTTCTCACAGAGGTTGGTGAATTTGTGAAACTTGTCGCCCCATAGTGTGGTGGAACCTGAGCCATTAAATGGTTTCAGGAAGGAGACAGATA
Source organism: Scyliorhinus torazame (assembly GCF_047496885.1). NCBI lineage: Eukaryota > Metazoa > Chordata > Chondrichthyes > Carcharhiniformes > Scyliorhinidae > Scyliorhinus > Scyliorhinus torazame. The sequence continues at coordinate 130,951,715 of NC_092712.1, forward strand.
CATTTCTGAAAAACAGGTTAAAAGGATATCGGGAACAGATGGGAATTCCTATGTTCCCACAGCTTGCGCAAACTGCCAGCTATTCAACTATGACAATTAGATCACAGAGCCACAATGCACCCCATTCATTGACCCACTTGTTCTCTTGCTGGACAACGTGGTGCACAGAGGCAGCTGCAGCCAATAAGTTGGGAGACAGGTGTAGTTGCATACCCTTAACCCATGAAGGAGATGGTGTTCACGATCATTGGAGCAGCCTTCAGCAAGGCTGTTGTCAGCGATAGAGCTGACAAAAAATAAATTGAAGATGAAGGTCTCCCTACACACACATGACTGTGTGGCAAGATTTAACTCCAACTCAATCTATAAGTTTGCGGATGATATGACTGTGGTGGACTGTATCTCACACAACAACAAATCAGATTACAGAAGTAGATAAATCACTTGGTTGCATGGTGTACCAAAAACAACCTCTCTCTAAATGTCAGAAAGACCAAGGAACTGATCATCGACTTCAGTGAGCATAGTACGACACACACTCCCATCTGCATCAATGGCTCCGAAATGGAGATGGTCGATAGCTTTAAGTTCCTGGGGGTCACCATCACCAACAGTCTGTCCTTGTCCACTCACGTTGGTGCAAAATTCAAGAAAGCCCAACAACATCTCTACTTCCTAGGGAAGCGAAAGAAATTTGGCATGTCTGCATCGACTCCCCCAAACTTCTACAGGTGTGTCATCGAGAGCATCCTATCCGGCTGCATCATAGCTTGGTATGGCAACTGCTCGGTCCAAGGTCGCAAGAAACTGCAGAGTGAGGTGAACTCAGCCCAACGCATCACACAAGCTTGCCACCCCCACATTTATGCTGTATACACCTCCCGCTGCCTCAGGAAGGCAGACAGCATTCTCAGAGACCCCTTCCACCCAGGCATTGCCTTCTTCCAGACCCTTCCATCAGGCAGAAGGTGCAGAAGTCTGAAGACCCGCACATCCAAACATAGGAACAGCTCCTTCCCCACAGCTACAAGACTCCTCAATGCCTCCCCCTTGGACTGATCTGTTCCCTGTAAGAAGACTATTCACGATGCCCTATGCTTCTCTTGCTCATGTATTTGCTTTGTTTGGCCCCTTGTTCCATGTTAGCCTCTGGCTGCTGTTGAGTAAAGAGTCAAGAGTTCTGCTCCTTTTCTAAAACACCTTTATTTTTCTTTGAACACACTCAGCACTAAATTCTATCAGTACATTACATTCTCCAAAGGCCAGCTGTAGCCTCTTTACATATCAGTGCCAATTATTGGATCAATGAGACATCTAATTGGAATTTTTCTTAACCCATTCCTTAACAGTCCGCACTGTAACCAATCATTGTTTGTCAATGTACCATTTGTCAATGAATGAAAATGAAATGAATGTTCTCTGTTGATTATTTTTTTTGTCTACTATGTACGTACTGTGTATGTTCCCTCAGCCGTAGAAAAATATTTTTCACTGTACTTCGGTACATGTGACAATAAATCAAATCAAGATGACAGTAAGCACATACTTAATCCTCATCCTCACATCCAGCTTTGCCCTCACCACATGATAGTTCTAATTTAAAAGCTGCAGGTACTCCAAGCTTACACATCTTCCCCCTTTCTCCTCACCATAAACCGACCTTTGCACCTTTCTCCTGTCAGAGAGGCAGTGGTGGACCAGAAAGAAGAATAAGAGTTGGAAGCCTGTGAAGGAGATGTACTTTCATTTACTCTGACATTCACAACCACCAGCTCAGATATTGATACTGCACATACTTTAGAGTGGAAGTTCACAACCTTTTTGCTTGGGAGGTCTCCTATCACATTATAAAAACTTCAGCCTGCGGCAGACTGAGAAAATGTCCTGAGGAATTTGGCCCAGCTTCAATCATAAACTTATAAATAACATATCCCACTAAGAGCTGTATGTTTCAAAACCTCCTCAGAACTCATACAAGTGGAGGTATATAAAAATATTAATATATTCTCAATGTCATTTCTCTTTTCAAGCGAATAAAGTGTCAAATTTCCCAAAAGGTTATGTACATTTTTAGTCGCTGGAAAGTTTGTAACCAACAGTTACAACATGGGTTGTGGTTGCAATTATGGTGCAGGAAGATGGCAGCTAGCTTAGCAGCAGCCAAATAAGAACCTATTCTATTGCAGTCTCTTCAAAGAAGCATTCAGTATTTATTCTGTTTACTTCAAAATCCAGTTTTAATTACAACAGAAGCTGGAAATTATATAATGGTACGTAACATGCAGTCAGAATTTAAAGACAATCTGACACTCCTGCCCTAGCTATATCACTCATTTTCAGCCATGATGTGGAGATGCCGGCGTTGGACTGGGGTGGGCACAGTAAGAGGTCTTACAACACTAGGTTGAAGTCCAACAAGTTTGTTTTGAATCACTAGCTTTCGGAGCGCAGCTCCTTCATCAGGTGAATCTGGAGTTTGCACATTCTCCCCGTTTTTGCGTGGGTTTTGCCCCCACAACCCAAAGATGTTCAGGGTAGGTGGATTGGCCACACTAAATTGCCCCTTAATTGGAAAAAATTTATTGGGTACTCTAAATTTATTTTTTTAAAATAAAAACTCAGTCAGGGTGCGAGTTCCCGATCCATCATGCGACTCAACGGACATGCAGCAGCTGCACTGCAGACAACCCATTATCAGGATGTGAGAGCTGGCACATGGACTACAGTGCAATATGTTGAGATACACAACTTCTGATAGGCTCCGTGCTCCTCGTCCTCAAATCTCATTGGTTGCATTGCCACAGCTCTGCTCATTCCTATAAATAAGGGCTCAATGGTGGAGGGTAGGGCGAGCTAGAATCTTATTTCTGGCAGATCCCTTAAAACCTTCTCCTGGACCGCTGGATGAAACACCTGCTTTAGAAGATAGCTTAGAAGGAACAACTTCCGGTGGCGGTATTTAGGGAGAGGACATACATGAGGTGGCTCCCGTTAGGGTACTGTATTTTTAGCCCCTTTCACTGAGTTTCTGGGGGAATTTTTTGTTTAAAAACCCACTTGATTATTGGAATAAGGTGCCCAGATAGGGGAAAGCCCAGAGGGGCCAGGGGAAAGAAGCCTGAAACCAGAAGTTTGTCGACTGAATCGGAGGCTACTTTGGATCATTGACAGAGAAAACGGCGAATAAAGCTTCCGTAACTCAGGTCACTCCACTGACGGTTGAGATGCTTATCAGCAGCTTGGCAGCGGAATTTGAGAAGCAATGCCGGGTTGTGTCAGGGGAACTCCAAGTCAATGGAAGAGGCCCTGGCTCCCATCCGGTTGGCTTTGGAAAAGACCAATGAGAGGTAAAAACGCATGGTGCTGTGATAAAAGGCATGGAGGTGGCCCTTTCGACGCAAGGTGACCAAATTGCCTCTCTTGAAGCCTAGATGTCTTCGATGGCTGATGTGAATAAAGTGTTGAAGGCCAAAGTAAATGATTTGGAGAATTGTTCCAGGCTGCAAAATATTTGAGTCGTGGGGTTGCCAGAGGGGATGAAAAGCCCAACTCCCACAGAATATTTTTGGAAGATGCTGGGGCTATATTCAACACTCCTGCATTAAAGTAAAATCACACGCTAGTGAAATGCCCCACCTCAAGGTTCTAATATCAGTAGAAGTTTGTTAATTGTTTGAAGGACAGGCAGTTTATAAATTAGAAACTGCCCTTTGGGTAAAGGTTTAATAATAAACCTATGGAGGCAAGATCGGAATTTTAACTTAAATTAAAAATTTAAAACAAACGTTTTCAGAAAGTATGATTCGCACCCAAGTGGGTGGGACCATATGAAGGAATTATGACCAATGACACATGTGCTTGTGTGGACATTCGAGGAGGTTGGTGTTGGAAACACTGGTTGCAACTAAAGAGCTTTACTAATTGATCTTGTTTTAAAGAATTAACATTTGCTTAAGTTTACAGAATGTTACAGCTGGGTTGATTCTCGTGGGACTGATGATAGTTCAGGAATGGGAGGTGTACCCACTTGCCTGGCATCACTATCAGGACTCTGGGACACCACAGACCATGCAGAATGCAATGTGCAACATGGAATCCTGAATGTGACAATAGGAGAACAAGTGACTTTACAGTGCAGTCAAGGCCTCGTCACCACCTGTGCCAACTGATCCACCTTGTCCAACCATAAGCCCTGGATCAGAAAATGGTCTCATATTAATCAATGAGAATAAGGTTTTGTCTGATAGTGTACACCATGAGCTGGTACCCGTAGTCCTAAATATTACAGACATAGCCCTGCCCTAATGGTGTTCGACACATACTTGGGCATTTTATCTGTCCTTGATGGATCAGTTAGTGACCGAGGCAGGTCAGTTTAATGGCAGGATGCAGCCACTCCTATTGCCTGGAAATAAAAACTGGTCAAACCGCGGCCTGATAAATGATGCGTTACAGCTTTCAATTCCAGTACTTCAATGGTTAATTCTATTGATTTAGCAATTGACCAGAAGGTCCGAATTTTAAGCTTGCATCTTAAAAGGATTCTGGGTTATGAACAAGGGATTCACAACACCCAACTAAGTGCAGACCAAGACATGATACAGATAATTCAAACTTAGCCACTGTACTAGAGAGTCGTGCGGGCACCATCAAAGAACTGATCGGTATAGGGAAGAATATTTCAGATGCTGCGAATAGAAACGATGTCTGTGGCAGCTGTGGATCATGAGCGCTTGAACAGACATGGGTAAATTTGAAGCAAATTAGTGAGGGTGTGGTCCAATTGTGGGTTACAAATTAACATCTGTTTAACCTCTCACGATATACAAACCATGGGTTGACTGGATGCCAGCTCAGAAGCCTGACACGTGTATATATAACTAATGTTGAATTTATAATGAATAGTATATGTTAGTAGGTATTGTCTTAACAATATTCATTATAATCATGTCTGCACCCTGCAGAGTATTATATAGTGTAGAGGACATTAGGATGATAAGGAGAGACCATAACATTCCATCATATGCTGTTGTAATAGAAGATAGCATTAGTACAACATGAGAAGGCTGTAGGATAGAAGCCACCTCTGTAGGACGTGCGCATCCAATATATGACACTGAAGAAGCAAGTAGCGGGTTTAATGCCACGACCAATAATACAATGGAAACTATATGGGCTGCAAAAGAACCAACTCATAGTGTATACAAGGGGGATGGGAGATATTGTATTACCACAGGAACTCCAGTGCGGTAACACGTGGGTGTGTCCCATATTCAATCATTCAGTCCGCTTATACCCAAAGGAGCCAGCAAGAGTGGGGAAAGTAGAAGTGGTTGAAATATATAGGAGAGAAACAGTTGATATCAAGCCATGGAACGCATAAAGGATAACCTGACACAATACTTGAATCCGTTCTCTCACTAGTTGGGAGTCATACCTGGCAAAAAAGAAGATGGTTGTGGTGTTTGGAGGCCAATCATCTCAGCTCCAGTACATCACTGCAGGAGTTCCTCAGGGTAGTATCCTAGGCCCAATCATAGGATCATAGAATTTACAGTGCAGAAGGAAGCCATTCGGCCCATCGAGTCTGCACCGGCCCTTGGAAAGAGCACCCTATTTAAGCCCACACCTCCACCCTATCCCCATAATCCAGTAACCCCACCTAACCATTTGGGACATGAGGGTAATTTAGCATGGCCAATCCACCTTTCCTGCACATCGTTTGGACTGTGGGAGGAAACCGGAGCACCCGGAAGAAACTGACGCAGACACGGAGAGAACGTGCCGACTCCACACAGGACAGTGTCCCAAGCCGGGAATCGAACCTGGGACCCTGGAGCCATGAAGCAACTGTGGTAACCACTGTGTTACCAATATTAGCTGCTTCATCAATGACCTCCCTTCCATCAGAAGGTCAGAAGTGGGGATGTTCGCAGATGACTACACAATGTTCAGCACCATTCAAGGCTCCTCAGATAATGAAGCAGTCCATGTCCTAGTGCAGAAAGACCTGGACAATATCTAAGCTTGGGCTGACAAGTGGCAAGTTACATTCGCGCCACACAAGTGCCAGGCAATGACCAGCTCCTACAAGAGAGGATCTAACCATCGCCCCATGACATTCAATGGCATTCCCATTGCTGAATCCCCCCCACAATCAACAGCCTGGAGGAGTTATCATTGATCAGAAACTGAACTAGCCATATTAATATTGTGGCTACCAGGGCAGGTCAAAGCCTAGGAATCCTACAGTGACTAACTCACCTCCTGCCCCCCAAAGCCTGTCCACCACCTTCAAGGCATAAGTCAGGAGTGTAGTGAAATACTCTCCACTTGCCTGGATGAGTGCAGCTCCAACAACACGCAAGAAGCACAACACCATCCAGGACAAAGCAGCCCGCTTGATTGCTTTTCCTTCCACAAATATTCAAACCCTCCACCTTTGTCAAACAATGGCAGCTGTGTGTACCATCTGTAATATGCACTCCAAAAACTCACCAAGGTTCCTTAGACAACACCTTCCAAACCCACGAGCACTACCATCTAGAGGACAAGACCAGCAGATACCTGATAACCCCACCAGCTGGAGGTTCCCCTCCAAGTCACTCACCACCCTGACTTGGAAATATGTTGCCGGGCCAAAATCCTGGGACTCCCTAACAGCACCGTGGGTGTACCTACACCTCCAAGGACCACAGCGGTACAAGAAGGCAACTCACCACCACCTACTGGAAGGCAACTAGAGATGAGCAATAAATGCTGGCCTAACCAGTGAAGCCCACATCTCTTAAATTAATTAAAAGAAAAATACAATCCCATTGCTGCCAGATCACCTGACTCCAGATTCAGATGCAAACTGCACACTCCAACAACAAAGAAAAGCTTCAGCAAAAGGCATTGAACAAATAGATCCCTCTACATTGTGGGAGGATCGGTGGAATAGGGTCTCAAATGTATGAATACACCCCTGGATTTGGATTATCTCCCATACCATGGTAGTTGCCCAGCTGATAATGGTTATGTATTTGACATGCTCAATTTACCGCACCAAAAAGTCACACAAGAAGTGGTGTTGGAGTTCTAGATTTAGCAAATGGGGAAATAAATTGAGAGGCCAGCAGCCTAAACTGACTGATAGATGGTTTGACTTAGTATCTTTATGACCTCAAATTGGATACCTAGCCAGTATCAATGAGTGGTGGCAAATAAAGGTTAATATCACTGAAAACTAATATCACTGTCTTTGGCTACTTGGGCTTCTTATTTGCCAATTGCCAAAGGGGCTAATGTTAGGGGGAAATAAATAGTAATGGTTAAGGTTTTAGTATGATTTAAGATTTTGTAGGAAGATTTAAGAACTAGGTTTGAGTATTAATAAAATAACAGAAAAAGGGTTGCAGATTGTTACAACAGTTCTAATTGACCTTTGTAAACCTTAGCAGAATCTGCAGCTGCGATTTTGCAAGGACAGCGAGCTTCAACAAGTTTGGGAACAGAAGGTAATGGTTATATCAGTAGCAAATAGGGACAACAGACAATACCAAAATAAGCTAAATGTGCCTGAAAGGGTGCAGGTGAAAGTGCTTGCTTATATGCAATACCAGATCAAAAATTTAAACAAAGACTGCATGTGTTAAAAATGGTATAAATAGGTATCACCTTTTGTAAACAACAGAGTTGGATCAACGAGCTTGCTTGTTGAACTGTCAGCTTCCTTAGATACGGGGCCCAAAACTGCTCACAACACCCCATAACCTGCATGTTAACCTTAAGAGAATCATGAACATGGACTCCCAAGTCCCTTTGTGCTTCTGATTTCCTAAGCATTTCCCCATTTAGAAAATAGTCTATAGCTCCATTTTTCCTTCCAAAGTGTACACCTCACACTTTTCCACATTGTATTTCATCTGCCACTTCTTTGCCCATTCACCTAGCTTGTCCAAGGCCTTCTGCAGCCTGCCTGCATTCTCAATACTACCTGTCCCTCTACAGAGCTTTGTATCATCTGCGAACTTAGCAACAGTGCCTTCAGTTCCTTCTTCCAGATCGTTAATGTATATTGTGAAAAGTTGTGGTCCTAGCACAGATCCCTGAGGCACACCACTCGTCACCAGCTGCCATCCTGAAAAAGACCCCTTTATCCCCACTCTCTGCCTTCTGCCAGTCAGCCAATCCTCGATCCATGCCAGGATCTTACCCTTCTTCCTACCCGCCCTCTTCCAGCAGCTTGCCTTGCTCTTTGTTGCCCCTACTCATTTTCCCAGTCTTGTTATACTCTTGGTTGAATGCAAACGACTGCCTTTATTGTTGGGTGAAATTAACTTTGCAGATCCATCAGCATGTATCGGATCAATTTCTGTGGACTTCAGTAAACTGGAACTCGAGAAACTACCAAACACTTTGGCAATTACAGCAAGAGCCAGGAAAAGCCAAGAGAAACCAATCAATAACTAACCTGAAAACAGTTCATGATCCTTTTGCATAGTGCTGGTGAGTTGACTCCTTCCAGCAGCTACGGTGCATATTCAGCTGTGAAAGGTTAAGGAAGGTGTAGATTGGAGTCTAAAATTCCAAAATGGCAGCACTAACATCAAATCAGCATAATCCATCTATTCTATATACTTCTGGTGGACTCTCCCTGCTAACATCCTCACCAAAATGACATCTGGCATGGCTAGCAACAGAAGTGTGTATACAAGGCACGAATGCCATTTTGGTGGGCTGATAATCAAAGCACCGGTAAAGCAGGTGTCACAGAGCCACATGTTGTGACATCTCCCGCTCGATCTTTCAATGTTACTTTCAGTCCATCTCTCTGTCAATCTGTAAGAATTAAAGCTTAAAAATATGTTTGTGAAAAGTAATTTTAAAACTTATCTTGCTGACAATGTTTTAACTCTGAGGAATAATAGGATTTTAGCTGGAATAGTTTAGGGATGGAGTTACAGCTATTTAGACTGAAACAAGGATGTGAAGGGAAACTGGGATGGAAAAAAAAACTTGAATCAGAAGAGGGAAGATTGTGTGAGAATTTAGGAGCCTGGAGAAGGTTACGTAGATGAATTATGGAAGGACTTGGAAGATGGCATTTTAGATTTAATACACTGGGTCACAGTGAATCAATATAAGCGAGCAAAGGGCTGAACAAGACTTCGGCTGGGATTTTACCAGCCCTCTGGAGAAATGTTCGGTGGGAGGAAAACTGGTAAAATGTTGGTGATATGTGTTCGGAGAAGCCAAAGGTCTTCCGGCAGCCATTTTGAATGGTGAAAATGACAACAGTTGGCTGCCTTCAGACTGGAGGTGGGTGGCCAACTTGGGTGATTAACTGGCCCGTTAATGGCCATTTTACGCTCCTGTTAGTATTCTATCAGTGCAAGAACAGCAACACCTTGCTGTGTGGGGAGACCGCCATGTACATCAAGACAGCTTCCCAGTGACTTTCCAGAAGGGGCCATCTGTCCCTCGGAGGGGTCCCTGGTGATAGTGGCAATGACTGCTCCCACCTCCTGGGGCTTGTTGCTGCCACTACAAGGTACAGCCCTCCAAACGGTGGCCCAACACATCAACACAAAATTCTCTCTGGCTTTTCAAAGGCACCCCAAGATGGAGATGCCCTCTCCTTCTCCTTGCAGCCTCAGCAGAGGCCACTTCTACAACAGGTGCTGTTGAACTCTGGCAGCTCTGTAAAATCTCCACCACAGTCCTGCCATTCATTCGCTCAAACAGAGTCGGGGCTTAAATTTGGTCCTGGCAGTGGGACTCATGGCATGCTGGTTAAAATTCCAGCCTTGTGTGGGACAAGGTTGATTTGATTTGATTTATTATTGTCACATGTATTAGTATACAGTGAAGAGTATTGTTTCTTGCATGCTATACAGACAACGCATACCATACATAGGGAAGGAAGGAGAGACTGCAGAATGCAATGTTACAATCATAGCTAGGGTGCAGAGAAAAGATCAACTTAAGATGAGGTAGGTCCATTCAAAAGTCTGATGGCAGTAGGGAAGAAGCTGTTCTTGGGTCGGTTGGTACGTGACCTCAAACCTTTGTATTTTTTTCCTGACGGAAGAAGGTGGAAGAGAGTATGTCCGGGGTGCGTGGGGTCCTTAATTACGCTGGCTGAGGGCAACACGGTGGCGCAGTGATTAGCATTGCTGCCTCGCCAAGCCGAGGACCCAGGTTTGATCCCGGCTCTGGGTCACTGTCCGTGTGGAGTTTGCGCATTCTCCCCGTGTTTGCGTGGGTTTCGTCCCCACAACCCAAAAGATGTGCAGGGTAGGTGAATTGGCCATGCTAAATTGCCCCTTAATTGGAAAAAATGAATTGGGTACACTAAATTTATAAAAAACAAAATTCTGCTGGCTGCCTTTTCGAGGCAGCAGGAATTGTAGACAGAGTCAATGGATGGGAGGCTGGTTTGCGTGATGGATTGGGCTACATTCATGACCTTTTGTAGTTTCCTGCGGTCTTGGGCAGAGCAGGATCCATACAAGCTGTAATACAACCAGAACGAATGATTTCTATGGTGCATCTATAAAAGTTGGTGAGAGTCGTAGCTGACATGCCAAATTTCCTTAATCTTCTGAGAAAGTCGAGTCTTTGGTGGGCTTTCTTAACTATAGTGTCGGCATTGGGGGACCAGGACAGGTTGTTGGTGATCTGAACACCTAAAAACTTGAAGCTCTTAACCCTTTCTACTTCGTTCCCATTGATGTAGACAGGGGCATGTGCTCCACTACGCTTCCTGAAGTCGATGGCAATCTCCTTCGTTTTGTTGACATTGAGGGAGATATTATTGTCGTCGCAGCAGTTCACCAGATTCTCTATCTCATTCCTGTACTCTGTCACAACATTGTTTGAGTTTCGACCCACTACGGTGGTGTCATCAGCAAATCTGAAAATCGAGTTGGGGGGAATTTTGCCACACAGTCATAGGTGTACAAGAAGTATAGTAGGGGGCTGAGGACACAGCCTTGTGGGGCACTGGTGTTGATGATGATCGTGGAGGAGATGTTGTTGCCTATCCTTACTGATTGTGGCCTGTGGGTTAGAAAGTTCAGGATCCAGTCACAGAGAGAGGAGCCGAGGCCAAGGCCACGGAGTTTGGAGATGAGTTTCGTAGGAATAATGGTGTTGAAGGCTGAGCTGTAGACAATAAATAGGAGTCTGACATAGATGTCTTTGTTATCTCGGTGTTCTAGGGTTGAGTGCAGGGCAAGGGTGGTGACGTCTGCTATGGACCAGTTGCAACGGTAGGCGAACTGTAGTGGATCAAGGCAATCCAGGAGGCTGAACCATGACTAACCTTTCGAAGCACTTCATAATGATGGATGTCAGAGCCACGGGACGATAGTGATTAAGGCACGCTGCTTGGCTTTATATTGGTACAGGGATGATGGTCGTCTTCTTGAAGCAGATAGGGACCTCAGATTGTTGTAAAGAGAGGTTGAAGATGTCTGCAAATACCCCCGCCAGGGGTCCATGTGGCTAGCCTGGGACTCGAGCTTAGTCCACTACTGTCTTTTGGCATCTTTGATGGATCTCCTTAGAACATATCTGGCTTTCTTGTATAGGTCAGGGTCGCCTGACTTGAACGCCTCAGACATAGACTTCAGAAAACAGTGGATATCCCTGTTCATCCAGGGTTTCCGGTTGGGAAACATACGGATTTGCTTCCATGGCACACAGTCTTCTAGACGCTTACTAATGAAGTCAGTTACTGTAGTGGCGTATTCATTCAGGTTGGTCACAGTTTTTAAATACTGACCAGTCCACTGACTCTAGCAGTCCCATAGGAGATCATCCGATTCCTCAGACCAACATTGCACGACTTTCTTTGATGGATTCTCCCGCTTCAGGTTTTGCTTATAAGCCGGGAGCAGGAGCACAGCCTTGTGGTCAGATTTGCCAAAGTGTGGGCGGGCGACAGAGCGGTATATGTTTGATATTTGTGTAGCAGTGGTCCAGGATGTTTGGGCCTCTGGTTGAACAGGTGACGTGTCAGTGGTAACTTGGTAGTATGCCCTTGAGCTTGGCTGGTTGAAGTCCCCAGCTACGATGAACAATGCCTCGGGATGTTTCGTTTCAAGGCTTGGATTGGAGGGTTGGATAACTGAGGTGTGGACACTTTGAAGTGTTTGACTGTGAAGACTAAGAGAAGCAATGACAGATTTAGAAAAATAGTGTCTGCGAGATGGGATAAAAGCTTGACGTATCAAAGAGGTGGAGCAAATAGCCTTGACGATGGGTAGGTAATCAAGTTTCATGTTCTGCTCTTAGTTAAAAAATCCCAAAGTTGTGAATGATTTTGGGTAAACTGAAGGGAGGGTATGGAATCAACAACAAGGAGTGGAAATATGGCATGGGCCAAAATTTATTTATTTGATGGCGCCATTGTTCATTTGGAAGAAATATTAACTGATCCATCACTCAATTTTGGATGAGCATTCTGATAGCACAGGGTTTGAAGTTGAGAGAAGAGTTGCAGATTTAGAGCTAAATTATGTAAGAAAGTTGAACTATTTATAAAACCAAGGATCAGGTTTTATTCCAAATTTTTCAACTGGTCCTTTTAAAGATTTGTGTACATCAACACCCGAGTTTCTCTGCTCCTCTACTTCTTTTAAAGTGTTTTCATTTATGTATATTAACTTTCCTTACCTCACATTTCTCATTAAATTTAATCTTATATTTATCTGCACAGTCTACTAACTGTATACTTCTGAAGTCACTAACAATGCAATTCTTGATAACCAAACTCTCTACCTGTGCTGTTTTTATATTTTGTTCCCTCTCTCGAAGTCCAGACCATTTATATAATGGTAAGAGCCGTAGGCCCAGCAATAGCATCTCTAGGCTCACCACGCCCAACCCCCAGTGCCCCCAGCCCACACCAAAGTCCCCCCCTGCCCGCAGATCGGCTCTCCGCAGCCTTCACACCGAGTTCCCGACAAAAAATAGCATAAGAGACCCACGCGGCCGGGAACTCGGCTCGTCGGGGCGGAGCATCGGGGGCGGGGGGTGGCCTCCGGTAACATCCGGAAGCCATCCATACGGCATGCGGTGTACTCCTAGAGTAGGCCGGTTTGGAGGGGGCGGAGCATTGCCAAAGCGGCACCGCCCCCGATTTCGGCGTCAACGTGGATTCTCCGGCCGATCGCCAAACGTGATTTTGGCGTCGGAGACCGGAAAATCCCGCCCTCTGTGTCCAAACAACAGCATAAACAACTCCATTACCACCCATCTATAACTCCATTACCACCATCTATGACCATAAGATTCCATAAAATGGGCATATTTGCAATACATAATTTACTCTCGATTTCCCAACTTCTTCAGGAACAAAACGTGGCCACTTTACGCTCACATTCATTTTTCCCGACCTTCGGAGAGGATAAGTTATGGTGTCACTTAGTCTCGGTCGCATTAAATTAAATTTCATCAGTCATTCAAAAATTGTAGTATTGTTCCTCGAGTAAGGCCAAAGAATTGGCTCTGAAGGTCAGTGTAGTAAAGACTTACATTCTCTGACACAAAAACAGAAAATACTGGACAATCACACAGGTCTGACAGCATTTGTAGACAGAAAAAGGAGCTAACCTTTCGAGTCTGGGTGACTCTTTGTCAAAGCGTAAGAGAACTGGAAATGGGGATCAGATTTATACTGTAGCGGGGGGTGGCATGGAGTGGTGGGGCTGGATAGGAGGCCAGCGATAGGTGGAGATTGACAAAGATGTTGAGGACAGAAGAGAAAGAAATGTATATGGGGGTGATTAAGCCTAAGAGAGGTGCTGATAGTGGCACGTAAAGAGGTTGGAATGTGTGAATGGCAGAACAAAGGTGAGTAATGTGTCAAAGGGCAACTTGGAACAGGTGGCCCAAGTTGAGTGGGGGAAGGGGGGAAACAATGTTGAGGGAAAAACAGTAAGAAGTCTTACAACACCAGGTTAAAGTCCAACAGGTTTGTTTCGAATTACTAGCTTTCGGAGCACTGCTCCTCCTCAGGTGAGTGAGAGGTGGGTTCCTTCATCAGGTGAGTGAAGAGGGGAAGGGGAAAAACAATAATGAGGGAAAAACAGATCGATGGAAGAAATGAAACAAAATTGATAGAAATGAAAATGGGGTGAAGGCGGAAGAGAGAGTTCACAGTTCGAAGTTGTTGAACTTAATGTTAAGTCTGGAAGGTTGCAATGTGCCTAATCGAAAGATGAGGTGCTGTTCCTCCAGTTTGCGCTGGGCTTCACTGGAACATTGCAGCAGGACAAGGACGGAGATGTGGATGTGAGTGCAGAATGGTGAGTTGAAATGACAAGCAACAGGAAGATCTGGGTCCTGCCTGCGGACGGACCGGAGGTGTTCTGCAAAGCGGCCACCCAGACTGCGTTTAATCTCTCCAATGTAGACTAGACCGCACTGGGAGCAGTGAATGGAATAGACCAGATTGAAGGAGGTGCACTTGAAGCGCTGCCTCACTTGAAAAGAGCGCTTAGGGCCTGAGAGAGTGAGCAGAGAGGAGGTAAAGGGGCAGGTGTTACACCTTCTGGGATTGCATGGGAATGTGCCGTGGGAAGAGGGTGAGGTGTCGGGGTTGATGGAGGAATGGACCATGGTATCCCGGGGTGAACAACCCCTGCAAAATGCTGACAGGGGGAGTGAGGCGGAACTGGCAGAGGATGATTCTTTGAATGTGGAGGCTGGTGGGGTGGAAAGTGAGGACAAGGGGGGGGGACCATAATCTGGTTCTGGGACTTACATTCTCTGTATTGTTACAATGATTTTATTTCCCTAAAAGCATAAGACTTGTGCTGCAATGCTGTTCAACTTATGCTTGTGACATCTCTGCAGGGTGCTGCCACAAAGTAGCTGCTATGTGATTAATGACTTTGCTTATATAAAGGTATGAACTGAACGAAAGATCACATTGACATCTCCACTCCAAAACTGGAGCTTGCTTTGTCAAAAATCAAAAGCAAATTTGCATAGTTCAACAAAACAACTGCAAAATAAAACTGGAACAGTACAAAGCATCCATACAATTAGGATCAATTCCTTAATTGTGCTGTTTCAGCATTTGAGGGCCTGCAAAAACTCAGCAACAAATATTGTGGTGATATTCATGAAATACTTCGTATTATAAAACTTTTTTTGCTGAAAATATTCTGAGAATGGTTATAATAGAATATACAACACAGAAACAGGATGTTCAGATCATTTAATCAGAGGTCTTGACCCCCCACACAAATCCTTTGTACCTCGCTCATCACAGCCTTTCAACATATCTTTCTATTCACTTTATACATGCATAGATAAATATTAGTGCCTCTGACATCTTCTCCCTAATCTCCTTGAGTGTGGCGGCCATAAAACATTCTGAATCAGGGTTCTATCCTCTTTCAATTTTCCCAGGTTGTCAATTATTCTTACCCTTCCGGTCTCAGCAGTACTTTGTTCCTCCTCTCGTGAAATGCCTAATTTTGTACCTTCTTTAATAAAAAGAGGGGCAAAGTAGTTTGTCAGTACATCTGCCATTACCTTCTGTCATTATCTTTGAATTTATCTTGCTCATCCTTTAGAGGCTCAATCCTTACTTTACATAGAACATACAGTGCAGAAGGAGGCCATTTGGCCAATCGAGTCTGCACCGACCCACGTAAGCCCGCACTTCCACCCTATCCCCTTAACCCAATCACCCCTCCTAACCTTTTTTGGTCACTAAGGGCAATTTATCATGGCCAATCCACCTAACCTGCACGTCTTTGGACCGTGGGAGGAAACCGGAGCACCCGGAGGAAACCCATTCAGACACGGGGAGAATGTGGGACGGCACGGTAGCACACGTGGCTAGCACTGTGGCTTCACAGCGGCAGGGTTCCAGGTTCAATTCCCCGCTGGGTCACTGTCTGTGCGGAGTCTGCACGTTCTCCCAGTGTCTGCGCTGTATGTTCTATGTATGTAACGTGCAGACTCCGCACAGACAGTGACCCAAGCCGGGAATCGAACCTGGGACCCTGGCGCTGTGAAGCCACAGTGCTATCCACTTGTGCTACCGTGCTGCCCCAATTGTTCTTTTGTTATTTGTGCATTTGTAGGACACTTTGTTTCTTTTTATATTTGTTGATAATTTGATTGTGATTTCTTTTTGCCCTCCTGATATATTTTTATTCCTCTCCAGGACAAAGCAGCCCCCACTTGATTGGCACCTCATCCACCACTGCCGCACTGCAGCAACTCACCAAGACTCCTTCGATAGCATCATCCAAATTCACAATCTCTACCACCAGGAAGAACATGGACAGCAGATCCATGGGAACACCATCACCTGCAAGTGTCCCCCCCCCCCCGCAAAACCATACACCATCCTGACACGGAATTATATCACCATTCCTTCACTGTCGGTGGGTCAAAATCCTGGCGCTGTGGTTGTACCTAAAACACGTGGACAGCAGCAGCTCCAGAAGGCAGCTCACCACCAACTTCTCAAGTACAATTATGGGCAGGCAATAAATGCTGGCCTGGTCAGTGATGTCCACATCCCGTAAACGAATAAATAAAAAAGTTATTTATATTTACTTTAGATCATCGATACTTTATTATCCATGTACTTCTTTATTTCCTTTACAATTGTTTTTGGGGGGGGGGACAAAATCTGACCCGTTTTGCCTCAATCTGAATTCTTGTAATACCCCACCAAACAGAACACTTTCTGATATAATTAACACAAGTAAGAATTTGCTCTTGCATTTCTGATTTCCTGCCTGAAAATATTGCATTTTGTGTGGAGAAGAATTCAATGGGTGAATTCAAAATACACAACTGATTGATTAATGGCTCTTAATTTAGAATTAAAGCATTTCAAAAGAACAAATTTGGAGTCACCTATTTAACTTTCCTCCATATTAAACAATTTGATATTGAAAGCCCTATCTTTTCCCTATTCTTTCAAAACATACTCTGCAATTTTTCACCTTTAATTGCAGGTGATCAGTATTTAAAGAGTAAAAAGTGCCACTGCCACAGTTCTCGAGTAGCTACTGGTAACCTTGAATTATTCTAATGTCTGCAAGTGGCATGACTGAAGGCAACTGGGGATTCTTCCTGTATTCTTCTCAGCAGGCCGTACATTGGTCATTTATAAGTATCAAAAAGTGATGCGCTGTAAAATCAATCTAAAATCCGGCGCAAAGTTTTTAGCGATTTTAAAACAATATAGTTCACAAGGCTCCATTGACTCCAATGCAGTATTGTGGGAATCCTTCATGGTCGAAGGTGCTGTCTTTTGAATGAACTGTTAAACTAAACCAACCCAGCCTGGCCTTGGAGGTGGACATAAATGGCTCGATTTTCAAAAAAAGCAGTGGTATTATTCCTCGTGTCCTGGCTAATATTCATCCCTCAACCACCATCCCAAAAGCAGATTAGCCGCTCATGATCACATTGCTGTTTGTGAGAGCCTATTGTTAAGAAATTGGCTGCAATCTTTTTTACATGAAAATGGTGACTACACTTCAAAGGTACCCCATTGGCCGTTTATTACTTTGGAAAATCCCTATTGAGAAAGCAGTTAATACGGCTTGTGGGATTCTGTATAAATAGAGGTGTACAGTACAAAAGCAAGAAAATTATGGTTACCCTTTTGTAAAACACTGGTTTGGCCAGAATGTGAAGGCATTGGAGAGGGTGCAGAAAGGTTTTAACGCAAATATTTCTGAGGATTAGGGTTTTGGAGAAGCTATTGTTCTCCTCAGAGAAGGCGGAGAGGATATTTAATAGAGGTTTCCAAAATCATGAGGGGTCTGGATAGAATAGATAGAAAAAAACTATCCTCTTTGGTGGAAGTTTCAAGAACCAGAGGAGGCCGATTGTCAAAAATAAACAGGTGACTGGAGATAAACGTTTTTTTAACAGGGCGAGTGATTAGGACCTGGAATGCAGTGCCTAGAGAGTGAGCTGGGGGTCGATTCAGTCGAGGCTTTCAGAGGGGCATGGGTACATGCATAAAATAGGTAATAGGTACATGCATGGCATGTTGGGGGTTGTGTACTCTATAGTCAACCATACCAGCGCCCGATCCTCTACCTCCCATTGTGGAGAGAGTTTAAAATCAAGGTCTTAAGATGAGAAACTAAGACTTCCGGGTGCGGCTATGCAGAGCTAGGTCGCATATTCGGCAGCTCCTGCTTGGAACGGACTTTTGGGCTCTTTTACAGGGCCCCCACGGCATTTGTTTGACATTTCCCGGTGTGGGAAGAAGGCTGCAATATTCCCCCGACAGTGTCCCCCAGGAAGGGTATGTCTCTGGGTTGCCAGACACGGCAGAAACAGGAAAAGATTTGGCTGCAACTGCAGGATAAACAGGGCCTCTTCCAGCATGCAGGCGGGGGAAGGGCAAGCTTAAAGCTGCAAGCTGACCTGAGGGCCTGTACCAAAGGTGAATTTTAGCAGCAGAGGGAACAACTGTGAAAAGACCTCATCAAGGCCACTGAAGGGACTTCCAGTTGCGGTGATGCCTAGCTAGCCGCACGCTTCGGCGGCTCCAGCTCCGATGGACCTTCGGGCTCTTTTAAGAGCCCCAACGGGGAATTTTTCGACGACGCAACCCGGTGTGGGGTGTGTGAGAAGGGAGTCCCCCCCAAACGAAGGAGGAAAAAACCGGCGGCGGCGGCTGCAGCGCGAGGAATCGTCGACCAAAAGGTCAGAAAGAGAGAAGTACAAGATGGCGGCGGAGAAAGCGCAGGCGACATGGGGGCCTGAGCAGGATGAAATTGTGAGACGGTGCGTGGAGCTGCTGAAGAGGGAGGTGCTGACCCCGTTGCTACAGGCAATTGAGGGTCTCAAGGAGACATTAAAGACCCAGGAGACAGAGCTCCCCGTGGTGGAGCAGAAGGTGACAGATATTGAGGACGAGATCCTGGGCCTGGCGGTTAAGACACAGACGCACGAAGCACTTCATAAAAAGTGTACTGAAAGGATCGAAGCCCTAGAAAATGGAGCGCGAAGGAAGAACCTTCGGATACTGGGTCTCCCTGAGGGTGTGGAAGGAGTGGACTGTGGAGCGTACGCAAGTACGATGCTGAGCTCACTGATGGGTGCTGAGGCCCCTACGGGCCCCTTGGAGGTGGAGTGGGCAAATCGGATTCCGGCGAGAAGACCAAAAGCGAGAGAACCACCCAGGGCGATAATCGTGCGATTTTACCGCCTTAAGGATAGAGAAGAGGTCCTGAGATGGGCTAAAAAGGTGCGGAGTAGCAGATGGGAGAATGCAGTGGTACGGGTATACCAGGATTGGAGTGTGGAGGTGGCGAGAAGGAGGGCGAGCTTCAGCCGAGCCAAAGAGGTGTTGCATAAAAGCAAGGTGAAGTTCGGGATGCTGCAGCCGGCAAGACTATGGGTCACGTATCAGGAGAGACACCATTATTTCGAGACGGCGGAGGAAGCATGGACCTTCATCAAAGAAGAGAAATTGGATCGGAACTGAGGGACTGATGCTGCAGGAAATGTTATTGTTAATGTTATGGTTGAAGTTAATTGAGAAGTAAATTGGGAAGGGGGGAGACATTGGGGAAATGTGGGCGCCGGTGAGGGGGGAAAGACGGGACATAGTTGGAGAATGGGGAAGGGGAGGGGGAGGGGAAAGGGAGCTGCGCCATAAGAGGCGGGTCAGGTAAAGGGATGTTCCCGCGCCAGAAAGAATAAGGTGGGAAGACAGGCGCAAGGCGGATGGGAGTTCCCCACACGGGGGGGTCGAGGAGTGAGCAGGAGTAGCCGGGGTCAGTTGAAGTCAGCTGACTTACGGAAGTAATATGGGGGGAGCAATCATGCTAGAAAGAGATCTAGCGGGGAGGGGGGGGGGAGGGAGGGGGAGGGGGGGGGGACAACTGGGTTGCTGCTGCGGAAATCCAAAAGGAAATGGCTAAAGAGTGGGTGGGCGGGGATGGTGTGCGACGCTGGGGGAGTGAGCGGGAGCGCGGAGGCGGGATATGGGACTGGCCTAGAGAAGGTAATGGCTAGTCGACACGGGAGGGGGGCAGGTAGCCCCCTAGTGAGGCTGATCACATGGAACGTGAGAGGCCTGAACGGACCGATAAAAAGGGCCTGAGTGCTCGGGCATTTGAAAGGACTAAGGGCAGACGTGGTTATACTCCAAGAGACGCACCTAAAGGTGGCGGACCAAGTTAGGCTAAGGAAAGGATGGGTGGGACAGGTGTTCCACTCAGGGCTGGACGCAAAGAATAGAGGGGTGGCCATTTTGGTGGGGAAACGGGTAGCATTTGAAGCAAAGAACATCGTAGCAGATAGCGGAGGTAGATATGTAATGGTGAGTGGCAGGCTGGAGGGAATGGAGGTCGTGTTGGTTAATGTGTATGTCCCAAACTGGGACGATGCGGGATTTATGAGACGGATGCTGGGGCGTATACCGGACCTGGAGGTAGGAAACTTGATTTTAGGAGGGGACTTCAATACGGTGCTGGACCCGGGGCTAGATAGATCCAGCTCAAAGACCGGAAGAAGGCCGGCAGCGGCCAAGGTACTTAAGGGGTTTATGGACCAAATAGGGGGAGTGGATCCATGGCGATTTCTTAGACCTAGGGCTAGGGAGTTTTCCTTCTTCTCCCATGTCCATAAAGTGTACTCCCGGATAGATTTTTTTGTTTTGGGAAGGTCGTTGATCTCTAGGGTGGAAGAAGCTGAGTACTCAGCCATAGCGGTTTCGGATCATGCCCCACATTGGGTGGACCTGGAATTAGGAGAGGAAAGGGAGCAGAGAACACTCTGGCGATTAGATGTGGGACTGATGGCGGATGAGGGAGTGTGTGCAAGAGTGCGGGGGTGTATTGAGAGATACCTGGAGGTCAATGACGACGGCGAGGTCCCTGTGGGAGTGGTATGGGAAGCACTAAAAGCGGTGGTCAGAGGAGAGCTGATCTCCATTGGGGCCCACAAAAGGAAAACAGAGGCCAAGGAAAGGGAAAGATTACTGGGGGAGATTTTAAGGGTGGATAGGGAATTTGCAGAGACCCCGGAGGAGGAATTGTACAGGGAGAGGAGACAACTCCAGACGGAATTTGACCTTCTGACCACCAGAAAGGCGGAGGTACTGTGGACGAAGGCACAGGGGAGGAGGTATGAATATGGGGAAAAGGCGAGTCGCCTGTTGGCTCATCAATTGCGAAAGAGGGCAGCAGCGAGGGAGATAGGAGGAATTAGAGACGAAAGGGGAGACACGGTGCGAAGGACAGGAAAGATAAAGGAGGTGTTCAAGACCTTCTATGAGGAACTGTATAGGTCTCAACCCCCAGAGGGAGAGGAGGGGATGAGGCAGTTCCTGGACCAATTGAGGTTCCCGAAAGTGGAGGAGCGGGGGGTGGTAGGCCTGGGGGCACCGATTGGGGTGGACGAGGTTATTAAGGGACTGGGAAGCATGCAAGCAGGGAAGGCTCCGGGACCAGACGGGTTCCCGGTGGAGTATTACAGAAAATATGTGGACTTGTTGGCCCCGTTGATGGTGAGGACGTTCAATGAGGCCAGGAAAGGGGGGACTCTACCCCCGACGATGTCGGAGGCGACGATATCGTTAATTTTGAAGAGGGATAAAGATCCGTTGCAGTGCGGGTCCTATAGACGCATTTCATTATTGAACGTGGACGCCAAATTGTTGGCAAAGGTACTGGCATCGAGGATAGAGGACTGTGTCCCGGGGGTGGTGCACGAAGACCAGACAGGGTTCGTAAAAGGGAGACAACTGAATGTTAACGTGCGACGACTATTAGGGGTGATAATGATGCCCCCAGTGGAGGGGGAGGCAGAGATAGTGGCGGCAATGGACGCAGAGAAGGCATTTGATAGGGTGGAGTGGGAGTATTTATGGGAAGTGTTAAGGTGGTTTGGGTTTGGGAACGGGTTTATTAGCTGGGTTAGACTTCTTTATGGGGCTCCAATGGCAAGCGTAGTTACAGGTCGACATAGATCGGAGTATTTCCGACTATATAGGGGAACAAGACAGGGATGCCCGCTGTCTCCATTGTTGTTCGCGTTGGCAATTGAACCTCTGGCAATGGCGTTGAGAGACTCCAGGAAATGGAGAGGGGTGATTAGAGGGGGAGAAGAACACCGAGTCTCGTTATACGCGGATTACCTATTGTTATATGTGTCGGACCCAGCGGGGGGGATGATAGAGGTTATGCATATTTTGAGGGGGTTCGGGGATTTCTCGGGGTATAGGCTAAACATGGGGAAGAGTGAATTATTTGTGATACATCCAGGGGACCAGAGTAGAGAGATAGAAGGCTTGCCGCTAAGGAAAGTGGAAAGAAACTTCCGATACCTGGGGATTCAGATCGCTAGGAGCTGGGGAACCTTGCACAGACTTAATCTGACACGGTTGGTAGAACAAATGGAGGAGGACTTCAAGAGGTGGGACATGCAGCCTCTATCGCTGGCGGGCAGGGTGCAAGCAATTAAGATGATGGTCCTCCCGAGGTTCTTATTTGTATTTCAATGTCTCCCTATACTAATCACCAAGACCTTTTTTAATAAAATAGACAGGAGCATCACGAGCTTCATGTGGGCAGGGAAAGTTCCGAGAGTAAGGAGGGGGTTCCTTCAGCGTAGTAGGGACAGAGGAGGATTGGCACTACCGAACTTGGGCGATTACTATTGGGCCGCCAATGTGGCAATGATACGTAAATGGATGATGGAGGGTGAGGGAGCGGCGTGGAAAAGACTGGAGAGAAAGTCCTGTAAAGGGACGAGTTTAGAGGCGCTGGTGACGGCGCCGCTACCGATCTCACCTAAAAAGTTTACCACGAACCCGGTGGTGGCGGCAACATTGAATATCTGGGGACAGTGGAGGCGACAGAGAGGGGTGCGGGGAGCCCTGGTGGGGTCCCCAATCAGGAACAACCATAGGTTCGCCCCAGGAAGAATGGATGGAGGATTTCAGAGCTGGTACCAGTT
Source organism: Scyliorhinus torazame (assembly GCF_047496885.1). Classification (NCBI taxonomy): domain Eukaryota; kingdom Metazoa; phylum Chordata; class Chondrichthyes; order Carcharhiniformes; family Scyliorhinidae; genus Scyliorhinus; species Scyliorhinus torazame. The sequence goes on from NC_092712.1 coordinate 130,974,674, forward strand.
GGGAATTAGGAGGGTGGGAGATTTATTTATAGATGGGACTTTTGCGAGCTTGGGAGCATTGGAGGAAAAGTATAAGTTGCCCCGGGGAAATTTCTTGAGATATATGCAGGTGAGGGCGTTTACTAGACAACAGGTGAGGGAATTTCCGTTGCTCCCGACACAGGGGATACAGGACAGGGTGCTTTCAGGGGTGTGGGTCGGAGAGGGCAAGGTGTCAGAGATTTACCGAGAGATGAGGGAAGAGGGGGAGGAGTCAGTGGGCGAACTAAAAGGAAAGTGGGAAGAAGAACTAGGGGAGGAGATAGAGGAGGGTATGTGGGCTGATGCCCTAAGCAGGGTAAATTCCTCTTCCTCATGCGCCAGGCTTAGCCTGATTCAATTTAAGGTGCTACATAGAGCACACATAACGGGAGCAAGATTGAGCAGGTTCTTTGGAGTGTGGGAGGTGTGGCGGGAGCCCGGCACTGGAAGGGTATTGGAAGGGAGTGACGGGAGTGATTTCGCGGATGGTGAAGGCCCGGGTCAAACCAGGCTGGGGGTTAGCTCTATTTAGAGTTGCGGAAGAGCCGGGAGTGCAGGAGGCGAAAGAGGCCGACGTTGTGGCCTTTGCGTCCCTAGTAGCCCGGCGCAGGATCCTACTCGTGTGGAAGGAGGCGAAACCCCCCGGACTGGAGGCCTGGGTAAATGATATGGCGGGGTTCATTAAACTGGAGCAGATAAAGTTTGCCCTGAGAGGATCGGCTCAAGGGTTCACCAGGCGGTGGCAGCCATTTCTCGACTACCTAGGGGAACGTTAGAGGGAAGACAGATGACCAGCAGCAGCAACCCAGGGGGAAGGGGGGGTTTAGTTTAGTTTAGGTCAAAGATAAAGGGGTTTTGTTACTTGTGTATTGTTAAAAATTTCTGTATTGTTATTGTTGCGTTTGCTTTGTAAGAGGGGAAAAATTGTTGTTTGGGAAAAAATTTTCAATAAAACGTATTTTAAAAAAAAGATGAGAAACTAAAGCAATACAACTGACCTGGAAGTATACAAAGGACAAGATGTTTGCAAATCTCAGAAAATTGTTCAGTAATTGCTGAAATAATGCTAAGTGTGATTATACATGAAAGTTAATCTTCTCAGTTTAAAAATGTTGATTCATTTATGAATGATATAAAACTTGGCTCTCGGATAAAATACCTCCCCTCTGACAGATCGCAGGAATCACAAATACAGCTGGTTAATTCTATGTCTTGTGCTTCTTTTACGAGAACGTAACCTTGTTGCTTAACATGAGCATCTCCACCCACAAGTAGGGGGGGGGCAGCACTAACGGGGGGGGGGGGGGGGAATGCTAGGATCCCAAAGAAGGTCCTACAAAAAACAAAACCCAGGGGGGGCTAGCCCTCCCAAACCTACAATTCTACCACTGGGCGGTGACGGCCGAGCGAATAAGAGGATGGATCAAGGAACCAGAGGCCGAGTGGGCGCGCGCGGAAGAGGCCTCCAGCACAGGGATCTCCCTCCGGGCACTCGCCACATCAGCACTCCCATCCCCACCCAACAAACACTCCAACAGCCTGGTGGTGATAGCTACCCTCCAATCCTGGAACCAACTACGGCAGCAATTTGGCCTGACCAAAATGTCAGACAAATCTCCCATCTGCAACAACCATAGGGTCACACCAGCACTGACTGACGCCACCTTCAAAAGGTGGGGGCAGGATGGAGGGACACTGACAGTCAGGGACCTATACACGGACGGCAGGATCACAACACTGGACCAACTGACAGAGAAATTCCAGCTAGCCAGGGGGGACGAGCCAAGGTATTGTAGCCATCTGGGATGGCCACGTCCCGATTACAAAATGGACACTTGCAAAGAAAGCAGGGAAAATTGGACAATGCTAAGAAACAAGCAGGTGCAAGCTCTGTCTGTTGATTAGAACTTTAAACTCTCAGACAGGACAGAAACTACCAAACAATTTACATACTAATGAGCCACCTCCGGGGACAAAAGGGAAACATTTAGATACACAATGTTAAGGCAGACTCCCTGGCGCCAGAAGAAACTAAGACAAAGCAGACTGACAGTCACCAGGACATGCCCAGCGATCAGGGAACCACCCCTCTTTTGGAGGAAAATCGATACAGATGATTGGGAAAGACCCAATTAGTTAGTTGAGGCCAAGTTCAAGGCCCGCCCAAAAGAGCACAAAGCCCTTTTCAGTATAAAAGGTATCCCCCAAGGGAGAATCTTCTTCATTTGGCTTTGGTTCTCAGTGAAGAGAGAGACCAGCCTAGCAGCTGCACCAGACCAAGTAAGTCCCAAGTTAACGCACGCTACGAGATAGACGCTCCTAGTTGCTACCCTGTAAACAGCTCAACCCAGCAGCCTCAGAACCGAGCAACGGCCATTGTTCCTCTGACTGAGTGGGCACCCGAAGCTAAGTATAGGCTTTAGTAATAGTGGCAGTTTAGTTTGTAGAGTTTATGCAAGAGTAGATTTGACTGTGTGTAAATAAATGAGCTTTGCTTTTGAACTTACTAACTGATGTATGGAGTCATTGATCAGTATTCGGTTCTGAACCTTGTGGCGGTGTCGAAAGATACCTGGCGACTCTTGAGCAAACGTGATTAAACAGAGCCAAATTAAGAGCCAACCAAAAGTTAGCAACATTTACTAGTGATATCTGACGGGACTCGACTTAGAAGTGGCCTAACCATTCTGAGAGAACCCAAAATTTGAATTGAGAATCCAATTGGGAACAGAAAGAAAAACCACAAGCGTCAAAACAGTACTGATCAAGCCTCTGAGATTCGGAAGTGTATTAATGCATGCGTGCTAACAGGGATATAAGGTAAACCTGAGAGATTTTGTTGCATAAAACAGTCGGGAGTTTTGTAGGCCGGAAATTAGCGAAAGCCGTACCCGTGTTTATATCACCACTTTATCACCCCCTGCTCCAAATTCAGTAGAGATCCTAGATAGAGAAAATGGCAATGAAGGCAATGGAACGCTTTATGAACCCCCAGGAATTTGAGGTCGCAGCGACCAGTCGAGTAGGACAGTGTCCCGTTTGGGAAGATGAGATCAGAAAATATCTCAAAGGGAAAGGATGGCCCCTTCGGAGTGAATTCTGCAATAATGAGGAAACAGGACCCGGGAGTATAGGACATACTTGGTGGGAGAACCTGTCAGAGATCCACAAGAAGAGCTTAGGAAAAGCTCGCAAGCCGAAGGCAATCGTGTCCTGTTTGGCACAATTGCGAGGAACAGAGGAGGTCGTTAGGACGCTCCGTAGCGAGACAGAAAAGAGAGAGACAGAAGTATTGAGGTAGACGTGAGTGAGGTAGAGAAAGATAATCGAGATTTTAAAGAGCAGTTAGCAGCAAGGGACAGAGAGGTGGGTGATGTCAAGAGGGCACATCAGTCTAGTCTCGCGCATTTGAACAGTTTTCAGACGCAGTATGATAAGGCCTACCAGGACACGCAACGTGCGGTCTTGGTAAGACAAGAAATAGAACAGCAAGTTGAGAAATTGCAGAAACAGTGCAATAATTTAAAAGCAGCCCTACGAGCACTCCATACTTCCACGACGGAACAAGGGCAGAGCTCAGTAGACCACGCAAAATGGCGGAAGCAAATTGCAGAATTGCAATCTCTGCTATCCGTGCAAAATGGATTTCAGAGTACATTCGGACCCCAATTAGATCAAGAAAACGGCCCCGATTGGCAGGAATTGAATGAGACTGCCCATAGATACGTACATGGGACATGTACGCAGGAAAACCCCCAGAAAAGGAAAGCGCCCCAACCCCCCAACCGAACAGGCAGAACATGCCCCCATGAATCCTGTGACCACACACCGCAGGGCCGCAGGAGGAGAAGCAGATTTCCTTTACACAACCAAGTTAACCGTGACCCAATTACGGGACGTGTGTGGAAAAATTACACCGTTCCTCCCCACTTCAGGCCCCCACCAATTTTTTGCGAAAGTCAAGCAACAGGCAATCATGTGCGGCCTGGACGAAAAGAAGCAAGTGAAGCTCACAGTTTTAAGCCTTGACCCTTCAGTCGTAGCAGCCCTTCCCGACCCACAGAATGAAGGGGGAGGCACACTCCAAGGGATGCACACAGCGATCCTTGATGCGATCAGCTTTAACAGAGGAGACCCCGTAGAAGGCCTAAATAAGTGTAGGCAAAAGAAGACATAGCACCCCACAGCATTTTCTGGACGTTTGTGGATTCACTTTACCGCAATTTTTGGTGAGTTAGCCAGCGCCCATTTGTCCCCAGATAATATGGCCAAATGGACCCGAATTCTAGTCTCCCACGCCACACAAGCAGGACAAGAAGCTTGCGCAAATTATGACCCCTCAGATGAGGCCCACAATGAAAAATGGGTTTTGAAGAGATTGTCCCACGCTTGGGAGCAATCAATTGCAGTCAAAACGGGCAGCAGGGTGTCGCAGTGGATAGCATTGCTGCCTCACGACGCCGAGGTCCCAGGTTCGATCCCGGCTCTGGGTCACTGTCCGTGTGGAGTTTGCACATTCTCCCCGTGTTTGCGTGGGTTTCGGTCCCACAATCCAAAGATGTGCAGGCTAGGTGGATTGGCCATGCTAAATTGCCCCTTAATTGGAAAAAAGGATTGGACACTCTAAATGTATAAAAATATATATTTTTTAAACTGCAGGCAAAACCACATTTATAACACCCGATGAAGAGCAGGTAGAAATGAACCTAGTTAAAGCACACCAGAACCCCGCATGGGTAAATGTGGGCAGGAACAGCCAACCCCAGCCAAAACCTCAAGAATGTTATAATTGTGGACAGCTAGGACACTTTGCATGTGAGTGCAACGCGCCCCAGAAGCAGCAGAGAAACCAACAGACATGCACCCTAAACAGGAATAGGGCAAAGCCGATCCATAGCGTTAGCGCCCGTTCAGAGAGTACAGACATGATCGGCACCGACTGACGGTGTTCGGGCTCCCCAACTTGGGTCTGCGACACCCTTTGGGGCAAGTCCGGTAGACCGGTAGGAGCAGGCAAAGTTCGGGGACAACCCATAGAATTTCTTTGGGACACAGGAGGGTCCTGCACCACACTCAATTCCTCCACGATGTTTCAGCGAGACACGTGGCCCACAACAGACACCATTACACTCAGCGGCTTTACAGGCCATTTACAACTGGGACACATCACAGCCCCTATAGCATTACAGATAGGTAACATCGCAACCAAGCACCCCGTAGTTTTAGTTGATCTGCCCCAGACAGCAGAACATATCCTTGGGATGGATTTCATGAGCTCCCATAACCTTTCTTTTGATCCAGTTAATAAGCGTGTTTGGAAAATGGCAAAGGCAGCACGAGCCCACAGTAGGAGAATACGTAAATAGAATTAGCTCAGTAGGAGACTTCTGGTTCGACCCTCGAGCCATTAGTGCAGACAAACAAATTAGGGCAGTCCTGCAGGAACACAAAGCAGCATTTGCACAGCACAAGCACGACTGTGGCAGTTTGACTGGCTTTGTGGACGTTACAGGTCCCGACCCTAAACCCCAGAAGCATTACGGATTTCCCCAGGAGGCAGAGGGAGAAATCGCCAAAGTAATAGAGAGTTTGTTGGATCAAAGTGTACTCAGATCAGTAGCCTCCACAAACAACGTACCGATTTTGCCTGTCAGGAAACCGGATGGTTCATGGCGACTGACCATTGATTACCGGGAACTGAACAAAGTAACCCCAGCAGCAGCCCCCACCGTAGCCACGAGTCCCGAGACCATGCTCAAACAGGGACTCCAGTCAAATTTTTTTTCGGTTTTGGACATTAGTAATGGCTTCGGTCCATTCCATTGGCTAATGCGTGCCAGTACAAATTCGCCGTTACATTCCAAGGGCAACAATACACGTGGAAGTGCCTTCCACAAGGCTTCCACAACTCTCCCTCCATTTTCCACCGACAGCTGGCAAATGGTTGAGCAAAATTCTCCCGCCCCGATTGTCTGGTCCAGTATGTAGACGACTTGTTACTACAGACAGACACAATGGGAGAGCACATTTTGCTTCTCGCCGAACTCCTAGCACTCATAAAAGAAATTGGTTGTAAAGTCAACCCCAAGAAGGCCCAGATGCTGAAAGAAAAATTGATTTACTTGGGCACAGTGATCACTCATGGTAAATGCGAGATCGAGCACAAGAGAATTGACTCGATCGTCAAATTGCCCCTTCCCCACAATGTCTCAGCCCTCCGGTCATTTTTAGGACTGGTTGGCTACTGCCAAAACCATATTGACGGTTTTGCCACTAAAGCAGCGCCCCTTTACGAACTTCTCAAGAAGCAGGCACCTTGGGAATGGCTTCCACAGCATACAGATGCCGTGGACGCTTTAAAAAGAGCACTCAGCACAGCCCCCGCACTACAGGTCCCAGATCCACATTCCCCGTACGCTATAGAGGTAGCAAGCACAGACCAAATCCTTTCGGCCGTGCTCCTCCAGGAACGCCACGACCAGTTACGCCCCGTAGCATACGTGTCACGCATGTTAGACCCCGTAGAGCAAGGATTTTCTGCCTGTGAAAGGCACCTGCTTGCAGTTTTTTGGGCAGTGCAATACTTCGCCTACATTACAGGACTCAACCCCATCACCATCCTCACAGAACACACACCGACACAGCTATTGTTAGACGGCCGACTTAAAGGTGGCAGTCAGCCAAATCCGCGCAGCCTGTTGGACCCTTCTTTTACAGGGACGGGACATCACAGTAAAGAGAACCAAAACCCACACCTTCCTTGTCGATAATTTGCAGTATGCAGGCACCCCTCATGAATGTGAGATCATCACCACGAAACAGAACACAGGCCCATTTATTCCCAAAACACCTCCGAAGAAAACAGGTAGTACACCCCAGAGACCCCAGCCCACAGACACGTGCGCACCCCTAAGGATTTATGTGGATGGCTCATCCACAGTGTTAAACGGAAAGAGAATCACCGGTTGCGGTATATATGTAGAGGACGTGCAGGGACGCGCCCTAGATGAAATTTCCTTGGAGTTGCCAGGACACTTAGGCTCGCAGGCAGCAGAGCTGGCAGCGGTTGCATATATTGTAGACCACCCAGACTCGTTCCCGACCCCAGCAGACATCTACTCAGACAGCTTATATGTCTGCAGTAGTTTGACAGAATTCCTACCACTCTGGGAAACAAGAGGATTTGTTTCCGCGGACGGTAAACCCCAACCCTCAGCCCCATTACTCCGCCATATCTTAGAGACAGCGAAGGATAGGAAATACGTAATAATTAAGGTTCGCAGTCATCACCATTCCTCCCCCCCTGGTAACGTTAAAGCAGACGCCCTAGCGAAGGCAGGCTCCAGGCATGGTTATTTTTGGAATCCCCCCGAAAGCACCCCAGTACACGCAGTTCAGGTCTCACAGACCAACTTTCAGGATCTAGCGAAGGCACAGAAAGAGGACGAGAAACTCAGGGAAGTTTTAAAGCGAACCTTCCCAACCCCGTACGACAAGTTTAAAAATGCAATCACCACACACGACGGTGTGATTTTAATGGATGGCCTTTATATAGTTCCCAGCCAGGACAGGAACCAGATCATTTGTCACTTCCATGACAATCATGGACACCAAGGAATTGAACCCACCCTAGCCCACCTCAGACCGCTTTGCTGGTGGCCTGATTTAAAAATTGATGTCACACACTACGTAGAGAATTGCTTAATCTGTGCCCAGAACAATCCGGACAGATATGCGAAAAAGGATCAGCTTAGCCATACCCGCCCCGTTAATGGACCCTGGCCAAATCTCCAGATAGATTATATAGGACCCTACCCCCGTGCAGAAATGGTTACAAGTATGTGTTGGTGGTCATAGACACCTTCACGAAATGGGTGGAAGCATGTCCGTCAAGAACTAATATGGCCAAGACAACGGCTAAAATATTGACACACCACATCTTTCCAAGATGGGGCCTCCCACGCAGTACAGAGTCCGACCAAGGCTCCCATTTCACCGGACGTGGAATGAAAAACGTCCTCACGATTTTCGGAATTAGACAAAAGTTCCATATCGCATACCACCCCCAGTCAAGTGGTATTGTAGAACGAATGAATAGGACATTGAAAGCCACCCTCAGGAAAATGGTACAGCAGAATAACAGCACCTGGGATTCAGTACTCCCATTTGCTTTAATGTTCTTAAGAAACACGGTATCTACATCCACAGGTTACACCCCCCACACCCTCATGACCGGATGCCCCATGAAAGGCACTGAGTATTTACAAGGACTGGATTTGGCCAGCCCCTCAGTTACAGCCCTCACGCATGAAAATGCGGTTACACAACTAGTACAGAACATGAAGGCAGCCCAACTCGCCGCAGCAGTGAGGCTTCCCTCAACCAGCAGCGACAGCGTCAGTGATAGCGATCACAATGACGACAGCCACAGCACACCACGTTATGACTATACCCCTGCACCAGGCCCTACTCCCAGTAAATCTGAGCATGATTCTACCGACCCATTTGAAATCACTTGTATCAAAGCCCCTGACCCAGACCCACCGCCCGACGATTACGGATTGAAGCATAGTAGCTCCAACCTCGACACACGATTCTGGCACCGAGACAATTCGTTAAGGCTCACCCGGAACGTTGAGATGGACCCCAATTCACCCCAAGCAGCTTTAGCACGGTTACTACAGACAAGAGTTTGGCAGCCGGGAGAAGGTGATGACTTAGAGTCTGACTCCCACCAAACAAATCCCTTTGCGACCCTGTTCGCTATTGAGCAGTGAGGTGTCCAGATGATGGCGAAACAAGGAACCGATGGAGAGATACGGTGTCTTTTCTGATGGAACCTGCACCATGTTTGTTCGTTCGTGTTATCGTTAAGTGTTGTGTGTAAACTCGGAAAGTTTTTCACGGCCCCACGTCACCACTCCTTTAACGCCCCCCGGCTGTTAATGGAACAAGTTTGTCCCAGACAATAGTTCAGAGGAACTAGTTTGTCGACAGAACACGACTCATAGTTACTCTCCTAATTCGAGAGGCAGCCCACCATGACGACCACATTCTTACCCGTTCTTGCCGGTTGCTCAGGGAGTGGAGAAACGGCATTGGTCCCCGCCCTGCCTGAGGACTCCCCTCTGGTCAGCTATGCTCGGGTAGAGCACATACGGCATTGATCACCGTCCTACCCGGCGATTCCACCCATTCCTTACCCACCGTGGCCCATACGCACTCCATTTTGGCTCGTTACGTCGAAATTATTTTGTTTGCTTTTGGCAACCCTTAGGTTGCTTCCCTATGCTATTTACATCCTCAAAGATTGGATTGGTAAATCACACCGGCTGCGAGACGGCTCGCAGTACGGCAATATTTTTCTTAGCTGTCTAGTCCAATATTCGTTTTTTTTAAAATGTGGGAGTCACAGATGGTGACCAATTATAAAGGGAAATTGGAAGTAAAGGACAGACAGACAGACATATGAGATCTTAAGCAAGATAATAACAGAAATTATGCTTGTGTTCACAGAACTCCAGAAATCCAGGAACCCCAGAGGGAGACAAAGAAGAAGTCCGACAAAGATGAAGACAGCCTTCGTGTCCACATGGATCTTAGTGGGATCCCTTCAGTTGCGTGCGGACGCTAGCCCCCTGACCCCTACACACAAACCGTAAACGATTCTCACCCCTGTAATACACGTAACCCAGAGATAACTAGCCCAGCGACAGCTAGCAATACCCCGACCTGGTGTGATAAGTTTATCACCTGGTACTCACTCTCATATGTAGTCGAAGCACTCTTAGTGCTGGCGATACTTTGCAGTGTCGTGCAATCGTTTAGAGTCAAGAAATGGCGAAACAGAGCATATCGCTCTCGCACCCCGGTATACAGATTTAGGTCCTCCATTTTCGGATTTCACCAGACCCCCGAACCCATTGGGACGGATTAAAGAGCATCCATTTTGTTTAATGTATTCTGTGGAATAAAGAGATGTAAACCTCTGTGACTGACTGCCAGGCCAGAGAAATGTGTGTGCTGCTATTTTGTACAGTTTAAGATGTATAGATTCTTTTTGGATTGTTTGTATTTTCGGATTGTTTGAACGAGGATAGCTAATTGAGAATTGTTAGAGGTTCCAGTTTTTTATTTTTCTGTAATGCATGTATTAATGTCATAGTGCCCCGTAGAATTTTATGATAATGAATGTATTTAAAATGGTTTCGGTAAAATTGTGTTGCATAGGATAGGACAGTGTAGAGCCTAAGTATGGGTGCCCCGGTGATCAGAGGACGCGTTGAGGATCACAAGGAGGGAGTGTAGCCATCTGGGATGGCCACGTCCCGATTACAAAATGGACACTTGCAAAGAATGCAGGGAAAATTGGACAATGCTAAGAAATAAGCAGATGCAAGCTCTGTCTGTTGATTAGAACTTTAAACTCTCAGACAGGACAGAAACTACCAAACAATCTACATACTACTGAGCCATCTCCGGGGACAAAAGGGAAACATTTAGATACACAATGTTAAGGCAGACTCTCCGGCGCCAGAAGAAACTAAGACAACGTGGACTGACAGTCACCAGGACACGCCCAGCGATCAGGGAACCACCCCTCTATTGGAGGAAAATCGATACAAATGATTGGGAAAGACCCAATTAGTTGAGGCCAAGTTCAAGGCCCGCCCAAAAGAGCGCGAAGCCCTTTTCAGTATAAAAGATATCCCCCAAGGGAGAATCTTCCTCCTTTGGCTTTGGCTCTCACCGAAGAGAGAGACCAGCCTAGCAGCTGCACCAGACCAAGTAAGTCCCAAGCCAACACACGCTTCGAGATAGATGCTCCTAGTTGCTACCGTGTAAACAGCTCAACCCAGCAGCCTCAGAACCGAGCAACGGCCATTGTTCCTCTGACTGAGTGGGCACCCGAAGCTAAGTATAGGCTTTAGTAATAGTGGTAGTTTAGTTTGTAGAGTTTATGCATGAGTAGATTTGACTGTGTGTAAATAAATGAGCATTGCTTTTGAACTTACGAACTGGTGTATCGAGTCATTGATCAGTATTTGGTTCTGAACCTTGTGGCGGTGTCGAAAGATACCTGGCGACTCTTGAGCAAACGTGATTAAACAGAGCCAAATTAAGAGCCAACCAAAAGTTTGCAACAGTAACTACAGCTCAGAAACTTCCTACGAAAGGAGAGAAGGACGTGCCCACAACCGCCACGACAGGCTTTGACTTTGTCTATGTATGTGTTTCCTGAGCCCACCTCTTTGTTTGCCTGAGGAGGGAGCGGTGTTCTGGGGGCTGGTGGTTCGAGGCAAACCTGTTGGACTTTAACATGGTGTTGTAAGGCCTCTTACTGGAATATTTTTAAGAAGGGGGGTTTAGGGTGAAGGAGAAAAATCAAAAGTTGCTGAACTCGCTTCACAAGTGTCAGGCAATGACCATCCCCAAGTAGAGAAAATCTGAGCATCTACTCTTGATATTCAAGGACATAACATCGCTTAATCTCCTACTATCAATGTCCTGGGGGTTCTATTGACCAGAAACTGTACTGAACCAGCCATATAAATACTGTGGCTACAAGAGCAGGTCAGAGGCTAGGAATTCTGCAAAGATTAAATCACTAACCAACTTCCTCAAACCCATTCACCAGCTACAAGGCACAAGTCAGAAATGTGATGGAATATTCTCCACTTGCTTGGATGAATGCAGCTCCAACAATGCTCAGGAAGCTTGACACCATCCAGGATAAAAGAACTGGGGCAGCACGGTAGCATAGTGATTAGCACAGTTGCTTCACAGCTCCAGGGTTCCAGGTTCGATTCCCGGCTGGGTCACTGTCTGTGCGGAGTCTGCACGTTCTCCTCGTGTCTGCGTGGGTTTCCTCCGGGTGCTCCGGTTTCCTCCCACGGTCCAAAGATGTCCGGGTTAGGTGGATTGGCCATGCTAAATTACCCATAGTGTCCAAAAAGTGTAAGTGGGGGTTACTGGGTTACGAGGATAGGGTAGATACGTGGGCTTGAGTAGGGTGCTCTTTGTAAGGGCCGGTGCAGACTCGATGGGCCGAATGGCCTCCTTCTGCACTGTAAATTCTATGATTCTATGATACTACTGGAAGAACTACTGGACGCAAGCATACTAGATAAAGGAAACTGTAGTTTACATGTATAATACATGTATGACCGACTGATAGAAAGGGCCGACACCGTACTGGACGCAACAAGAAAGAAATGGGAGGAGGACCTGGGGATTGTGATAGGGTGGGGACTCTGGAGGGAAGCACTGCATAGGGTCAACTCCACCTCCACGTGTGCAAGGCTCAGCCTGATGCATACATAGAGCCCACTTAACAAGAACCCGTATGAATAGGTTCTTCCTGGAGGTGGAGGATAGACGCCAACCACGCCCACATGTTCTGGTCTTGCCCCAGACTTGCAGGCTACTGGACAGCCTTCTTCGAGGCAATGTCCAAAGTGGTGGGGATGAGGGTGGAGCCATGCCCGAAAGTGGCTGGTCCGAAACTTTGGGGTTTCGAACCAGCCAGATCTACTCCTGGGGAGGAGGGTGGACGCCCTTGCCTTTGCCTCACTGACTGCCCGCCGTAGAATCCTGTTCGGCTGACGGTCAGCAGCACCACCCAAAGCTGCAGACTGGCTGTCCGACCTCTCGGAATCTCTCCAAATGGAGAAAATCAAATTCACCATCCAAGGGACAGACAACGGCTTCCACAGAACGTGGGAGCCATTCACACAATTGTTCCGGGACCTGTTTGTGGCCAACGAACAAGCAGAAGAATAGCCAGGTAGCCAATTATCAGGGGAAAGTCACCAAAGCATGAGAGGGAGTGATAGACCGGGAGGGGGACGACGACATCTAAACCCAAGAGGAAAGAGAGGCGAATCACAGGAGGGGGGGGGGGGGGGGGGGGGGAGAGGGAAGAGACAGGGAACAAGAGAGGAGAACCAGGGAGGTGGGGCGGGGGGAGGTAGGGAAATGAGAGCCGGAAGGAAGGCACAGGATACAATAACGAACATGGCATCTCCAGGAGCAGGGAACGAGGAGAATAAAGACGAAAGATGAGAGGAACGGCAGAAGCGGAACCCATTCGAGTATTGCCCACTGTAATTGTTTCTCCGGCACCCATATGTATATTTACCTCCCCAGTCTCCAACCCCCCCTCCCTCTCCCTCTCCCCCCCTCCCTCCCTCCCCTTCCCTCCCTCCCCCCCCCACCAACAATCGGCCACTTATGTGTTGTAAATAATTTTGCCACGTGTACAGCGTTGCTGCTGTTGAGCTGGTGCACAATACCCTATCAGTTATTCTATTCTATTTTTTATTGTATTTTTAAAAAAATTATTTACTATTTTATTTTCTTTGTTATGTTTGGGTGTGCCTTTCTCTTCTATATATGTGTATATATGTATATGTCTCTTATCCTGTGTACATAACGGTAAATATACTTTGTTCACAAAATCAATAAAAACATTCATTAAAAAAAATATGAGTACCTCTGCTAGACCCCGTTTGACAGTCTATTTCAAATTCCATACATATTTTAGCCACCCACTGCATATTGCGACACAATGAATTCAGATCTTAACATCCCATTGATGTCCTCACAACTTCTCTCAGAAGAATCTTTAAACTTGAAACAAAGTTAGCAGGAAGCAAACTCTGGGATTGATCAAAATCTGAGGAATAGAAGCTTCTCCATGCGAAACACAATCTTACATATAAATATATTTATTCAATAAGTACCTCAATCTGCACACCTGACTAATTCTTTGTAATATTTCAATATCAAGTGCTCGAGGTGACATTAGACTTCAGATACATGGGGTAGAAATTGATATGCACTGTTTTGATTTGTATGTGCAAGCTATTGGCAATCAGTTTTGTACTCGGGATTGTTCTCACCCAACCGGCACAAGCAATGGTTCCACAGCTAAAGTATTGGGGTCCATCTTTTAGGCAACTTGGGTGGACACCAACAAACAGACAATTAAGCCTCTTAAATATGTAAATTGGGGCATAACACTTGTTGAAGGGCCACTTTTTGAAATGAGTTATCAATGGCAGACTCGAGCACCAACAAAAGTTGTGAATACCTGCATATTTTAAAAAAAGATCCTGCCAGGAAGCCTTTTCCTCAGGTGTCGCAATCACCCCCACCGCACTCCTGTAGTCTGCTTTCACCACCCACCCAGGAGTTACCCGAGAGTCCCTACCAACATTCCAGATATTGTCTGCCTTTCCTGGCAAGCTGCCTGGTGTTATGCAGCAGGCATTCACAGCTATGCAATTTCAACCTCACTGAATTCTTGCTTTATTATTCTAAACACAGATTCTACAAACAGATCAATGGCTTAAAACAGATTTTTTTGAATTGAGCAACTTGTTAAATCAGTCTTTTTTGTTTTTCAGAAAATGATTTCTGTACAGGACAAAATTGTAAGGCACCAATTGGGGCAGAAGGGAGGTAGCTGGATGCAGAATTTCACACCATTGGCCAGCATGTTGTTTCAGTCGCTCTATCCAGCACCCAGGCCCGTTTCCTGCAGGTGAGATTGGATGGGATGATGGGGTGGTGTGGCATAGATACCCGCCTGCAAGCAGCATGTAGCCAATTAAATTAAACTAATATTCCAGTCAACCTGCAGGTCCCCAGAAGTGGCAAGGAACAGCCTATCTACGTGGAGGCGGGTATGATTAGAGGTGCATCAGCTGCAGACTGCCCTGTGGAGAGGCTCCCCCATGGAAAAACAACCCAAAATCCCTCATCAGTGGAGGGCTTTTCAATTTAAAAATGTTGGTGAGGAGGTGCCTCCATCCTGTAAAGGTATCCTTCTGCTACTTCCAAGCTAGAGGAATTTTGGTCCTCCGGCATTGAGAGCTCATTCAATGTCCTTAATTGGCCAATTTTGGGGAAATCACAGCCGGGTAACTATTCCCCACTGTGGTGAACGTATTGCTACTGCAATTCACCACTGTATTGTACTGTATTATGTTGATGCCCCTGTGGCTCCGCCCCCTCGGGGGTGGTATATAAACCTGCAGCCTGTAGGCGGCACTCAGTACAGAGCAGTCGCAGGCAGGCACAGATCTAGCTTATTAAAACCACTGTTCACTTCTACTAATCGTCTTGCGTGAATTGATGGTCGCATTACCCACACAGTGCGGGCTTCCTGTCCCCATTTAAACCTGACAGCAGGGTTCTGCAGCTCACAAATCCTGCTTACGGTATCGGCCAAAATGATAAATGTCCCCTGTTGCCCCTGCTATTGGTGACTGAAAATATTTACAGTAATATTGAATTATTACTATTGCAACTAAAAACTGAGCCCAGCCAGTTGACATGATTTTGAAAAGATTTCTGACTTTTTGATTTACGTTGTCCAGTATGTGTGGCTGTGAGCTGAGAGGATTTGTTGTACTCTATTTCAGTTTACTTTCTGCTGTTGTAACCTAGCAAGCCCTAGATTTAGGTCCGATTAAAATTGGGTATTTTAAATTAAAGAATTCGCCGATTAAATTGGATATCCTAAATTAAAGAATTGGACATTTTAAAATCATACTGCAGTCAAACCTCAGGCAGGCTGTTGGAATTCAGACTACACCAAAGTCAAAGACACAATCAACAGACAAGATGCCAGAACATGTCTGGGCCTGTCCCATCAATCACCCATCAAAGATCATCGCACTCAACTGAGACCCAGCAGAAGATCATCGTACGCCATTGAAATGCACCGGCCTATAGTCCGTAGCCCAGATCGAGCCAGACTTTCCATCACCCAGAGCTTCTACTGTTACCTTATATGGGAACAGGTTATATGTAGCCCACACCACCAGAGATGGGACACCTGGGGCGGGCTCAGATGGCCTGTCAAATGGTCATCAACCGGACCATTGGCTGTGAGAACCACCTTAATGAAGAAGAGCCAGAGGAATTCAGATCCACAGCCTACCAAGCCATCTTTGCGGGTAGTATACTTGAATCTGGGCTTTCCTCTTGTTTTATGTGGGTCATATAGGTGTTAATTGTGTTAATAAATATTGTTGAATTTTGAACTTGTGATTGTGGTTTGCTTCCTCGTAAATAAAGACACGCCAGGTAAAACTTTGAATAAGTAAACTGGTCGGAAGTACCTGAGGTTTTACAGATACAGCACTGCTTTGATATGATTGACACAAAAAATCGTTTAAACAACATTATGATAATTATCCCCAATGATATCCTACCTAAGTACATAACATAATACATTTAAAATGAGAAGTTATAGATAAACCAAAGGGAATGGTTTTCAATAAGGTGAGAAGTGTCATCATGAAAGAAATGAGATGATCTCAGTGACACAGAAAATAACAAGCGATAAATTCAGCATTCGCAGCACAGTGCTTCCAGAGACAGGAGCTGAGGTCAATGCACCTAATTTACGGCCTGCTTGATCTCCATTCATAATAGATGCACCAACTCTGTACTGGGTATGCCAAGATATAAAATTTACCCCATAATATTTTTATTATGATGACTCCATTCAGTTTACTAGCCTTTATTACAACAAAGAATATAAAGTAGAAAAACCATTCGTATGGCGGTTCCAAATGGCAACAATATGCTTTCAGCTTTCACTTTTAAAAGAAACCAATGTCAGACATGAGATTTAGTCTGGCTGTTATCCAGTTAAAACCATTTTTAAAAACAAAGTACAGCAGATTCTTAACAGCAACAAATTTCATGTACATAAATAGAGCTACTTTGTAATATTTTACTTTTGGGAGGGAAAAGATGCAGTAGAGACAAGGTATGGGGGAGAATGAAGAGGTTATGAAGGCAAATCACCCAGTTGGAGGCGAAGATTTTGTAGATGCTATTGAAAGGATGAGAGAGATAAGAAAACAAAGAAGCTGTTCAGAGAATAACTTATATATTTGCTTGATCAATGTGGAATTGCACAACTTTCAGGTGGATAGTAGTTAGCCATTGCCTGTGGGAGAATAACCGTTTTTGCTTTTCCGCACAGAAAGATCCGATATTTCCACTTCACTGAATTTAGGATTTGCCAGGATGTGGTCAAGTGTTGCCAAATTGAGACAATCCCTTAAGTCAGCACACAGCATAGAACAAAGTTGGTGATAATTTTGCTGTGTCCATTTCCACCTCACGACGCCCTATGCTGCTCTTGCTCATGTATTTTCTTTGTTTGGCCCCTTGTTCCGCATTGTAACCAATCACTGTTTTGTCATTGCCCCATTTGTCAATGTTCTCTGTTGATTATGCTTGTGTCTACTATGTACGTACTCTGTACGTCCCTCGGCCGCAGAAAAATATTTTTCACTGTACTTCGGTACATGCGACAATAAATCAAATTAATCAATCAATTAACCTTCAAGACCTTCCTTTGTTTCTTTACTGCCCCATTATGATTTCCTTTTGCCTTGCACCATCATCCCTTTAATCATTTAATGTTTCATGCCTACCACTCTATCACAAACCTATTCCCTTTTGCCCTTTACCACCCCGCCCATCAAACCCCTGATTTTCCCGCCTCTGGACTTGTTTAAAGCCTGTTACATCTCCAACTTCTTTCAGTTCTCATGAAAGGTTATTGATCTGAAACATGCAGCCAAAATTTAACAAGCACATCTTACTCACAGCAAGGAGGAGGTGGGTTAAGAATCTGACTCTGAATGAAGCGGGCTTTGACGTGGCTCTGCAAGTGAGTGACAGCATTAGCACGCGGCTTCCACATTTCCCAATCAGAGCGTGGGCATGGTGATGACTCACACCTGTCAATGGAAAGATTTCTATTTAAAGAGACCCCACTAGAGATCAGAATGCGGCATTTGAAATTAAGACCCAAAGTTTCAGCAACCGCTAAAACAGGAACACAATCTGAAAAGACTTCACTCTCTTCCACATCACAATTCCCTGACCCTCCTCTGGAGACCATGCTGTGGTTTATGAGGTTCACTAAGAAGAATAGCTGTCCATGCAGATGGAAGGAAGAGGTCATCCTCTCAGACCCAACAAGCGGCTGTCACAGTGAGCAGCATGGTAGCACAAGTGGCTAGCACTGTGGCTTTACAGCGCCAGGGTCCCAGGTTCGATTCCCTGCTGGGTCACTGTCTGTGCGGAGTCTGCATGTTCTCCCCGTGTCTGCGTGGGTTTCCGCCGGGTGGTTCAGTTTCCTCCCACAGTCCAAAGATTTGCAGGTTAGGTGGATTGGCCGTGATAAATTGCGCTTAGTCTCCAAAAAGGTTAGGAGGGATTATTCGGTTACGGGGATAAGGTGGAAGTGAGGGCTGAAGTGTGTTGGTGCAGACTCGATGGGCCGAATGGCCTCCTTCTGTGCTGTATGTTCTATGTTCTATTGTCCCTTGCAACTGGATTCAGTGATGTCAAGAGGGCAGGAAAGGTGAATGACATCTCACTGTCAGTCACCAACCCTTAAACTCTCACTTGCCCAGAGGATCACACCGTGCAGCTCCACTCATTCCTCCCTCTCAAAGCACCTCCCCTGATATCCTATCTAAACAGCCACCGTTAATACTCACCCCCATCTTATTGCCATCTCATTCATCCCCCAGAGTCACTAACCACAAATGCTGTTATTTCGCTCTCTTAGTGCATTCCATTTTTCACACTCATAACTCTCTTCCCTGTGGGAGTGAGCGTGGACACGTAGAAAACGTAGAAAAACGAGGGGATCTCTGTACTACAAACTATCCCGACCATCTGACTGTGCAGGGAGTTTCTTAAAAAATAAATTAGGAGAGCGAAGAAGGGGCATGGAAAAACACTGGTGGGAAAATAAAGTAAAATTCAAAGGTGCAAGATGATAACCAGGAAAGAGTAGGACCCATTAGGGACCAACGTGGCAATGTGTGCATGGGGCTGGAAGACATAGGTGAGGTTTTAAATGAGTACTTTGTATCGGTGTTCTCTATGAAGGGTGATGTAGGTAGAGAAATCAGAGAGGGGACTGTGATGTATTTGAACAAATTACTTGAGGGAGGAGGTATTAATGGTTTTAGTGGGTTTTAAAGGGGATAAAGCCCCAGGCCCAGATGAAATATATCCAAGGTGTTGAGGGAGACAAGGGAGGAGATTGCAGAGACTCTGACAATTTTCAAATCTTCTCTGGCCACAGGGGTGTGCCAGAGGACAGCTAATGATGTACTATTTTTCAAGAATAAACCAGGAAATTACAGGCCAGTTGTGAGTGGTAGGGAAACTATTGGAAAAAATTCTGATGGACAGAATTAATTTCCACTTGGGGAGGCAAGGATTAATCAATGATGGTCAACATGGCTTTGTCAGGCAGCACGGTGGCGCAGTGGTAGCACTGCAGTCTCACGGCGCCGAGGTCCCAGGTTCGATCCCGGCTCTGGGTCATTGTCCGTGTGGAGTTTGTACATTCTCCCCGTGTTTGCGTGGGTTTTGCCCCACAACCCAAAGATGTGCAAGGTAGGTGGATTGAACACGTTAAATTGCCCCTTAATTGGAAAAATGAATTGGGTACTCTAAATTTTAAAGAAAACCCCCCCCCCCAAAAAAAAAACATGGCTTTGTCAAAAGGAGATTATGTCGAAAAAATTTGATTGTATTTTTCAAGGAAGTGGCTAGGTGTGTAGGTGAGCGTAGTGCAGTTGATGTAGTTTATTTAGACTTCAGAAAAGGAGATTATGTCGAAAAAATTTGATTGTATTTTTCAAGGAAGTGGCTAGGTGTGTAGGTGAGCGTAGTGCAGTTGATGTAGTTTATATAGACTTCAGTAAGGCCTTTGACAAGGTCTCACATGGAAGACTGGTCAAGATGGCATGAGTCTGTGGGATCTGCGGCAATTTGGCAAATTGGATCCAAAATTAGACTAATGGCAGGAGGTAGAGGATGATGGTTGAAGGTTGTTTTTGTGACTGGAAGTCTGTGATCAGTGGTGAACGGCAGGGATAGGAGCTGATTCTTGCTATTTATAGTGCATATTAATGATCTGGACATGAATGTAGGATCAATAAGTTTGCAGATGACACAAAAATTGGTGGTGTGGTAAATAGTGAGGAGGAAAGCCTTAGATTACAGGATGATAGAGATGGGCTGGTCAGATGGGCAGAACAGTGGAAAATAGAATTTAATCCCAAAAAGTGTGAGGTAATGCATTTTGGGAGAACTAACAAGGCAAGGGAATATACAATGAATATTCAGACCGTAGGAAGTGGGGGATCAGAGTGACCTTGGTGTGCATATCCATAGCTCTCTGAAGACAGCAGGACAGGTAGATCAGTGGTTAAGAAGGAATGTGGGATACTTGCCTTTATTAGATGAGGCATAGAATAGAAGAGCAGGGAAGTTATGATGGAGCTGCACAAAACACTGGAGTACTGTGTGCAGTTCTGGTCACCACACTATAGGAAAGAAGTGATAGCACTGGAGAGACTGCAAAGGAGATTCACCATGATGTTGCCTGGGCTGGATCATTTCAGCTACCAATAGAGACTGGATAAACTGAGGTTGTTTTCCTTGGAACACGGAAGACTGAGGGGGCATGTGCTTATGGTGTATTAGATTATGAGGGACATGGATAGGGTGGATAGGAGGGACCTTTTCCATTCAGCTTGAGGAGTCAGGGGTATAGATATAAAGGGGCAGGAGGTTTAGAGGGCATATGAGGAAAAACCCTTGCACCCAAAGGGTGGTGAGAGTCTGAAACTCACTGCCTGAAAGGGTGGTAGAGGGGAGAACCCTCACAACAGTCAAGTAGTATTTAGATGAGCACTTGAAATGCCATAGGGTACAAGGCGAAGGGCCATGTGCTGCAAAATGGGATGAGAGTAGATAGGTGCTTGATGGCCGGCGCAGACATGATGGGGCTCTTTCTGTGCTGTAAAAATGTCCCAAGATTTGCTGGTCAATGTTTCAGCACTATTCAGTAGAGACGATGCTCAAATCCTCGTTTATTCATGGTGGCTTAAGAAGTTGGGGTGGGATCTTCTCATTAGTGGCGCAGCTGCTTTTGAGAGATTTCCCGCTCTGACGGTGCAACGGATGATGGCTGCTCGTGATGACGGTAATCTGTTTAAATGTCTCGGCTATGCGATGCAGGTCATCTAAGCCCCATTTTAAGAGTTGCGGGGTGTTTTTCTGTCGGCTATGGAGGCGCACAAGGAGGTTCTTGTAGCATAGAGAACACGTCTTTGTTGGATCGAGGGGCACATTTAATCTTGTCTCCGCGGCCTGGGGTTGGGTTGTTCTTCTGGCCCCTGGTCCTATATTTTCCTGTTCCTGTTATCGGTCGAGAGGGCTTGGGGATGGCTGAGCATGCTGAGCTATCCCCCCTATGCTGGAGCCTGGGTTGTTGGCCGCCTTTTTTCGGATGAGACAGCATGTTGGAAGCAAAAGGCTTCATGCTTTGATCATTGGAAGTCTTGGAAGTTTCTGAAGAGTCCTCATTGTCTTTGATCCTGCTTTATATTTGTTTTTTGTTTTCTTTGTGCGCCAATGGGGAGGTCTTTATCCTGATAACTGTTTTGCATCTCAGTTGTTATCCTGGACTTTGCTCCCTGATAATTATGTTGTTGTCTGTTGATGTTGTTAATTTGATTGCTTGCAGGGAAGTGATTAATTGGTGTTTGATGTCCTGCACCAATGTTTATCCTGATTTAATAAGTTTATATCATGTTAGCTGAATGTCGAATTCATGATATGTGCAGTGTCATTATCCTAATGTATCTGGATGGGGAAGACGAGCAGAACCAGAGTGGGAGTTAGGATGGAGGGTTTGTGCTGCTAGAATTAGTTCTGTCCTCGTTATGTTCAAGGAAGGTCCCCCCAGTGAAAGATAATATTTTTTTTCTTAGATCTTCTCTTTTGACTGTGTGCTCTGCTGTTGAGGACTGGGATTTCTTTGGCTAATTGATGCTTGGTGGTGCCAAGTCCTCTCCTTGTAATTCTGACCTGTTAAGGTCTGGAAAAAAGTTTACTTTGAGCGTTCGTCGATTTCCCCTTTAGTTCTGGTGTTCTCAGGAATTATTTTGTTTCCTTCTGTCGTTTTGTTTTGAAGCTAGGGTATGATGTAGGTCTGTGATGTTGCCTGTATCCTGCTTGGTGTAGACGGGTCCTATGTCTATGAAGAGAACATTTGGGGGATTTTGCCCCTGATTCATCCGGTCTTATTTGTTCCCATTTTTGCTCTGAATACTATTTTCCACTCTACCTGTTGTACATTGTACCTATGGCTTGCTTTCCTCCTCTTTTGCATGTTTTGAGACGATTTTTGTAAAAATTACAACAAAAGGACTTTTGAGAAACTTGATAACATTCTAAAATGCTGTCCAGAATAGGCAAGCTTAAGAATAGGGTCAGTCATGATCTTATTAAATGGCAAGTTAAAGAGGGTATGTAATATAGTCTTGCTTCTATTTCTTACATTGATGACTGAATTTACCACCCAATCCCAATTTTCTTTGATTTTCTGAGTGCCCGGAAATACATTGAACTCAGCCTTGAATACACTGGTTGACTGGCGTCCACTGCCCTTTGTGCTGGAGAATTCCAAAAGTTGACAACACTTTTAGTGAAGAAATTCCTACTTATCTCATTCCCAAATGGCTGACTTCTTACCCTGAGGCTATAACCCTTGGATCTAACCAGGGGAAACTGACTCTCAGCATCCACCATGTCAAGACTATAAGAATTTTATACGTTAAATGAGATTGCACCTCATTCTTAATTCCTGGGAATATATGCCCATTCCGCTAAATTTCTCCTCATAGGATAGTTCTATTTTCTCAGAAATCTATTGAGTGAACCCTGATTTCCTTCATGCTAAGTTAAGTATAGATAAGATCAAAATTATACATAGCACCTCATACTCAGGGTCTGGTCTCACCCAAGCCAAATATAATTGCAGCAAGACTTCTAACATATTATTTATCTTGCTTTCTGAGCTTTCTGTTCAAAATTCCCTCTGAACATCAACATTTACTAGATTTTCACCTTAAAAAATATACACAATGCAGATGCATGCCATTTAATTTGGATTTATCGATTTTGATATGTTTTGTTTAATATGGTAAGATTTTAAAATTTACGCTAATGTAGGGGGAAAGATGATTTTTTAAACTTAACTTACGGAATATTTTAAAAGTTTTAAATGGAACTGAAGGAATAAAATGTCTTTAAATGTGGCATATTCACAGTTTAATAATTTTACAAATTGCTGTGTCAAGATTGTTATATGAGCCAACTTGTCCTCTTCTGCTGGATTTACAGCTTTTGATGAAGATGACATACTGGCATCAACCTGCCTTTCATCATGCAATCATTGAATTTGTGTCCTTAGCGGTTATCCCTTTGTTATCCCTTTTTGCAAGGCTGGGGTGCTGAAGGTGACAAAATTCCTCACTCAAATGATAGGTTGAAAACCTTCCCTCAGGCAGGATTAGAATCAGCTGCCTTCAAAATCCACTTGACAACAACAACTTGCATTTACATCGCACCCTTAACTTGGTAAAATGATCCAATACATAGGTGGCAATGGTGGAGTTATTATACATCGGTGATGTGCAAGAAGCCAGAATTAGAGAAACACAGGGATTTGTAGGCTGGGGAAGGTTACAAAGAAAGGAAGGGGAAAGGTTGTGGAATGTTTTGAAAAGGTTAATATTTCAAGCTTGAGCATTGCCTAATTGGGAACCAACGTAGATCAATGGTGGATGAATGGGACATTGTGCAAGTTATGATAAGGGGACGAGTGTAGGATTAACTGAAGTCTATAGACCTGTTTCTTTGCTGTAACATGTAACATTCAGGAGACAAAAGGGAGAAAAATAAACATGGCCAAACAAATGGAGGACCAAACAGAAGTGAGTCAATTGTGGCATAAATTACCCATAAATACGAACACACAAAAACATAACTACTTGAGGGTTTAAATAGGTCAGCGTAAAGCTTTCAAGCTTGAAACAAATCAATCATTTACAGTCCCTGGCCAACAATTCACAGTCGTATTTTTGCATTTAAAAAAATCAATAATTTGAATAAAGCAACATAAATAACAAGGAATTTGTAGCTTATAAAAATTTGAATTAATTTGAATTAAGTGACTCCAAATTTATGGGAAAGGACATGAAATATCGCATTTTCCGCGCAGGATGAAATACTGAATTGTGTTGTGTAAGCAATAGCAACCATGGCATGCCAGTTCTCCACAATGCAATTCCCAAGTCAACGTAGCAAAAATGTTTGAATAAAACATGTTAAACTTCTTGATGATCATGAGCTAAATTAAAAAGGCAGAACATCAAGGCACTTGCAAAGAAACCAGTCGATTTTGTATTCAAATCCATTCTGTGTTATCTGTATTCACTCAACTAATTGTTGTAATTTATGACCAGAAATTATGGGCCCCATACTGCGGTGGTAATGACAGTGAAACTGTCAGCGTTTGTCATAATTACTTCACTGTAACAAACTACAACTTCTGGAGTCCACACCTAAAAGCATGAACACAAAAATCCCACAATTGCTGTCATTGGCTTTAAGCTCCTCCAACAGTGCCATTGACATCCTCTCAGCAATCACTGAGAAATCTTCCACTTTTATTTTATTAGTCTTGCTGTAAAAAACATTGAAAAAGTTAAACCTTGTTGACTGGTACAGGTCCAAACTGGAGTGTTGATATACAAGACCATTGAGGCCTCACCTATTTCCAATTTATATTAATGATTTGGATGAAGGGAGAGTGTATTACAGTCAAATTTGCTGACAATATAAAGGTAGATGGGAACCAAATTAGGTGGAGGACACAAAGAGTCTGCAAAAGAATATTGGCAGATTAAGTAAGAGGGGAAAATGAGAGGTTGTCTACTTTGGGGAAAGATTAGAAAAGTAGAATATTTAAATTGTGAGAGAATATAGCACACTTGTGGTACAGAATCACCTGGGTGTCCTTGTATTTGAATCACACAATATTAGCATGCAGGTGTAATGAAATAATGGTGAGAATATTTTTGATTAATCAAGTTTAAAATTAATTAATGTTTAACCTTTCAATTACTCTAACATTTTGCAATGGGAAAAAACGATAAATGTGTTTTACTTTTGCTGTGCATTCATAAAATCTTTTGTATGGTCCCTCAGAGTATAAAGGTTCATTTGTGTGGAAGCTGTGGCTCTAAAGGAGCTTACTACAGGTGATTAAAACTGCTTGTACCAGACGAACAGACAGAATGGAATGTAAAGAAGCTTCTTGTAGAGAGAAGACCATGAAGTCTTGAGTTAAGGCAGTTGCACAAGGATGATAATAAGAAGCATTATGTTATGGTGTGAGGCGCACATGGATTGTGCCTGGTTGGAAAATGAAAATATGTTTTGTGCATGTCTAGCCATAACACTGAATGTGTTTGTGCAGAGGAAGGAGATAAATGGATAAGAGTCAACCCCTCTTCTGGTTTGCCAGGCAGAGGAGCATGGACTCTACAGCTTTGAAGAGGACAATAAGAAGAGACATCATTAGGCACGTAAGATGCCAAATATAATTGGACAAATTAATCCCAAGCTATATTTCAAGTAGAAACACAATTACAATGGGAGGGGGAATGGGTACAAACTAGTAAAAGGCAAATTCAGGATTGATGTCAGGTTACTTGTTCAAGAGCAATTAACATCTGAAATGTTTGTATGAAAAGATGAACCAGATGGACTGACTATAAAAATATAGCTGTATTCTCCTTGCAATTGTCACCAACGTTATTACCAAGACACTGTGATCCAATGTTTACGCAAACTAACTTTTACCAGATCAGTGTTTCAATAATATGATTTCTCATTGCAGATTGATACCCTAATGCAGACTCCACATTACATTGGTATCTGAAAATGAAAATGAAATTAAAAATGAAATGAAAATCGCTTATTGTCACAAGTAGTCTTCAAATGCAGTTACTGTGAAAAGCCCCTGGTCACCACATTCCGGCGCCTATTCGAGGAGGCTGGTACGGGAATTGAACCGTGCTACTGGCCCGCCTTGGTCTGCTTTCAAAGCCAGCGATTTAGCCCGGTGCTAAACCAGCCCCTATCTCCACTGCTGGAAAAGATAATACAAGTTGATTGATGATTTTTAGTGAACAGAATGTCAAAACTACATAAATGCATGGAGAGTGGGCACACGTGCTAGCACGAGAGATACAGTCCAACTAACATGGCATTTGTAATATCTGAAGTAGGCCACAATAGCAAAGAACATGAGAAAAATGCTAATGCATAGCAAAGACAATGAGCAGATTTAACATTTAAACTGACGAGGCCAGTGTGAACTTTTATTTTCATCATCCTTACATTACTTGCAGTCATGCATTGCTGCTTTTAGTTAGATTGTCGACTAACCCACCTATGATCAAGGATTGTGGCAGGCCCAACTAGCTGCAGAGAACTGAAGGTTCCAGAGTGCAATAATCCTCCTGTTAATCATTGTTTTCCCCTTGTTCATTCCTTTTATTTTATTTTATAATTATAATTTTTGTACTTGGACAATTGATATACCTTTAAGATGGACTTCACCTTTAATTAAAGAAAAAGGAATCCAGCAGGATGTGCTGACATCGGTGATGACTCATCTTGATGGATTTGGCTGTCAACTAATGAGCTGTTTACTTTGCCAGGCACTCAGCTGATAGTCTATGCTGATTGATGCTGACTGTTCTGGAATGTTCTGCCAAGAACAGGAAGGCTTCATCTGGGTTTTAGTTTTGTTTTGAACTCGGAGCTGAAGGAGGCTCTTTTGAATTCTCTATCGTCAAAAAAAGGTAATTCTCTCCCAAACACCCCAGTTGAAGACATTGTGTTCTCCTCAGCCAAGCTGGTAGCAATTCTAGTGAAACTGGACACCAAATAAGAGTAAGATCCAAGCTGAGAGCTGGGTTTGAGGCGAGACAAGGATTCTTAAGGATCCAATCCAGCCATTAGCTGAAAGCAGGGTCAGTTGTTAAAAAAAGCCCTCCTTGCAATCTCGTGTGGAGAACCTCTGGTGGAATTCTCACCCCCCCCCACGCTGGCGGGGGGGGGGGGGGGGGGGGGGGAAATCGCCCGGGCGCCGTGCGAGTCCCGCCACGCCGGCCCGACACCCACACACTATTCTCCCACCCACCTAAACCAACGCCGCGAGAATCACGCCTGGCCGCTCGGAGAATTGCCGATCGCCTTTTGCAAAAGGCAAGCAGCAATTCTCCGGCCCAGATGGGACGAGCGGCCGCCCCAACACGACAGGTTCCCTCCGGCGCCGTCCACACCTGGTCGCTGCTGGCGGGAACTGCGCAGGAACACTGGGGGGGGGGGGCGGGGCAGCCTGTAGGGTGGGAGGGGGTTCCTGCACCGGGGGGGCCTCCGATGGGATCTGGCCCGTGATGGGTGCCCACCGATCGGCGGGCCGGCCTCTCTAAAGGAGGATCTCCTTTCCTTCACCACCCCGCAAGATCCATCCGCCATCTTCTTGCGGGGCGGACGTCACCCGCGCATGCGCAGGTTGGCGTTGGCCAACCCGCGCATGCGCGAGTGACGTCATTTAGGCGACGCCATTCGTTTACCATCTAACTGATGGTTTCAGATCTCCACATCCTGGGACGATAGCCGGCTACAACACTGTCAACATCCGAAGCAAGGGCACTCATCATCCATCTCACATTAATCCTCTTTTATTTTCCCCCTCCCTCTAAATGTGTATGCCCTGTGTGTGTTTAGGTAGAGGGTGGGACGGTAAAAAAGGGGGGGGGGGAAACTAGTAGATTAGCTGTACGTTATTCTAGTATAATTATTGCATGTCTTATCTCTATGGTTGTCATAAATAAACAGTTGTTGTGTTTCACTTATAAATCTGGTGCCTGTAAGACACTGGAACAGTCAAGGGCCAAAAATCTCAGAAACGTCCCATGAATTATTGGTTAATTAACTTGTGTTGGGACTGCAGGGCCTGTGTGGCTGGAATTGACCGTGCACTAGTCCAGGGTGTTGTAACAAGAGCAACACTTTAAAGATCCAGAGAGGTCTGCTCACTCGCTCAATGAATGGGGCAGGGAAGTTCCAGAGAAGTCAAATAACAAAATGCAAACCGAGAGCTCCACATAAATAAATTAGTGCATCAGAAGTAATCCTGCAAAGTTGTCAAGTGGTATACTTTTCTTCTTTAAGTTTTCTACTCCTGAAGGCAACTACAGCCTGGGGTCAGCATATTTCAAACATATGATGGGCTGAATTTATAGTCAGTGGTGGCAGCAGTTGTTAACCTTGTACTTGCCTATAGACTTTCTATGAGCTTTGCACTGCAAGTTCCTGTCAAACAACTACCCAGAAGGGGTAGCATCTGCTACAGAGCATCTGGAACCTGCATAAACAGGATTAGTAACTGAATACCTCCACAAATAATAAGAATGAAGAATCATTAATGGGCTGTTTGGTATTTGGTCCAGTTAAGTGTCAGATAGAATATTTAATTAGATGAACAATCAGGCACTGAAAGCAAATTATGAAAGGAAAAGACAGATTAGATTAAGAATTTGAGAGAAAAGTGATAGAAAGGAAAATAAAATGTTTCATTTTTAAAAGGATTTTCAACAGCTAAAAGCCGAAGGAATGAGACTCCACAATGGTCAAAGTTTGCAGCACTGGAATAGTTGTTTTACATAAATTAAATCTTGCCATGCCGTTAAAAGGATAGTTGCATTGAATTGGACAGACAAGCATTTTCTTTTGGGTTGTGTGTGGATATATCAGTGAAGTACAGTAAAATCATGCTGTTCAATATATGTTCATGGTAACGCACAGCTTCTTGAGGAGCAGGGCATCTCAGACAGCAACTTCCTAATTTACCATGCAGTCACTGAAAGCTGCAGTCTGATTTACACGTAACATTGGTGAATGCTGTAAGCTTCACTCCAAAATATCCAACCCATGATCATTAACCTGGGGGGGTGCTGCATTTCACACAAATGAATTGGTCACTAAGGAATTGAGTGCCATAGAACAAAATATAAGTGCATGCAAGAAAAGTCAGATACAAAACAAACACTGGACCAGCAAAATAAAAGCAAATTACTGCGGATGCTGGAATCTGAAACCAAAAAGAAAATGCTGGAAAATCGCAGCAGGTCTGGCAGCATCTGTAGGGAGAGAAAAGAGCTAACGTTTCGAGTCCAGATGACCCTTTGTCAAAGCTGGATCAGCAAAGCTAATTTCCAAACCAATTTATCCAAATATCTCCCTGATTTACAGGTACAGCTGTCTCCCTGTATAGCCAAGTTCTTTGGTATTCTTTCGGTACACCCACAATGGTATTGTTATCTGATTTTATTTAACAGCCAGTACTCTTATACTTTTTTCATGCTAGCTTCATGGACGACTCACAACGTTTTGTGAAAAGAACTTGCTGTTTCAAACAGCTGAAAGATAAAGCTTTAAATACTTTTTCCCCTATACTATGTTTTCTTTATTTTAATGCTATTCAGTTTGGCCGTTGAAAAGTGTAGGTTTCTTTCATTTGAATTCCGCTCACTTCACCTCCCCCTACTGTGCACAATTTGTTTGTATCCAGTTCATGCAGGGCTTCTGATGTCAAGTAACTGCATCTGGCTCTGTCCCATAAGCAGGTATTTATGCCTTTTGTTGTTTCACTAGATTCAAGTACCAGCGCAGAACACAGTAAAAATAACAACTGCAATATCTCCTGCGATCAAAGGTTTCATAGGGCTGCTGTTCACATATGCATAACCTGCAGGGGCAGCTCTGATTTTCCATGCAATGCACAATTTCAATCTGTTTGTTTATTTAGAGTTGGTCCAAAGCACATCGCTGTGCTGCTGCTACAAAGCGTCCATGTAAATCTGTATTTGCTTTCAGTAGCTGTGGTCTTCACCACTATCACCTCCTTAAAAAAAAAGCTGCCGACATATACACCTCCATCCTTAAACTCTGCATGCAAAATCCTCAGGTCGCTACCAAATTCAGAATCCTGAAATTGGATTGTACCTGAATGAGGCTGTGAAAGGGTATAATTTTTAGATCTAATGTTGAAATTAGTTTTAAAAACTTTAGTTGCCCAATAAATGCTGAAGGGGTTAAACACTTCTATATTGAGCTGTGTCAAACAAGCTTTCAGCTGAAGTTGCAAGCTGTAAGGAAAACTTCATAGTCTCCCAGTGTAGAAGGCTGTCATTCAGCCCATTAAGTCTGCACTGACACTCAGGGGCAATTTAGCACGGCAAATCCACATAACCAGCGCATCTTTGGACTGTGGGAGGAAACCGGAGCACCCGGAGGAAACCCAAGCAGACATGGGGAGAACGTGCAAACACCACACAGATAGCCACCCGAGGCCGGAATTGCCGCTGTGACGCTCACATATATTGCTGATGATGGGGGCCCAGGAAAGGGATTCACAGATGATCATTATCAAGGATGGCAATAAACAATGTGGGATATTTTCACCATTTGTCTTGGTGTCTGGGAAGAAAGACATAAACATACAAAATTGTTATGGTAGTGGGCATTTTTACCTTGGGGGACGGATTATAAATTAGAGGAGTCAGACAAGCAGATGATTGATATCTAGATTTTAGATAATGGGGAGCCGGTGATAAATATTAGGAGACAGCATACACGTGTCTTTGTACTGATCAAATGTTAAAATTATTGTTGCCATGCGCCGGTGATAATTGGTTCATTGTTCTCATGTATTGTGCGTGATGTAACCATAATTGATAGTCATGATTGGACATAGATTTTAAAAAAGAATTAATTTAGAGAATCCGATTTTCTTTTCTTCCAATTAAGGGACAATTTAGTGTGGCCAATACACCTAACCTGCACATCTTTGGGTTGGGGGGGGTGTAATCCACGCAGACTCAGGGAGAATGTGCAAACTCCATTCGGACAGTGACCCAGGGGAGGTATTCGAACCCAGATCCTCATCTTCGTAGGCAGCAATGCTAACCTCTGTGCCACGTGCCGTCCTCTGATTGGACATAGATGACTAGTAAAAATAATTGGTATATGTAAATTACTTGTAACAGAATCAAAGTTTAACTGTCTGTAGAATTCTTGAATCTGAGCTCTCTTGTGTCACAACATTGAATGCCATTAGTCAGTGCTATAGCATTGTAATAAAGGCCAAGTTTATAACTTCAAGAGTTTGGTTTCGTGTGAGAGTGAAATACACCAAAGTCGAACAGCTGTACTTTTTCCCGCAGCAGTTCACAATCTTGCTACTGCGGTAGAATCACTGACAATTGATTTGCTCATCTCATTAGAATAGTAACGACAAGCTGCAAAGTACAATCCGCAATTCCAAAGGCTGTTCTTCAGTACTAAATGAATGGCAGCAAAATCAGCTCACTCAAACACAGAGGTCCTAAGGATAGCCCTTGGCTCAGGGAGATGGAGAGTGGTGGCTGGATGCAGCCTGTGAATTTAGAGTTGGGTGGGACAATAAAGTAAGCAAAATGTTTTTCAACATAAATTTAGAGAACCCAATTCGTTTTTTTTTCCAATTAAGGGGCAATTTAGTGTAGCCAATCAAGCTACCCTGCACAAAATAACAATGAAGTTACTGTGAAAATCCCCGAGTTGCCACACTCCGGCGCCTGTTCGGGTACACAGAGGGAGAATTCAGAATGTCCAATTCACCTAACATGCACGTCTTTCGGCACTTGTGGGCGGAAATCGGAGCACCCAGAGGAAACACACGCCGACATGGGGAGAACATGCAGACTCCGCACAGACAGTGACCCAAGATGGGAATCGAACCTGGGATCCTGCTGCTGTGAGTGCTTGCCACAGTGCCACTGTGTCACCACAAGTAAAATGCTTATGTATATAGGTTTCTGTTGGAAAAGTTCTCACATCCCGTAATTACTGCTCATGAACTCAAAACAATCCTCTCAACATTGCTAACCAATGTTATGCCCAAAGCTCTCTAATTCTGATATGCACAGTTTCCACCACCTAATTCTTCTACACCTGCAGTAACTTAAATATAATTAATTAAACAGTACATAAACACATATTTGGATCAGCTAATTAGTGATGAGGCTCCGAAGAAAACGGTCAAACTTTCTTAATGAATAACAGTAAAATAATACTCAACAATCATAAGACCATAAGACATAGGACTAGAATTAGGCCACTCGGCCCATTGAGTCTGCTTCGCCATTCAATCCTGTAAGAACACTATTCACGAGGCCCTATGCTGCTCTTGCTCATGTATTTGCTTTGTTTGCCCCCTTGTTCCACACTGTAACCAATCACTGTTCCTTCGATGTACCATTTGTCAATGTTCTCTGTTGAATATACTTTTTGTCTAGTATGTACGTACTGTGTACGTTCCTCGGCCGTAGAAAAAAATTTTTCACTGTACTCCGGTACATGTTACAATAAATCAAATCAAATCAAATAAATCATGGCTAATATTTTTCATCTCCATTCTCCTGCCTTCTCCCCATAACCCCTGATCCCATTATTAATCAAGAACCTATCTAACTCTGTCTAAAAAACATTCAGTGATTTGGCATCCATAGCCTTCTGTGGCAAAGAGTTCCACAGATTCACCACTCTCTGGCTGAAGAAATTCCTCCTCATCTCGGTTTCAAAGGATTGTCCCTTTAGTCCGAGATTGTGTCCTCTGCTGCTAGTTTTTCCTACAAGTGGAAACATCCTCTCCACTCCTATCCAGGCCTCGCAGTATCCTGTAAGTTTCCAAAATATCCCCCCCTCATCCTTCTAATCTCCAACAAGTACAGACCCAGAGTCTTCAACCGTTTCTCATACAACAAGCTCTTCATTCCAGGATGATTCTTGCGAACCTACTCTGGACCTTTTCCAAGGCCAGCACATCCTTCCTTCATTACAGGATCCATAACTGCTCACAATCCTCCAAATGGGGTCTGACCAGAGCCTTATACAGCCTCAGAAGTACATCCCTGCTCTTGTATTCTAGCCCTTTTGACATGAACACTAACATTGCATTTGCCTTCCGAACTGCCGACTGAACCTGCACGGTAGCCTTAAGAGAAACTTGAACAAGGACTTCCCAAATTCCTTTGTGCTTATGATTTCCTAAGCATTTCCCCATTTAGAAAGTAGTCTGTGCCTCCATTCCTCCTTCCAAAGTGCATAACGTCACACTTTTCCACATTGTATTCCATCTGCCACTTCTTGGCCCACTCTCCTAGCCTGTCCAAGTCCTTCTGCAGCCCCCCTGCTTCCTCAATGCTACTTGTACCTCTGCAGATCTTTGTACCATCTGCAAACGCCGAAACAGTGCCTTCAGTTCCTTCTTCCAGAGCATTAGTGTATATTGTGAAAAGTTGTGGTCTCAGCACAGACCCCTGGGGCACACCACTAGTCACTGGCTGCCATCCTGAAAGATAACCCTCTATCCCCACTCTCTGCCTTCTGCCAGTCAGCCAATCCCCAATCCATGGTAGGATCTTACCCTTAACACCATGGGCTCTTAACTAATTTAAAAGTCTCCTATGCGGCACCTTGTCAAAGGCCTTCTAGAAATCTAACTAAATCACGTCCGCTGGTTCTCCTTTGTCTAACTTCCTTTTAGTCCTCAAAGAACTCCAACTGATTTGTCAGACATGACCACCTCTTGATGACGCCGTGCTGACTCAGTCCTAGTTTATCGTGCACTTCCAAATACTCCGCGATCTCATTTTTAATAATGGAAGAGCAGCAAGGTTGTGCAGAGGGTTAGCCCTGCTGCCTCACGGTGCCGAGGTCCCAGGTTCGATCCCGGCTCTGGGTCACTGTCCATGGGAGTTTGCACATTCTCCCAGTGTTTGCGTGGGTTTCATCCCCACAACCCAAAGATGAGCATGGTAGGTGGATTGGCCATGCTAAATTGTCCCTTAATTAGAAAATGAATTGGGTACTGTAAATTTATTTAAAAAAAAGAAAATCTTTAATAATGGGAATCTTACCAATGACTAAAGTCAGGCTAACTGGCCTATCTTCGGCCTCGCTCCCTTCTTAAACAGTGGTGTTACATTCCAGTCCTCCGGGACCCTCCCTGCCTCCAGTGATTTCTGAAAGATCACCACCAATGCCTCCACAATCTCCTCAGCTATCTCTTTTAGAACCCTGGGGTGTAGTCCATCCGGTCCAGGTGATTTATCCAACTTCAGAACTTTCAGTTTCCCCAGAACCTTCTCCTTAGTGATGGCCACTACACTCACTGTGCCCCTGATTCTCCTGGAGGGAGCTCTGGCATCCCACTGGTGTCTTCCACCGTGAAGACTGATGCAAAGTAACTATTCAGTTCCTCTGGCATTTCTTTGTTTCCTATTATTACTTCCACAACCACATTTTCCAGTGGTCCACTGTCTATTTTTGCCTCTCGCTTACCTTTTATAGATAGAAAAAAAACTCTTCCTATCTTCTTTTATATTACTAGCTAGCTTGCACTCATATTTCATCTTCTCCCCCCGTTATTGTCTTTTTAGTTGTCCTCTGCTTGCTTTTAAAGGCTTCCCAATCCTCTGGCTTCCCACTAATCCCCACCACTTTGTATGCTTTTTCTTTTTCTTTTATGCTGTCCTTGACTTCCCCCGTCAGTCAAGGATGCCTTGCCCTCCCTTTAGCATGTTTGCTCCTCCTTGGGATGAATTTCTGTTGTGCCTCCTGAATAACTCCCAAAAGCTCCTGCCATTGCTATTCCAGCATCTTCCCTGCTAGGCTCCTTTTCCAATCAACTCTAGCCAGCTCCTCCCTCAAGTCTTTGTAGTTACCCTTATTTAATTGTAATACCGTCACATCTGATTGCAGCTTCTTCCTCTCAAATTGCAGGGTAAATTCTATCATATTGTGGTCACTACTCCCCAAGGGTTTCTTCACCTTAAGTTCCCTAATCAAGTCTGCGTCATTACACATCACCAAATCCAGAATTGCCTGTTCCTAGTAGGCTCTGTCACAAGCTGCTCCAAAAAAACATCTCTTAGACATTTCGCAAATTCCTTTTCTTGGGATCCAATACCAACCTGATTTTCCCAGTCCACCTGCATATTGAAGTCCCCCATGATTATTGTAATATAGTGAAAAGTATGACATTAATCTTTCAAGTATGGCTTGTGTAAATCATGATGGGGTCAGGAATGCCTTTCTCATGAACAGGATGAAAAATTGTATCCAACTATTATAAAAAATAGTTTTCTTTGTAATTAGTGGGGGCTACAATAGATACAATTTATTGCTCTTTTAAGGACATTTGGGGCAACTTTCAGATTTAGAGGTCATAGAATCTCTACAGTGCAGCAGGCCATTTGGCCCATAGCGTCTGCACCAAACCTCTGAGAGTTGACCCTCCTAGGCCCATGCCTCCACCCTATCCCCACCTATCCTTTATGGACACCAAGGGGTAATTTTGCATGGCCAACCCACCAAACCTGCACATCACAAAGATGTGCAGGTTTTGGGGGTTGGCCATGCTAAATCTTGGGACTGTGGGAGGAAACTGGAGCATCCAGAGGAAACCCATGCACACAGGGAGAATTTGTAAACTCCACACAGATAGTCGGTCACCCAAGGCCAGAATCGAACCCGGGTCCCTGGCACTGTGAGGCTGCAGTGCTAACCATTGTGCCACTGTACTGACAACTAATTGGAAACCGTTAAAGTTGAACTTGGGTTCAATTATTTTATTTTTTTTAAATTTAGAGTACCTAATTTTTTTTTCCAATTAAGGGACAATTTAGCGTGGTCAATCCACCTATCCTGCACATCTTTGGGTTGTGGGGGTGAGACCCATGCAGACACGGGGAGAATGTGCAAACTCCACACAGACAGTGACCCGGGGCCGGGATCGATCCCGGGTCATTGGTGCTGTGAGGCAAGAGTGCTAACCACTGCACCACTGTGCCACCCCTAGACCTCAATTAATTTAGGCTATTCCAGAGGCAAAAAATATACAGTTCAACATAGAGCTAGGTGAAACATTTTGCATTATGCTTTAATTAACATTTTAAAGACAGTAATGAAATTTGATCTGAGCATTTTGTTGCAAAATCAGTGCTGTCAGCATCTGCCTTTTTACTGCAAGGATCAAGCATATAAATTATGCAGCACTGCAGTATCTTGTGGTAAAACTTTAAGTTGTCTTATCTTTCATTTTGAACTGTGGAGTTTGCCATGATTGATATTGATTTTGCAGTGAAAATTGAATACATACATGTCATGTGAGAGTACTTTTAAGAAATGGGTGCTTATAAATGGGCGTGTATATAAATATCTGTAGAGTACCTTTAAGAAATGGGTGTTTACTACTGCAGTGATGTCACAGAGTGGGTGGAGCTGGGCTGTCTGTCAGCTTTTTACCTTAGTTTTTGAGCAGGCTGCAGGGTGTGTTTTTGTTTAGTTGTCAGTGTGGGAGCTGAAGCCAGACAGAGCAGCTGTACTGTTGCTCTCTTTGCCATGAAAAGACTATCTCTTGATCATTTGGTGAATTCAGAATTATAAATGTTTTCAGTAGTGACTTTAACCTGATACGCTTCTGATAAAGGATTTGTTTTTAAGTCGTATGGATGTCAAAACAAAAGCTTAAAGGATTACCTAGTGTTGTAGTCTTTAGGGTTGTATTTGAATTAATGGTTGCTAAGATGTTCACTGTATGTTTTAAAAAGGTTAACTTGAGTTCATAGAATAAACATTGTTTTGCTTTAAAAAATACTTTCCCATTTCTGCTGTACCACACCTGTAGAGTGGGCCGTGTGCTCCCCATAACCACAATCTATTAAAAGTTGTGGGTCAGGTGAACTCCATGATACACTTTGGGGTTCTCTAAGCCCTGGCCCATAACAAAGATTTAAAGTATTTTGATACATTTGACCTCAACACAGTCATGGAACAAAAAGCTTCAACTGGGTCTATGTCCAAATATGAAACCAAAAATGCTTTCACCCAGGGGGTGAAGCTCCTGAGAGGGTGGTGGAGGTAAGCTTGATTGAGGTATTCAAAGGGGAATTAGATTGCTTTCTGAAAAGAAAGAATGTTCAAGGTTATGGGGAGAAGGCAGAGAAGTGAAACTAGGTCACATGCTCTTTCAGAGAGATAGTTCAGACTCAATGGGCCAAATGGCCACCTTCTACACTGTAAAGAGTCCGTGATTCAAATATTATTGAGGATGGAGTGGTCCAAAAATTGCCAATCTCTAAATCCTATTTTGAAGTAATTTAAATACATAGGTTTTGATTTCAACCCTGGCAGGGACAGAGCAGCTGGATGGTTAGAATAATTGTGGAGGACTGACTGCTCTGTTCCCCAACAGCCATTTTAACCATGCATTTTTAACAGTTGGCTGAGGCATCCATCAGTATTAGTCAGGAAACTTAAACACATGCAGATCAGCCTTCTGAGGCACCAAGAGGAACTTAACAAAATCACAGAAGTCTCAACAAACATAGAAATTGTCAACAAAGCTTATCTCTCAGAGCCACAAAAGCAGCATTTAAATAGGGGCACTCAATGGATCAGAGGACCCCTGTATACCATTGTATGGTTTGCATTACAAGGAGAGTTTCCAGTTTCAAAACCTATATCTACAAACAAAATGCACAAGATGCTAGAAATAGGAAGAAAAAATGCTGTCAACAGGTCAGGCCAGATCTATGGAGAGAGGGAAGTAAGGTTAATATTTCAGATCGTTGGGTGCATCAATCATTGATTTGAACAAATAACCCTACTTCCTGTATCTGCAAACGTTATAGGCCTGCTGAGTACTGACAACATTTTCTGCTTCTATTACTCCAGGGAAGGTTCCGCTTACAATACCAAAATTGCAAATGTAATTCGATAGTTATCTTCTGCACATGCAGTCCTGCAGTTGTCCAAACTGCTCTGAAGTGAAGTGGGCTGATTTGTCACAGTTGGAAGCAGGGATAATTATGAAATTGCAATGGCAATTAAAGGTTGGTAATTTAATATAAGTGGCTCCTTGCATTTGCACTTGTCATCAGAAAATGTCTCCCACCGCCACAGATTTCTGAATATCTTGCACAGTGTGTACATTTGCGCTTGGAGCATTCACCTTGTTGTCTAATATATATATATATATATATATAAAACCGGTTTCTGATAATGAACGGAATTATCTCCGCAGACAGTATCACTAAGGAGACCTTTTTTAATAAAAGTAAATTATATGACAGTAGTAAAATAGGAATGGCCTAAATATAGCACAATGGATTTTTTGTTTGCTTAGAAATTATTAGGCTAAGTGCTTTGAAGCTAAGACAATAAATGTATTGCAAAATGTACACTGGTGAAATAGAAAAATTAAAGCTCTAATTTGTATACCAATATCAGTAAAAAGCTTAACTGTTAAAAACAGGCTTTTAATTTAGGATTTAGAAGAATGATAGTCACCAAACTCTGCACATGGGGAATTACAATTCATTCATAGTAAGTTCCTCCATCTCTCATTTAACATTTTTACAGCTGCTATTTTTCTTAAAATTGAAGCAAATTAAGGCGGCACTGTAGCACAGTGGTTAGCACTGTTGCTTCACAGCGCCAGAGTCCCAGGCTCGATTCCCGCTTGGGTCACTGCCTGTGCGGAGTCTGCACGTTCTCCCCGTGTCTGCGGGTGTTCCGGTTTCTTCCCACAGTCCAAAGATGTGCAGGTTAGGTGGATTGGCTATGCTAAATTGCCCTTAGTGTCCAAAAAAGGTTTGGTGGGGTTACTGGGTTACGGGGATACGGTGGAGGTGTAGGCTTAGGTAGGGTGCTCTTTCCAAGTACCGGTGCAGACCCGCTGGGCCAAATGGCCTCCTTCTGCACTATAAATTCTATGATACTCTGGTACTCTATGATACTGCAGGTGCTGGAATCTGAAACAAAAACAGAAAATGTTGGACAATCTCAGCAGGTCTGACAGTATCTGTGCAGAGAGAACAGAGCTAATGTTACGCGTCTGGATGAATCTTCATCAAAGAGTCATCTAGACTCGAAACGTTAGCTCTGTTCTCTCTCCACAGATGCCGTCAGACCTGCTGAGATTTTCCAACATTTTCTGTTTTTTGATTCTTCATCAAAGAGTCATCAAAATGTTAGTTCTCTTCTCTCTCCACAGGTCCTGTTGGACTTGCTGAGATTTTCCAGCATTTTCTCCTTTTCTTGCTATTTTTCCGAGGTGGTTTCTCAGCTATCCTTGGCTGCGGCTCAGTGGGTAACACACTCACTTCTGAGCCAGATGACAATGGGGTTAGGATCCACTCCAGAGACTTGAGTATGTAATCTAGTGCAGTATTGAAGGTGTGCTGCAATGTCAGAGATATCGGGCTGGAATAGAGTTAGGTGGGAGCGAGAAAACAGCCTTGCCGTCCACTGTGTGGGTACCCTGGTTGCATCCTCTGCTGGACCATTTTGGCAGACGCTTGACGGGGCAGGCAGGGCTACTCACGTACAAGTGGCAGCTAGTGGATATGGCTCATTGAAGG
The DNA here is from genome assembly GCF_047496885.1 of Scyliorhinus torazame. Classification (NCBI taxonomy): domain Eukaryota; kingdom Metazoa; phylum Chordata; class Chondrichthyes; order Carcharhiniformes; family Scyliorhinidae; genus Scyliorhinus; species Scyliorhinus torazame. The sequence continues at coordinate 131,014,159 of NC_092712.1, forward strand.
CCACATAAGGCCAATAAAAGGAGTCAATTAGGATCATTCAGTCAGCCTCCAGGTTCCGCAGGCGGCAGAGGTCTGTTCAAGTATGTGGAGGTGACCCTCTGGCAGCAGACCAGGGGAACAGTGCTCCAGGCAAGTCAAGAGGCCCTGTGACTGCCCCTTTCAAGCTGGAAGGTTGTTCCTCCAGTTTCAAGAGCCTTCCCTTGTTCTAAACTGGACACTGAGCCTGTCTCCATTTCCGGCCCTCGTGAAAACAGGGACGGGAATGGTTTCTTCATGTGGGTGGAATGGTCCTGACCTCAGTTCCCCACACCAATGGGAAAATCCTGCCATCAACTTTCGGAGGTGCTTTCATTTGGATGATTATGCCAAGGAGGCCTTAAAGGTTCCATGGCAGAATTTCAAAGAAATGCAGGGAGTTCTCCTCCCAGTGTATTGGTCAATATATATTTTTCAATTAACATCAGTTTAAAAAAAAAACGATTATCTGGTCATGAACATTGCAGTTTCTGGGACTTGTTCGGCATAAATTGGGTAACACATTTCCAACATTGTGACAGTGACTATGTTTCAAAGTGCTTTGTGACATTGATATTGTAAAATGTGCGATATAAATGCATGACTTTCTTCTCCAGGCCTCACAAGGATCTTCCTCATCGGTCTTCCCTATCCACTTCCCAGAATACAACATCCTCTCGACTCATATTCTCAAGGCAAGGTACCATAGCATTCAGTCCCCAGCAGTGGCCTCCTGCTGCCTACATCCTGCTTCCAACCGCATGTAATGATTTTTGCCTGGTTTATAAGAACATAAGAACTAGGAGAAGGAGTAGACCATCTGGCCCGTCAAGCCTGTTCCGCCATTCAATGAGATCATGGCTGATCTTTTGTGGATTCAGCTCCATTTTCCCGCCCGAACACCATAACCCTTTATTCCTTTATTCTTCAAAAAACTATCTATCTGTATCTTGAAAACATTTAATGAAGGACCCTCAACTGCTTCACTGGGCAGGGAATTACATAGAGTCACAACCCTTGGGGTAAAGATGTTCCTCCTAAGCTCAGTCCTAAATCTACTTCCCCTTATTTTGAGGCTATGTCTCCTAGTTCTGCTTTCACCAGCCAGTGGAAACAACCTGCCCGCATCTATCCTATCTATTCCCTTCATAATTTTATATGTTTCTATAAAATCCCCCCACATCCTTCTAATTTCCAACAAGTACAGTCCCGGTCCACTCAACCTCTCCTCATAATTCAACCCTCTGAACTCTGGGATTAACCTGGTCAATCTCCTCTGCACACCCTCCAGCGCCAGTACATCCTTTCTCAGGTAAGACCACCAAAATGAACACAATACTCCAGGTATGGCCTCACTCACACCTTATACAGTTGCAGCATAACCTCCCTAGTCTTAAACTCCATTCCTCTAGCAATGAAGGACAAAACTCCATTCGCCTTCTTAATCACCTGTTGCACCTATAAACCAACTTATTGCGACTCATGCACTCGGACACCCAGGTCCCTCAACACAGCAGCATGTTTTAATATTTTATCATTTAAATAATAATCCCTTTTGCTGTTATTCCTACCAAAATGGATAACCTCACATTTTTAAACATTGTATTCCATATGCCAGACCCTAACACATTCACTTAAATTATCCAAATCCCTCTGCAGACTTCCCAGTATCCTCTGCACTTTTTGCTTTGCCACTCATCTTAGTGTCCTCTGCAAACTTGGACACATTTGAATTGATCCCCAACTCCAAATCATCAATGTAAATTGTGAACAATTGTGGGTCCAACACTGATCCCTGAGGGACACCACGAGCTACTGATTGCCAACCAGAGAAACACCCATTGATCCCCACTCTTTTCTTTCTATCAATTAACCACTCCTCTACCCATGCTACTACTTTACTCTTAACGCCAAGCATCATTATATTAAGCAGCAACCTTTTGTTTGTCAAAAGCTTTCTGGAAATCCAGATATACCACATCCATTGGCTCCCCATTGTCTACCACACTGGTAATGTCCTCAAAGAATTCCACTCAATTAGTTAGGCACGACCTGCACTTTATGAACCCATGCTGCGTCAGTCCACAGTCCAATGGGACGATTTCCATCCAGATGCCTCCCTATTTCTTCCTTGATGATAGTTTCCAGCATCTTCCCTACTACCGAAGTTCAGCTATCTGGCCTATAATTACCTGCTTTCTGCCAACCTGCTTTTTAAACAGTGGTGTCACGTTTGCTAATTTCCAATCTGCCGGGACCACCCCAGAGTCTAATGAATTTTGGTAAATTATCACTAGTGCATTTGCAATTTCCCTAGATATCTCTTTTAGCACTCTGGGATGCATTCCATCAGCTTGCACATCACTACCTCTTTAGTGATAACAATCGTCTCAAGATCCTCATCTGTCATAGCCTCATTTCCATCAGTCACTGGCATGTTATTTGTGTCTTCCACTGTGAAGACCGATCCAAAAAGCCAGTTCAGTTCCTCAGCCATTTCCTCATCTCCCATTATTAAATCTCCCTTCTCGTCCTCGAAAAGACCAATATTTACCTTAGCCACAATTTTTTGTTTTATATATTTGTAGAAACTTTTACAATCATAATCTATCTTACTCTTCTTTATAACTTTTTTAGTAACTTTCCGTTGCCCCCTAAAGATTTCCCAATCCTCTAGTCTCTCACTAATCTTTGCCACGTTGTATGCTTTTTCCTCCAATTTGATACTCTCCCTTATTTTCTTAGATATCCACAGTCGATTTTCCCTCTTTCTACCATCCTTCCTTTTTGTTGGTATAAACTTTTGCTGAGCACTGTAAAAAATCGCTTGGAAGGTCCTCCACTGTTCCTCAACTGTTTCACCATAAAGCCTTTACTCCCAGTCTACTTTAGCTAGCTCTTCTCTCATCCCATTGTAAACTCCTTTGTTTAAGTACAAAACACGAGTGTTTGATTTTACCTTCTCACCCTCCACTTGTACTTAAATTCCATCATATTGTGATCACTCCTTCCGAGAGGATTCCTAACGATGAGATCATTCATCAATCCTGTCTCATTACACAGGACCAGATCTAGGATTACTTATTTCCTCGTAGGTTCCATTACACACTGTTCCAGGAAACAATCGCGGATACGTTCTATAAACTCCTCCTCAAGACTGCCTTGACCTACCTGGTTAAACCAATCGACATGTATATTAAAATCCCCCATGATAACTGCTGTACCATTTCTACATACATCAGTTATTTCTTTGTTTATTGCCCGCTCCACCATAATGTTACTATTTGGTGGCCTATAGACTACTCCTATCAGTAACCTTTTTGCCTTATTATTCCTGATTTCCACCAAGTGGATTCAACCTTATCCTCCATAGCACCGATGTCATCCCTCACTACTGCCCGGATGTCATCTCTAAATAGCAGAGCTACACCACCTCCCTTACCATACACTCTGTCCTTCCGAATAGTTTGATACCCTTGGATATTTAAATCCCAGTCATGACCATCATTTAACCACGTTTCAGTAATGAACATTAAATCATAGTCATTTATGATGATTTGCGCCATCAACTCATTTACCTTATTCCGAATACTACGAGCATTCAGGTAAAGTACCCTTATGTTGGCTTTTATACCTCCATTTTGAATCTTAACACCTCTATCAGTAACCTCTCAGAAGTTATTTTTCCTTTGAACTTCTCTCCTAATTTTCCTTATCGTTGAACTCATATCTTCATGTAATAACCTGCTGCGTTGCTTTCCATTTATGTTTTTACTTCCCGTTTTATTCCTTTTAGTATTACTGGCCTATTCACTGAGCTCTCCTCAGTCACTGTACCCTGTACTGTGCCCCTTTTTGATTTTTGACTATGGCTTCTCTGCCTTACACTTTCCCCCTTACAGCCTTTTGTTTCTGTCCTCGTTTTACTTCCCTTTGATGTCCTGCATCGGTTCCCATCCCCCTGCCACATTAGTTTAAACCCTCCCCAACAGCATTAGCAAACACCCCCACTAGGACATTGGTTCCAGACCTGCCGAGGTGCAGACCATCCGGTTTGTACTCGTCCCACCTCCCCCAGAACTGGTTCCAATGCCCCAGGAATTTGAATCCCTCCTTCTTGCACCATCTCTTGAGCCACACATTCATCCTATTTATCCTGACATTCCGACTCTGACTAGCTCGTGGCACTGGTAGCAATCCTGAGATTACTACCTTTGAGGTCCTACATTTCAGTTTAACTCCTACCTCCCTGAATTCAGCTTGGAAGACCTCATCACATTTGTTACCTATATCATTGGTGCTTATATGCACCATGGCAGCTGGCTGTTCACCCCACCCCCCCCCACAGATGGCCTGCAGCCGCTCCGAGACATCCTTGACCCTTGCACCAGGGAGGCAACAGACCATCCTGGAGTCTCCATTGCGTCTGCAGAACCGCCTGTCTATTCCCCTTACGATGAGCCCCCTATCACTATAGCCCTGCCATTCTTGTTCATGCCCTCCTGCGCAGCAGAGCCAGACACGCTGTTACGAACCTGGCTGCTGCTGCCTTCCCCTGGTGAACCATCTCCCTCAACAGTATCCAAAGCGGTAAATCTGTTTTGCAGGGGGATGACCGCAGGTGCCACCTGCATTGCCTTCCTACTCTTGCTCTGTCTTTTGGTCAGCCATTTTCTATCTCCCTCAGTAATTTTCACCTGCGGTGTGACCAACTCAGCGAACATGCTATCCACGACGTCCTCAGCATCGCGGATGCTCCAAAGTCAGTCCACCTGCAGCTCCAGAGCCGCCAAGCCGTTTGGGTGGGAGACCTACTTCTGAAATGGAACTGAGGCTTAGGATCTACGATCTCTTCAAACATCACGTGCTACCATCATATAACTTTGCTGCTCCCCCTTCCACCCACTCCTGCCCCATTCACATAACACCAGCATTCAGTCAAATGGCCCCCCAAAATAATTCAGACCCTCATCAAACTGTTTGTACTTTCACTTCTTCTTGACCTTTTATTAGTTTTTTTTTGAGAAAATATTTTACTTAAGCATTTGTAATTTTCACAGTTTACAGTTTAAGACTTTAATATTCTTTACGTGGGCTATCCCGCGTGGGCTGACGCATGCAAAAAACATAAAAACAACATCCCCTACTATTTCCTAATTACCCGTGGACTAAGTTCCCTGTCCTTGTCTTACACTACCATGCCTCCCATTTTCCTCCAAACCCCCTCCTTTACCCGCCCCCCCCACTGCTGACGTTCAATTTTCCTTGAAGTCGTCAATGTACGGCTGCCACCTCTGGGCGAACCCCTGAATTGATCCTCTGAAAGCGAACTTAATCTTTTCCAGCCTGAGAACCCCTGCCATGTCGCTGACCCACACTCCTGACTTTGGGTGTTCCGAGTCTCTCCATCCTAGCAAAATCCGTCTCCAGGCCACTAGGGAGGAAAAGGCCAGAACATCGGCCTCCCTCCCCCCCTTGGGCCCCGGATCTTCCGATACCCCAAATATTGCCAATTCTGGACTCGGAGTCACCCTCCCTTCCAGGACCTCTGACATAACGTCCACAAATCCCTGCCAGAATCCCCATAACTTCGGACACGCCCAGAACATTTGTGAATGATTCGTCGGACTTCCCCCACAGCGTCCGTACCTCTATCCTCCACTTCCTCAAACAACCTGCTCATCTGGGCTACCGTCATGTGGGCCGTTTGAACCACACTGAACTGGATCAGGCTGTCTAGCACAAGATGAGGATGAATTAACTCTTTTTAAAGCCTTTTCCCATAATTCGATTTTCAACTCTCCTCCCAGCTCCTCTTCCAACTTCCTCTTCACCTCCCCGATAGGGACTCCATCCCACTCCATCAACTCCTTATATATCTCCGAGACCTCCCCTCCCCAACTCCCATTTTTGACATTACCTTATCCTGTAGTCCCCTCAGATGGAGGCGAGTAAAGCTTGGATCCTGCCTCCGAACAAAGTCCCGTACCTGGAGGTACCGAAACACGTTCCCACCCGGCAACTCAATCTCCTCCTCTAATGCCTCCAGCCTCGGGAAACCCTCCTGAATGAAGAGATCCCCAAATCTCTCAATCCCTGCCCGCAGCCACCTCCTAAAGCCCCCATCTGCCCCACCCCCCCCCCCCCCCCCCCCCCCCCGGGGAACAAACCGGTGATCGTCACAACCTTTTATTAGTTTTATTTAGGAAACAGATAGATAGAATGGAAAAGGTGTAGCCCTGAAAGTAAAGGATAACATAACAAGGGAGGATAATGGCTCAGGAAACAGGTTCAGTATGGTGGAGGTTAGGAATAACAAAGTCAGAAACCACTAGCAAGCCCCTGGCTGTAGTTATACTTTGAGACCAACGTTAAGGAAGAAACAATTGGAGTTTGTAACAAGGGCAATGGTGGAATTTAGACCTTTGGGAAAAGGTAATTAGGCAGGTAGGTGAGGTGATTTTCATGTGTCGGTGCAGACGCAATGGGCCGAAGAGCTTCATCTGTACTGTGTATTTCTGTGATTCTGCGGTAATGCCATTGAATTTCTTATTAAGTTTGAAATTGACATACTGCAGTCCAAATCAAGAATCTTAACATTTAAAAAATGCCAATTACATAGGTATGAGGGGAGAGCTAGCTAAGGTTGACTGGGTAAATGGAATAAAAAATATTGCGGTAAACAAACAGAAGTATGTATTTGAAGAAACAATTCAAAATGTTCAACAGAAATGTAGTCAATTAGTTGTTTGGTTATACAGAACTTGAATATTGCTTTAAAAAATACATTTTTTGTTGACGCTTTTCATCTTGCACTCATCAGGACAATTTGCAAGAATACTAATGTCGGAAGCAACACATTTATATTGTGTGAAGAGATAGTACTGATTGGTTAGCAAAGTGACTCTGACTGTAAAGGCAATGCCATGAAGAATGCATCAGTTGATGGTGACTGATGGTTAACTGCCAAGCATTGTTTGAAATTTAAACCAGTAACTCGACTCTGATGGTCAAGGCATTACCCAGACGTATGAGCCAGCAAATGGCTGTCACTTATTTTATTTAGCTGAAAAAGGCACAATGTGTATATATTCTATCTGTCAGCAAAAAAAGGGCTCTATATATTAATATATGCAGCTTCACAAAAATGCACCACACTGCAAGCCCAACTGAAAATCTTTAACTGATTGCCAAACGTAATGTTTTAGCACATTTAAGCTTATTTAGCAAATATTGTCTAATTGTGAGACAACATTGCATGTTGAACACTGTTTTGTGTCTTGCAAGCATGGGCTGGTTGGGTACCTTGCCCCCTGTGAACAATGAAAAGGACATGCTGTTGATATGATCTACAAGTCTTTGGGGTGAATGGCCTACATACCTAGCATCACAATGGCACTGAAATTCATTGACCATATTATTCATTTGTGTGATGGACTTTTTGGCTTGAAGCCAGCATCTTGTTAATGGCTAATATCACTTCTGTTTGTAAATTTAAGCACAATTACTTTTTATTTATAACAAGAATCAAAAGGAGATCTGCAGTAAATACAACTGATTAACTATGATCGAATTCCTAATACCCTACTTTAACTTGCCCCTCCCTCTACGCACATACAAGACAAACACGGAGGGAAGGAGAGGAGTGAGAGCAATAAGTAAAAGGAAAAAAAGTCTTTGTTTCAGATGGTTTTCTTTAAGCAGACATTCCTTCAAAGTTAGCTTTGCGCTCCAGGTCTCTGTTTGCAGCTTGAAATGGCTTTCACTGTAAACTCATTCAGGTCAGTATTTCATTCAGAAATACAGTCCAAACAGCCTTTTAGGAGAGACAGGGACAGAGAAGCTCCTTTTCTTCTGAGTGTCCAGGACACCTTAGGTCTCTTGAAATCATTCCACTCAAGCAGGGTCCAATCACTACCTGTTAATGGGCAGAATAAGGCCTTTTGGCTAATTCATTGGGCACCGTCCAACCAATCGAAATCGGGTTGCACCCCATCTCTCGGTGCCGTGAAGTCCAAGTTCTGTTGTCCAAAGCTAGCAGAGTGTACTACATTGTAACATTTTGAATTCCTCATTCTCTTCGTTGCTAGACTTAAAGATACATGCCCACTAAACATCAATGGATCAAACTGATAACGGCAAAAAATTAAACGGAAAATAAGGGAATCGTCAGGAAGGACCCTTACATTAGTATAATCAAACTGAGTCAACATTATTTTGCGAAAGGATTTAACAAATACATTAGTTTCTTGAGGATGTAGCTCAGAGTAGACAGAAGGAAACCAGTAGATGCAGTATAGAATCTATATTAATGACTTAGATGAAGAGTCCAAGAGCAATGTTTCCAACTTTGTTATTGACACAATGTAAGGTTACTATTTAAGTTGTGAGGTGGAAACAAAGTTTCCAAAGAGATGTAAACAGATTATGCGAGTAGGAATACGGTGACAAATAGACTATAACGTGGGAAAGTGTGAGGCTATTCACTTTGGTAATATGAAAAGAAAAGCGTGAAATTTGTAAATGTTGATGTTCTGAAGACTTGGGTGTACCGATACAAGGAACACAAAAGTTAGCATGCAGATACAAAAGCAATAAGCGAGGTAAATAGCATGATGACTTTTATTGCTCGGGGATTGGAATACAACAATAAGTAAATCTTGCTACAATTGTATCGGGATTTGATGAGGGCACACCTGAAGTATGCAGTTTTGGTCTCTATAATTAAAAATTTATATTCTTGCTTGGGTGTACAGCGAAGGTTCATTAAATTGGTTCTTTGGTTCAGAGGATTTTCCTATGATGAGAGGCTGGGTAAATTAGGCCTATATTCTCTGGAGTTTAAAAGAACGAGAGGTGATTTCATCAAAACATACAAGGCTCTGAAGGGGCTTGGAGGGGTAGACACCGAGAGATTGTTTTCCTTAGCTGAAAAATCTCGTACATGGAGGCATAGCCTCAGGGTAAGGGATCAATCTTTTAAAACTGAGGTGAAGAGAAATTACTTCAGCCAAAACGTTTTGACCTTTTGGAACTGTGGGTGAGTATATTCAAGGCTGACACTTGATAGATTTTTGGATTTTTAGGGAATAAAGAGACATGGGGAGCAGACAGAAAAGTGGAGTTAAGGTAGGAGACCAGCCATAATCATAGTGAATGGTGGAACAAGCTCAAGGGACCAAATGGTCAACTGTTGCTCCCATATTTCTTATGTTCCTATTGTTATTTCACCCTAGGCAAGTGTACGGTCAATTCCAGCCCCATTTGTTCCAGAGTCACAACACAAGTGAATTAACCTATAATTCTCAGAAAAATACCCAAAGTATTTGGCTGTCCAATAATTACAGTCACCAGGTTTGTAAATGCCAACCCAATTACTGTTTATTTGTAACAAGAACAATAATGGAATATTCAAAAAATACAACCGGTTAACTATTAACTAATTCCTAACTCCCCACTTTAACTTGCCTCCCATCCTCTACACCACACACACAGACATACACAAGACAGACAAACATGAGGGGAAGAATGGAGAAAGAAACACTATGTAAAATATCTCATCAGAAGTACAGAGGTTGGGATGAGAACTTTCATATTGATATATTATTGAGATGGATAATAAATAATATAATTTTGCCCTGATTTTCAATATACTCCAACAGAACCACATAGGAAACATATGAACTGAGCATTAGATGTACGGAAATTCAATCATCTAATGAGACAAGAAAATATTCTCATTAAATATCCCACAATAAAATTGCATATTTTAAATCTTCACCGCTTATTTAACTTACTAATGGATATTGGTTCATGTCACACAATAGGCTGGCATTCCTACTTGCAATTTCTCTCTCACTGAGTTTCTATTCCAGGAATAACAAAGTTGGAAAATGTAATAGTTCCCACTTTGGGTAAGCTTTGTGCCATTTGCTGAGCAGTAAAACAGCTTAGGAGAAAGAAGTTACAAGGAAAACTACTGTCTAATCAGTAATTTCCTCTCAGGAATGGCACCTTAACTGGATGCAATGCTACAAAGCAGACCAGTCCACCATGACTCTGCTTCCTCCAAGACTGTAGCACATTTTTAAGTTACGTATTTCTTGAAAACTTCCATTAATGGTAATTGATGTCATATCACATGGATGATGGAGGATAGGCTGGCTGAAACATGACAGCTTTATTACTAAACAAGATAGAATGCTTCTGTATATTATCAATGTGGTGTTTCATCGCTTACAAACACAAGAACATGCAGTTTTGAGGTGAACACTTTGTCACCTATTTGGAAGGTCAATTCAGTCTGTACAACATTACAATTGTTTCTTTCCAAGGCTCATAGCAGGACAATATCACGGTTGAAAAAATATATAATTAGTTACTATACGCTCAAATCCTTTATTTCAGAAATGGCATAAATGGTGCACTCCGTTACTACGGCAGATATTCCTGGAAATGATAGTGTAACTGATTCAGTCTTTAATTGCACGTGGTTAAAAGTTTTTGGTGCCCTCTGCATCGCTTCACCATTGGCCTTGCAAAAACAGTAAGAATCCGACTTTTGTAGCTCTGCACTCCTCTCCAACCAATGGCAATGCCCGATTTGCTGGATTAATGCTGATTTGATCACGATGTTGCCACTTACACTAAACTGGAAAGTAGTGGTAAGCTGACAGTGGCACGATTCATGTTCCAAAATCACTGTCTCTGAAACATACATTTTTTTTTTACTGTGCTTTGTTGATTGTTTTTAGCTTTTTCCAAGATAATTGTTTTTTAGATAAACGAGCTGACTGGAATGTTTCCTGTTCAATGAAATTGAATTTTTGATTGCCATTTAATATTTACATTCATTCACTGATCTCTGGTACTTTAACGGTGTCAATTGCTAATTTAGAGTATTGATCTGTTTGAAGTGTGAGGGTGACTATTAGAGATCGTGAATTGCAGTTGCTTTGCATTTAAAGGAATTGATACGAAAAATGTATTGCAAATAATTAATTCCGGTGGATCGTGCATGGTTTTTAATATGTTACTGCCTGCAAAACACAGAACCTGTGCTTTGCAATGAATTTGCCCAACAAAATCTGAAAACAATTACAATTTAGAAGCCTTGGATTATCTGAGCCACAGGCGCCACCCATTTTATTTCTACAACTGCTGAAAGCAAAATCGACAACCTGCCGAACATTTTTGTGGTAAAACACGACTCACGGGCCAAAGACAAGTTTTCACCAACCTGGATAAGAAGTGGATGAATAATGCAAATCTGTTCACGTGATCAAAATCAGAATTTATAGGTAGCATTCGCAGAACACAGCAAAATCATCTCTATGTTTTTGTTCAAATGAGATCTCCAGAAAACATTGGTGCAAGTTCACCCCAGGTGGACCAGAGGTACAAACATTATGGTTCTTGGGGCCAAACGCGCCGTTCCAGCAAATTCCAGCCAATGTCACAAAATTGTTCATACTTACTCAGATTCCATTTGAGGCCAGTTGTTGTTACATTGTTGCATGCATTCCCCACTGGGATAAGGCCACACCACTTAGCCTCGAGACCTGTGTCAACACACAGTCTATGATGACCCTGCCAGAAACAATACACTTTCACCTTTTTCAAAATTTAAAATTCAATTTATAAAGTGCAATATGACCATTAAGAACTCTTTGTTAATTGCTTTACTGGTACTATGAAAAATCAAACAAGTGCATTTTTGGTCTTAATATCGTCAAAAGAATCCAAAGTTTCATCGCCATTCAGTTCAGTTCGAACATTTTATGATGTCATTCACATTAATTTATCAGCAACAGCCAATTTATCAAAACCAATTTGTCAGCCGTATTTACACATCAAAGAAGTTTAGAAACAAATTGTAGTAAGCTGAAACCACATCAGGCTGCCAAACAATAAGATGCATATTGCTTCGCACTAAACATTGGTCCTGGGGGAGGTTTGTGCCCCAGAATGTTTCAGAGTAAATAAAAGTGCAGCTGGTTCCCTTCAACAGTAGTATTTTAAAACATTTTGTTCTTGCTTGAAGAATCATAGCAAGGATTTTCAAATGAGGTGTGATGTGGCGGGGAAGAAGTGTGTGTGGGGGGACGGTGGTGAAGCCCAGGCCATCTGTCACCCTTCCATTGTATTTGTTTAAGCACATGAAATTTCTATCATTGTTTTCCTTAACCACTCCCCACCTCAAAGACAGTCAATCTCTTTGTCGGTATGCTCAGTATTATGGTATATTTTAATAAATTAACACAGAAAATGTTGGAAATACTCTGCAGGTCAGGCAACATCTGTGGAGAGAGAAACAGAGTAGACCAACAGCCTTTCATCAGACAGTGAAGGGAACCAGCTATTTCTGATAGGTAAAAGGGTCACTGATTTAGCCATTTTAATGTAAATACTAAAGTCCATTTTAAAATGGATTTCATCATAAGACTTCAGGCATAACTTTAGATGACAAAAACACAGCTTGCAGTAACAAAAGCACAGATTTTGAAATATCTACAGGCTAGCTAGAAGCAACTGCAACATTTTTACTGAAAGGTTAAATTGACATTTTTGAACTATCCATTGTTCTAATGAACAGAATTGCATAAGTTATTCAACTATACTACAATCTGATCAAGGTCAAAATAAGGACCATGGCAACATGAATCCACCATTGTTCAGAATATAGATAATATAGCAGTAAGCAGAAAAACCAGTAGAAACCAGAATTGATTAAAAATATATATCACATTCCAATACACGACAAGCATCTAGAAAGCAACATATCTACTGCGATGTTGCATACTGATGATTGACAACTGACCATCCAACCAAATGCATTTGAGACTCATCCAAGCCAATCAGTACATTACAGGTGTAGGGACAGATGGTGTCAGACTGATAACATTCTCCTTAAACATAGAGGTCCGGGCAGCCATTTTCCATCCAGGACCACTCGATACCTTTTACGGAACTACTCGCTATCCTTATTTTGTATTTTCATATTTCCACTCTAACTCTTGAAGTCTGCGCAAGCTGTTTTTGCTTTGAGCAAGAAACCATAACTGTACTTTGAAAGTTAAATCTGTTTGTAAACTACTAAGTCGATTATATCTCTTAAAGTCTTTTTCTGGCAAGGACTTTATTGAGAACATTTGATTTGTAACCACAAGATGATCTCAAACTCTCAATTATAATTAATAGACACAATAAAAGATTTCATTTCGCACCCGAGATGTGTAACTTAAATTTCTGCTGAGTTCAAAGCGTATATGAGACTATACTTAAACCGCATGGTAGATTTCAACAGTCAACAATTTCACCTCCTTCAGATGCTGCCTGACCCGCAAAGTATTTCAGCATTTTTCATTTCTATTTCAGATTTCCAGCATTTGCTGTCTTGAATGTAGGAAATTATATATATATAGATTTAACGGGGGGGGGGGGGGGGGGGGGGGGGGGGGGAGAGATCAGTCCGCGTTTGTACGGTTTAGTGGGGTGTTTCTCAGCGTCGGCATTTTGCCTTTCCTTTGGCCGCACGTGCATCATTCCCAGCAATGATGAGCTCAGCCTGCCAGTGCAGGAAGAGTATTCATAGATCGAGGTGCCATTTTTAAAGGCAGCCCTAATCTTTCGACCTCCCTTAGCATCCCCATTGCTGCATACATACCACCCCGTTTACTGCATCCAACTTATCTCTTCCAGAGTTCTCAAGCCCCTCCCTCATCTCAACTCTTAAGGCCAAGGCGAGCCGGGTCCGACCTCTGACATGGACAACCTGGCACCCAAGCATGTTAGCATTGCTAGCCTGGTAGTGCCACCCTGGCCTGGATGGCAGTGGGAGTGCCAGTGTACCACCCTGCCCAGAGCCTGACCACCCGGGGTCTCCAATGTCCTGAGGTATCTCCCCCTCCAGATGCCAATACGACTGGTCCACGTTTGTGTGGACCAGTACGGAGGCCTCAGTTGAGGCCTCACTGGGGAGGCTATTAGGTTCCGGGAGAATACAGCGCAGACATATTTAAGTGAGCTGATAATGATCTGGATCAGTGAGGGTGAGATCCAGATCATAAGGTTCAACGGCCTCGTTGCGACACCAAGTCACGCACGACCAGGCCGGTAAATCCTGCCCTGTATGTCTGCTAAAGCGGTGGTTAAGGGGGTGAACAGCTCGGAGCGCTGTGATGTCACTCATGGGAGGAGCTGAATCGGTTTTATAGTTTGGTTTACAGCCCTGCCCTGTGTCTGTTTTTAATTTCATTTTTAGAGTTTTCCAGAGTTCTGCTCTGGTTTTGAGGAAAGGCGGTGTGTTTCTCAGACTGCCTTCTGAAAGCTTCTCTCCCAATGACTTTGTGAATAAACCTGTAGGCCACAAAGTATTAACTGTACTTTAAGTGGCATTTGATCTGTGTGTGTGTATTTTAATAATTGAACGTTTAGAAGTAGATGGAATAGTAAGCTCAAAGACTTTTTTTTGTAAGAACTGTTTAACCATTTTTTAAAATTAAGGGGCAATTTAACATGGCCAATCTACCTAGCCAGCACATCTTTTGGGTTGTGGGGGCGAAACCACGCAGACACGGGGAGAATGTGGAAACTCCACATGGACCACTGGGAGCTCTTCCGGGGCAGGTGTGACCTGTATAAGATGGACGGGTTGCATCTAAACCGGAGAGGCATAAATATCCTGGCCGCGAGGTTTGCTAGTGTCACACGGGAGGGTTTAAACTAGTATGGCAGGGGGGTGGGTACGGGAGCAATAGGTCAGAAGGTGAGAGCATTGAGGGAGAACTAGGGAATAGGGACAGTGTGGCTCTGAGGCAGAGCAGACGGGGAAAAGTTGCTGAACACGGGTCTGGTGGCCTGAAGTGCATATGTTTTGATGCAAGGAGCATTACGGGTAAGGCAGATGAACTTAGAGCTTGGATTACTACTTGGAACTATGATGTTATTGCCATTACAGAGACCTGGTTGAGGGAAGGGCAGGATTGGCAGCTAAACGTTCCAGGATTTAGATGTTTCAGGCGGGATAGAGGGGGATGTAAAAGGGGAGGCGGAGTTGCGCTACTTGTTCGGGAGAATATCACAGCTATACTGCGAGAGGACACCTCAGAGGGCAGTGAGGCTATATGGGTAGAGATCAGGAATAAGAAGGGTGCAGTCACAATGTTGGGGGTATACTACAGGCCTCCCAACAGCCAGCGGGAGATAGAGGAGCAGATAGGTAGACAGATTTTGGAAAAGAGTAAAAACAACAGGGTTGTGGTGATGGGAGACTTTAACTTCCCCAATATTGACTGGGACTCACTTAGTGCCAGGGGCTTAGACGGGGCGGAGTTTGGAAGGAGCATCCAGGAGGGCTTCTTAAAACAATATCTAAACAGTCCAACTAGGGAAGGGGCAGTACTGGACCTGGTATTGGGGAATGAGCCCGGCCAGGTGGTAGATGTTTCAGTAGGGGAGCATTTTGGTAACAGTGACCACAATTCAGTAAGTTTTAAAGTACTGGTGGACAAGGATAAGAGTGGTCCGAGGATGAATGTGCTAAATTGGGGGAAGGCTAATTATGACAATATTAGGCGGGAACTGAAGAACATAGATTGGGGGCGGATGTTTGAGGGCAAATCAACATCTGACATGTGGGAGGCTTTCAAGTGTCAGTTGAAAGGAATACAGGACAGGCATGTTCCTGTGAGGAAGAAAGATAAATACGGCAATTTTCGGGAACCTTGGATGACGAGTGATATTGTAGGCCTCGTCAAAAAGAAAAAGGAGGCATTTGTCAGGGCTAAAAGGCTGGGAAATGACGAAGCCTGTGTGGCATATAAGGAAAGTAGGAAGGAACTTAAGCAAGGAGTCAGGAGGGCTAGAAGGGGTCATGAAAAGTCATTGGCAAATAGGGTTAAGGAAAATCCCAAGGCTTTTTACACGTACATAAAAAGCAAGAGGGTAGCCAGGGAAAGGGTTGGCCCACTGAAGGATAGGCAAGGGAATCTATGTGTGGAGCCAGAGGAAATGGGCGAGGTACTAAATGAATACTTTGCATCAGTATTCACCAAAGAGAAGGAATTGGTAGATGTTGAGTCTGGAGAAGGGGGTGTAGATAGCCTGGGTCACATTGTCATCCAAAAAGACGAGGTGTTGGGTGTCTTAAAAAATATTAAGGTAGATAAGTCCCCAGGGCCTGATGGGATCTACCCCAGAATACTGAAGGAGGCTGGAGAGGAAATTGCTGAGGCCTTGACAGAAATCTTTGGATCCTCGCTGTCTTCAGGGGATGTCCCGGAGGACTGGAGAATAGCCAATGTTGTTCCTCTGTTTAAGAAGGGTAGCAAGGATAATCCCGGGAACTACAGGCCGGTGAGCCTTACTTCAGTGGTAGGGAAATTACTGGAGAGAATTCTTCGAGACAGGATCTACTCCCATTTGGAAGCAAATGGACGTATTAGTGAGAGGCAGCATGGTTTTGTGAAGGGGAGGTCGTGTCTCACTAACTTGATAGAGTTTTTCGAGGAGGTCACTAAGATGATTGATGCAGGTAGGGCAGTAGATGTTGTCTATATGGACTTCAGTAAGGCCTTTGACAAGGTCCCTCATGGTAGACTAGTACAAAAGGTGAACTCACACGGGATCAGGGGTGAACTGGCAAGGTGGATACAGAACTGGCTAGGCCATAGAAGGCAGAGGGTAGCAATGGAGGGATGCTTTTCTAATTGGAGGGCTGTGACCAGTGGTGTTCCACAGGGATCAGTGCTGGGACCTTTGCTCTTTGTAGTATATATAAATGATTTGGAGGAAAATGTAACTGGTCTGATTAGTAAGTTTGCAGACGACACAAAGGTTGGTGGAATTGCGGATAGCGATGAGGACTGTCTGAGGATACAGCAGGATTTAGATTGTCTGGAGACTTGGGCGGAGAGATGGCAGATGGAGTTTAATCCGGACAAATGTGAGGTAATGCATTTTGGAAGGGCTAATGCAGGTAGGGAATATACAGTGAATGGTAGAACCCTCAAGAGTATTGAAAGTCAAAGAGATCTAGGAGTACAGGTCCACAGGTCATTGAAAGGGGCAACACAGGTGGAGAAGGTAGTCAAGAAGGCATACGGCATGCTTGCCTTCATTGGCCGGGGCATTGAGTATAAGAATTGGCAAGTCATGTTGCAGCTGTATAGAACCTTAGTTAGGCCACACTTGGAGTATAGTGTTCAATTCTGGTCGCCACACTACCAGAAGGATGTGGAGGCTTTAGAGAGGGTGCAGAAGAGATTTACCAGAATGTTGCCTGGTATGGAGGGCATAAGCTATGAGGAGCGATTGAATGAACTTGGTTTGTTCTCACTGGAACGAAGGAGGTTGAGGGGAGACCTGATAGAGGTATACAAAATTATGAGGGGCATAGACAGAGTGGATAGTCAGAGGCTTTTCCCCAGGGTAGAGGGGTCAATTACTAGGGGGCATAGGTTTAAGGTGAGAGGGGCAAGGTTTAGAGTAGATGTACGAGGCAAGTTTTTTACGCAGAGGGTAGTGGGTGCCTGGAACTCACTACCGGAGGAGGTAGTGGAAGCAGGGACGATAGGGACATTTAAGGGGCATCTTGACAAATATATGAATAGGATGGGAATAGAAGGATACGGACCCAGGAAGTGTAGAAGATTGTAGTTTAGTCGGGCAGTATGGTCGGCACGGGCTTGGAGGGCCGAAGGGCCTGTTCCTGTGCTGTACATTTCTTTGTTCTTTGTTTGACAGTGACCCAGAGCCGGGATCGAACCTGGGATCTTGGCGTCGTGAGGCAGCAGGGCTAACCCACTGCGCCACCGTGCTGCCCTGTTTAACCATTAATTGAAAAGCTGTTTCATTCTTTGGATGTTAATGGGGTTAATCCTGTGTTCTTTTTTTTATAAATGTTTTATTGAAATTTTTTTCCCAAACAATTTTTCCCCTCTTACAAAGCAAACGCAACAATAACAATACAGAAATTTTAAACAATACACAAGTAACAAAACCCCTTTATCTTTGACCTAAACTAAACCCCCCCCCCTCCCCCCCTCCCCCTGGGTTGCTGCTGCTGGTCATCTGTCTTCCCTCTAACGTTCCCCTCGGTAGTCGAGAAATGGCTGCCACCGCCTGGTGAACCCTTGAGCCGATCCTCTCAGGGCAAACTTTATCTGCTCCAGTTTAATGAACCCCGCCATATCATTTACCCAGGCCTCCAGTCCGGGGGGTTTCGCCTCCTTCCACATGAGTAGGATCCTGCGCCGGGCTACTAGGGACGCAAAGGCCACAACGTCGGCCTCTTTCGCCTCTGCACTCCCGGCTCTTCCGCAACTCCAAATAGAGCTAACCCCCAGCCTGGTTTGACCCGGGCCTTCACCACCCGCGAAATCACTCCCGTCACTCCCTTCCAATACCCTTCCAGTGCCGGGCATGCCCAAAACATATGTGCGTGGTTTGCCGGGCTCCCGCCACACCTCCCACATTTGTCCTCCACTCCAAAGAACCTGCTCCATCTTGCTCCCGTTATGTGTGCTCTATGTAGCACCTTAAATTGAATCAGGCTAAGCCTAGCGCATGAGGAAGAGGAATTTACCCTGCTTAGGGCATCAGCCCACATACCCTCCTCTATCTCCTCCCCTAGTTCTTCTTCCCACTTTCCTTTTAGTTCGCCCACCGACTCCTCCCCCTCTTCCCTCATCTCTCGGTAAATCTCTGACACCTTGCCCTCTCCGACCCACACCCCTGAAAGCACCCTGTCCTGTATCCCCTGTGTCGGGAGCAACGGAAATTCCCTCACCTGTTGTCTAGTAAATGCCCTCACCTGCATATATCTCAAGAAATTTCCCCGGGTCAACTTATACTTTTCCTCCAATGCTCCCAAGCTCGCAAAAGTCCCATCTATAAATAAATCTCCCACCCTCCTAATTCCCAACTGGAACCAGCTCTGAAATCCTCCATCCATTCTTCCTGGGGCGAACCTATGGTTGTTCCTGATTGGGGACCCCACCAGGGCTCCCCGCACCCCTCTCTGTCGACTCCACTGTCCCCAGATATTCAATGTTGCCGCCACCACCGGGTTCGTGGTAAACTTTTTAGGTGAGATCGGTAGCGGCGCCGTCACCAGCGCCTCTAAACTCGTCCCTTTACAGGACTTTCTCTCCAGTCTTTCCCACGCCGCTCCCTCACCCTCCATCATCCATTTACGTATCATTGCCACATTGGCGGCCCAATAGTAATCGCCCAAGTTCGGTAGTTCCAATCCTCCTCTGTCCCTACTACGCTGAAGGAACCCCCTCCTTACTCTCGGAACTTTCCCTGCCCACACGAAGCTCGTGATGCTCCTGTCTATTTTATTAAAAAAGGTCTTAGTGATTAGTATAGGGAGACATTGAAATACAAATAAGAACCTCGGGAGGACCATCATCTTAATTGCTTGCACCCTGCCCGCCAGCGATAGAGGCTGCATGTCCCACCTCTTGAAGTCCTCCTCCATTTGTTCTACCAACCGTGTCAGATTAAGTCTGTGCAAGGTTCCCCAGCTCCTAGCGATCTGAATCCCCAGGTATCGGAAGTTTCTTTCCACTTTCCTTAGAGGCAAGCCTTCTATCTCTCTACTCTGGTCCCCTGGATGTATCACAAATAATTCACTCTTCCCCATGTTTAGCCTATACCCCGAGAAATCCCCGAACCCCCTCAAAATTCGCATAACCTCTATCATTCCCCCCGCTGGGTCCGACACGTATAACAATAGGTCATCCGCATATAACGAGACTCGGTGTTCTTCTCCCCCTCTAATCACCCCTCTCCATTTCCTGGAGTCTCTCAACGCCATGGCCAGAGGTTCAATTGCCAACGCGAACAACAATGGAGACAGCGGGCATCCCGGTCTTGTTCCCCTATATAGTCGGAAATACTCCGATCTATGTCGACCTGTAACTACGCTTGCCGTTGGAGCCCCATAAAGAAGTCTAACCCAGCTAATAAACCCGTTCCCAAACCCAAACCTCCTTAACACTTCCCATAAATACTCCCACTCCACCCTATCAAATGCCTTCTCTGCGTCCATTGCCGCCACTATCTCTGCCTCCCCCTCCACTGGGGGCATCATTATCACCCCTAATAGTCGTCGCACGTTAACATTCAGTTGTCTCCCTTTTACGAACCCTGTCTGGTCTTCGTGCACTACCCCCGGGACACAGTCCTCTATCCTCGATGCCAGTACCTTTGCCAACAATTTGGCGTCCACGTTCAACAATGAAATGGGTCTATAGGACCCGCACTGCAACGGATCTTTATCCCTCTTCAAAATTAACGATATCGTCGCCTCCGACATCGTCGGGGGTAGAGTCCCCCCTTTCCTGGCCTCATTGAACGTCCTCACCATCAACGGGGCCAACAAGTCCACATATTTTCTGTAATACTCCACCGGGAACCCGTCTGGTCCTGGGGCCTTCCCTGCTTGCATGCTTCCCAGTCCCTTAATAACCTCGTCCACCCCAATCGGTGCCCCCAGGCCTACCACCCCCCGCTCCTCCACTTTCGGGAACCTCAATTGGTCCAGGAACTGCCGCATCCCCTCCTCTCCCTCTGGGGGTTGAGACCTATACAGTTCCTCATAGAAGGTCTTGAACACCTCATTTATCTTTCCTGCCCTTCGCACCGTGTCTCCCCTTTCGTCTCTAATTCCTCCTATCTCCCTCGCTGCTGCCCTCTTTCACAATTGATGAGCCAACAGGCGACTCGCCTTTTCCCCATATTCATACCTCCTCCCCTGTGCCTTCCTCCACAGTACCTCCGCCTTTCTGGTGGTCAGAAGGTCAAATTCCGTCTGGAGTCGTCTCCTCTCCCTGTACAATTCCTCCTCCGGGGTCTCTGCAAATTCCCTATCCACCCTTAAAATCTCCCCCAGTAATCTTTCCCTTTCCTTGGCCTCTGTTTTCCTTTTGTGGGCCCCAATAGAGATCAGCTCTCCTCTGACCACCGCTTTTAGTGCTTCCCATACCACTCCCACAGGGACCTCGCCGTCGTCATTGACCTCCAGATATCTCTCAATACACCCCCGCACTCTTGCACACACTCCCTCATCCGCCATCAGTCCCACATCTAATCGCCAGAGTGTTCTCTGCTCCCTTTCCTCTCCTAATTCCAGGTCCACCCAATGTGGGGCATGATCCGAAACCGCTATGGCTGAGTACTCAGCTTCTTCCACCCAAGAGATCAACGACCTTCCCAAAACAAAAAAATCTATCCGGGAGTACACTTTATGGACATGGGAGAAGAAGGAAAACTCCCTAGCCCTAGGTCTAAGAAATCGCCATGGATCCACTCCCCCCCATTTGGTCCATAAACCCCTTAAGTACCTTGGCCGCTGCCGGCCTTCTTCCGGTCCTTGAGCTTGATCTATCTAGCCCCGGGTCCAGCACCGTATTAAAGTCCCCTCCTAAAATCAAGTTTCCTACCTCCAGGTCCGGTATACGCCCCAGCATCCGTCTCATAAATCCCGCATCGTCCCAGTTTGGGGCATACACGTTAACCAACATGACCTCCATTCCCTCCAGCCTGCCACTCACCATTACATATCTACCTCCGCTATCTGCTACGATGTTCTTTGCTTCAAATGCGACCTGTTTCCCCACCAAAATGGCCACCCCTCTATTCTTTGCGTCCAGTCCTGAGTGGAACACCTGTCCCACCCATCCTTTCCTTAGCCTAACTTGGTCCGCCACCTTTAGGTGCGTCTCTTGGAGCATAACCACGTCTGCCCTTAGTCCTTTCAAATGCGCGAGCTCTTTGGCCCTTTTTATCGGTCCGTTCAGGCCTCTCGCGTTCCACGTGATCAGCCTCACTAGGGGGCTACCTGCCCCCCTCCCGTGTCGACTAGCCATTACCTTCTCTAGGCCAGTCCCATATCCCGCCTCCGCGCTCCCGCTCGCTCCCCCAGCGTCGCACACCATCCCCGCCCACCCACTCTTTAGCCATTTCCTTTTGGATTTCCGCAGCAGCAACCCAGTTGTCCCCCCCCCCCTCCCCCTCCCTCCCCCCCTCCCCGCTAGATCTCTTTCTAGCATGATTGCTCCCCCCATATTACTTCCGTAAGTCAGCTGACTTCAACTGACCCCGGCTACTCCTGCTCACTCCTCGGCCCCCCCCATGTGGGGAACTCCCATCCGCCTTGCGCCTGTCTTCCCGCCTTATTCTTTCTGGTGCGGGAACATCCCTTTACCTGACCCGCCTCTTATGGCGCAGCTCCCTTTCCCCTCCCCTTCCCCTTCCCCATTCTCCAACTATGTCCCGTCTTTCCCCCCTCACCGGCGCCCACATTTCCCCAATGTCTCCCCCCTTCCCTGTTTACTTCTCAATTAACTTCCACCGTAACATTAACAATAACATTTCCTGCAGCATCAGTCCCTCAGTTCCGATCCAATTTCTCTTCTTTGATGAAGGTCCATGCTTCCTCCGCCGTCTCGAAGTAATGGTGTCTCTCCTGATACGTGACCCATAGTCTTGCCGGCTGCAGCATCCCGAACTTCACCTTCCTTTTATGCAACACCTCTTTGGCTCGGTTGAAGCTTGCCCTCCTTCTCGCCACCTCCGCACTCCAATCCTGGTATACCCGTACCACTGCATTCTCCCATCTGCTACTCCGCACCTTTTTAGCCCATCTCAGGACCTCTTCTCTATCCTTAAGGCGGTAAAATTGCACGATTATCGCCCTGGGTGGTTCTCCCGCTTTTGGTCTTCTCGCCGGAATCCGATTTGCCCACTCCACCTCCAAGGGGCCCGTAGGGGCCTCAGCACCCATCAGTGAGCTCAGCATCGTACTTGCGTACGCTCCACAGTCCACTCCTTCCACACCCTCAGGGAGACCCAGTATCCGAAGGTTCTTCCTTCGCGCTCCATTTTCTAGGGCTTCGATCCTTTCAGTACACTTTTTATGAAATGCCTCGTGCGTCTGTGTCTTAACCGCCAGGCCCAGGATCTCGTCCTCAATATCTGTCACCTTCTGCTCCACCACACGGAGCTCTGTCTCCTGGGTCTTTAATGTCTCCTTGAGCCCCTCAATTGCCTGTAGCAACGGGGTCAGCACCTCCCTCTTCAGCAGCTCCACGCACCGTCTCACAATTTCATGCTCAGGCCCCCATGTCGCCTGCGCTTTCTCCGCCGCCATCTTGTACTTCTCTCTTTCTGACCCTTTGGTCGACGATTCCTCGCGCTGCAGCCGCCGCCGCCGGTTTTTTCCTCCTTCGTTTGGGGGGGGACTCCCTTCTCACACGCCCCACACCGGGTTGCGTCGTCGAAAAATTCCCCGTTGGGGCTCTTAAAAGAGCCAGAAGGTCCGTCGGAGCTGGAGCCGCCGAAGCGTGCGGCTAGCTAGGCATCACCGCAACCGGAAGTCCCTTCAGTGGCCTTGACGAGATCTTTTCACAGTTGTTCCCTCTGCTGCTAGAATTCACTTTTGATACAGGCCCTCAGGTCAGCTTGCAGCTTTAAGCTTGCCCTTCCCCCGCCTGCATGCTGGAAGAGGCCCTGTTTATCCTGCAGTTGCAGCCAAATCTTTTACTGTTTCTGCGTGTGTCTGGCAACCAAGAGACATACCCTTCCTGGGGGACACTGTCGGGGGAATATTGCAGCCTTCTTCCCACACCGGGAAATGTCAAACAAATGCCGTGGGGACCCTGTAAAAGAGCCCAAACGTCCGTTCCAAGCAGGAGCTGCCGAATATGCGACCTAGCTCTGCATAGCCGCACCCGGAAGTCCGTTAATCCTGTGTTAATAATAAAGTTTGTTTTAATATAAATGATCGCTAGTTGTCAGTGGAAAATTGTTGGGGTCTCATCCGGTTTTTGAATATAAACTCGGGGCTGTTCCGGGTACCATAATACTATTAATTTGCTTTTATATAAATTTTATAGTCCCAATTTTGTGCTCCTGTCAAAATCTGTGCAAGAATTGGAGGCCTCCCAGGGCCACGTCGGTCAATAGCATATCGAGCTGACTGCATGCTTCTTTTTGTGGAGCCACATGAATAATTAGCATAAACTCATAACCGAGCTCAGGCTGTGCATGGCCAGCTAGGTTAACAAGGCAGGTACAAAATCTGCCAAGCAACTCAAATATAATGTGATGTGTCCACTTTAGGGTAAATGGCTGTAAATGGCAGTACATACCTCCATTCAGCCTGTTGGATTTCAAATATGTTTATCCTTTGCCAAGCCTGTGGGTGTAGAGAAGGTAAAGAAGTGTTCGGCAAATGTGAGGTGAATAAATGGAGGCATGAAATGGACCCTGTGGACGAATAAAAGAATGGCACGACATCTGACTTCCATTTGGTGGCTGACAAATTAGGCATGCTTCTGTATGAACAAAGTGTGAAGCAAACGATCCCCTTCCGTATTCCAAGGTAACCATCCCAAGGTGATCATACTGTACTTTGTCGATCAGGAGATGGCAGCCATTCTCAATACATTGGCTCCATTGCAATCTTGAGTACATATTCATATTTTTAAGTAAAGTGTCTAAGTAATATTCATCTTTAAGGAACCTCATCTTCCAGACCATGGTTCCCCACATTCTTATTGTCAAACAAACTGTAAGAACCTGCATGGGTTGTAATCAGCTGGGACAGATTATTTTTCCCCCAGGAACCTTCCCTTTGCCAGAATAGTCTTGTGGCTTATTTTTGCACATTTACATACTACAGATCTATTTGTCAATAACTGATTTAAAGGTGATGTAGAGTGGAAATGTTATCTTTACAGCAAATGTTCTCACTTACAGGTAAAATCTGAATATTCTAACTGCATCTGAAATCCTGTGGTGTTAAAAGGATCAAGATCAACTTATTTGCAACTTCATTGATTAGAATAAATCTCAATTGCCCATTATATATGGGCAGCACGGTAGCATTGTGGATAGCACAATTGCTTCACAGCTCCAGGGTCCCAGGTTCGATTCCGGCTTGGGTCACTGTCTGTGCGGAGTCTGCACATCCTCCCCGTGTGCGCGTGGGTTTCCTCCGGGTGCTCCGGTTTCCTCCCACAGTCCAAAGATATGCAAGTTAGGTGGATTGGCCTTGCTAAAAAAAATTGCCCTTAAGTGTCCAAAATTGCCCTTAGTGTTGGGTGGGGTTACTGGGTTATGGGGCTAGGGTGGAGGTGTTGACCTTGGGTAGGGTGCTCTTTCCAAGAGCCGGTGCAGACTCGATGGGCTGAATGGCCTCCTTCTGCGCTGTAAATTCTATGATAATCTATGATATATGGTTACTGTCAAACCTCCAATAGTTTTCCAGCAGTCACTTGTGGTAAACTTGTAATTTTGCTGTTAATCAGTAGGATCTTGACAGTAAAAGTCTAACATTGATGGCTCTCTTTTTTCCCTGGTGGGCAGTGGTCAAATAGTGTTTCTGTGCGTGCATTTTGCTTTCTGCACTATTTTATGCATATTTGTATGGCACAGTTTTTCCTTTGTACATTTGCAGCATCCTGCAGATGGCTATTGTGCGTGCCTGACTGATTTGTGTTAATTACAGCTGTTACCAACCACTTTGCTCACCTTGTGTAATTTTCCCCTCACTTTTATGGGAAATCATGCACATTAATAAGACTGATTGAAGCAGATTTTCAATATGCGAGATTCATAGACATGCTGCAGCACCAAAATAAGTAGCAAGGTGAGTAGAGTTCGATTTCTTTTTCAGATGAGTAGAGCGGTCCAAGAAGGAAGAATAGAAAATCTACTCCAAAATATAGGCACCTGTTTTAGTGAATAATTATACAATGTGTCTGAATATATTAATCTGCCTAAAAATATTAATTCCTTCATTCTACCCGTTTTTTCACGGTTGTCTGGTGTGCATCAGAGAATACATTCCTGCTAGTTATGTGTCATGTGGTGTGTAGTGATGCCAGCAGAGTTTTTATGCAGGCTTTGGGCAGATCACCATTTTGATTGTATGAGCAACACACTCGATAGACCTCTCATCATGTTCTACATGAATCCAGAGTGTGGGCACCTCCATACCTTTTCTTTGCGGCAACAAAGAAATATAACATTGTCCAATGTGTTAGTTTGCTTCCACTGCATCTAATTATTGCCTGATGAGGAGAAAAGTCCACAAAAATTTACCATTAAGCACCTTTGAATTCAAAACAGAAGGGCGACACAGTGGTTAGCACTGCTGCCTCACGGTGTTGAGGACCCGGGTTCGATCCCGGCCCCGGTCACTTTCGGTGTGGAATTTGTACATTGTCCCCGTCTACGTGGGTCTCACCCCCACAACCCAAAGATGTGACGGATAGGTGGAATGGCCATGCTAAATTGCCCCTTAATTGAAAGACAGAAAGAATTTGAAACAGCTCTCCAAAGTAGATAGGAAGTGAATTGTGAATTTGGAGGCATAAAGATGGATTAGAGGTTCTATCTTGGAGTGGCAAGTGACACAAAATGTCCACAACGATTGGTGCTGGGGGCTCAACATTTCAATTATGAAATGACTTGGATTTGGGGAGTATACTAAAGTTTGCAGATAATGCAAGGCTAGGAAGTGTAGTGAAATGCGGTGAGATAGAGAGCAGAAAATTGCAAAAGGACAGGGATAGATTAAATGTCATACTACAGAAAAGATGTAAAAGCCTTGGAGAGGCTGCTGAACGGATTTTCGAGAATGGTACCAGGCATGTTGGGCTGCAGTTATTTTAAGAGAATAATGCAGGTATTGTTCTCCTTACAGCATAGCATGTTGAGGGATTAAATAAAGGTATTCAAAATCATGAAGGGTATTGATAGAGTAGGTGTGGATAAAATGTTTCCACTGGCAGAAGGATCAATAACTGTTTAATCTCCTGAGTTTTCTTTGAATTCCCTCTTTTTGATCCCAATATTTGTTGCATCACATTTTACCTTGTTTTTGAAAGTTATTTCTTATCTGCTTAATTATATGAATAAAGCTTTTAATGAAACACATATTTTTGCATGCTGTATTTGCATCCTGCACAGTACTGGACATACTCCTGCATGAACAAGGTGTGAAACAAACTATCCTTCTGGTCACTTCAATTTGATTCCTGCTTGCTGAAGTAACTCATCTGTGTTAGCGAAATACTCATCCTCTGAATCATTGTCCAAAACAACTTCAAAGCCACCTGTGCCCACAGGAACTGCTAGAAATGTGTTAGAAACAGTTAAGAATTCTGGGTTATCATTTGGCTATATCGTTCTGTGGCCTTTGCAATCAACCACTGAGTAGGAGTCACTGTACTGTCTGAATGAGAGTTGCTTTGTTTCAGAGTGGTAAATATTATTTAATAAGTATTTTATGCAGATTCCGTGTGCTTTTGACATCTACTTGTATTTAACAACTTAATTTCATGTGCCTTTTTGATCTTCCTTCTTCCCAATATTGACTTCAAGGAAGAATGCATTAGTCAAACTTTGATAAAACTCCTGGGAAGGATCTCTGGACCTTATATGAATGCAAGGTGGTACTTGATTCTGTGGTACCCTTTTTGCATTGGGCAAGGGTTATCTATGTAAAAGTGTTTCATCAAGGATGCAGGTTGTTTAAAGCACCATAGGGATTTGCTGAAGGTTCTGCAATATCATTGTTTGAAGCAGGGCCTCAAGAGTGGATGAAAATGTGAGTATCTTGTGAAATATTGTTTCTGATTCACTTTATGTCAGAATAAACCCGCGTTTACGAATGAAGATGCACAATCTGTCAAAATGTTCTTTTTCCATCAGCCAGCGAGATCAAGGGGTTACAGTAGCAAACAGCAGCACTCAAACATCACAAATATTTATTGTCCATGCTTCATGGACAAGCTCAGTGGGCTAGACAGCTGGTTTGTAATGCAGAACAAGGCCAGCAGCGCAAGTTCAATTCCCGTACCAGCTTACCCGAACAGGCGCCGGAATGTAGCGACTAGGGGCTTTTCGCAGTAATGTCATTGCAGTGTTAATGTAAGCCCATTTGTGACAATGAAGATTATTATTAACATTCTTTCCTTGCACAATGGTAATGCTAAAAGACATCAAACCTGTATAAAGGCAGACCAATTCATTACGGTGTCATTTAATAACACAAGTGAATGATTGAATGATCTCGTAATGCAATTTCTGCTAATGGCACAAATTACAATGAACTACTCAAATCAAAATTCTGCGGCTTATCTTTACAGCACCAGCCTACTTGAACTTGTTAAAACATATAATGCTACCGAGCATTGCCATTCAATCCAGCAGCCTATAACCTCCAATGACTGCAAGCATTTCCACATTTTACAAGACTGAGCATGTGTACGCACACAGCTTATCAGAACGCTCCAAGCACATTGTGCTTTGAAATGAAATGTTTTGCTTAACTCTTTGATGGTCTTATTTTATTTTAAATACACAGTTCCGCCAAATATTTCTTAATCATTCTAACACTGAATAATAATATTAATATTGCTCCTCAATTCAGCAGTATACAGGGACCTGACAGGAGTGGGTGCAGGACAGCAGTTAAGTTGGTAGCGTTGAGTGGGTAAATAGTGGGATATTGAAGCTGGTGAGGAAGCTGAAGGAATGCAGAATGAGATACCTAAGCTTGCCATGAGTCTCCTGTGAATATAGTGTCAGGATGAGTTGTCCAGTGAGGGAATGCAATACAGCGGAACTAACAAGGGAGCCCAAGAGAAAGTCATGGCAAAAAGTGATGAAGAGAATAATGTGAAATACAGAACATCGAGTTGGGAGGTGAAGAAAGAGACTAGAGAAGAGCTTAAAGGAAATGTGGGAAAAGTAGCAGATAATTTAGAAGGAAACAGGAAGGACTTTTATTATAAATGTAAGAGAATCATTAAACAATATTCCTGTTCAGAGATGGGGAGGGAATTTGGTGGTGGATATAGATATAGCAGAGATACAAAATATTTAACATCAGTATTTACAAATGCTATTTGAAATGAGAATGTATATTCACTAGAAAGTATGAAGACAAATTGTTAGAGAAATCTCTTGAAAAAGACCTGGAGCAAAATTCTCCGACCCCCCGCCGGGTCAGAGAATCGCCGGGGGCTGGCGTGAATCCCGCCCCCGCCGGTTGCCGAAGTCTCCGGCACCGGAGATTCGGCGGGGGCGGGAATCGCGCTGCGCCGGTTGGCGGCCCCCCCGCTCGATTCTCCGTCCCTGATGTCTCGCCGCTAAAATGCCTGTCCCGCCGGCGTAAATTGAACCATCTACCTTACCGGCGGGACAAGGCGGCGCGGGCGGGCTCCGGGGTCCTGGGAAGGGACGCGGGGCGATCTGGCCCCGGGGGGTGCCCCCACGGTGGCCTGGCCCGCGATCAAGGCCCACCGATCCGCGGGCGGGCCTGTGCCATGGGGGCACTCTTTCCCTTCCACCTCCGCCACGGTCTCCACCATGTCAGAGGCGGAAGAGACTCCCTCCACTGCGCATGCGTGGGAAACTGTCAGCGGCTGCTGATGCTCCCGCGCATGCGCCGCCCAGAGATGTCATTTCCGCGCCAGCTGGCGGGGCACCAAAGGCCTTTTCCGCCAGCTGGCGGGGTGGAAATTTCTCTGGCGCTGGCCTAGCCCCTCAATGTTGGGGCTCGGCCCCCAAAGATGCGGAGCATTCCGCAGCTTTGGGGCGGCACGATGCCCGTCTGATTTGCGCCGTTTTGGGCGTCAGTCGGCGGATATCGCGCCGTTTCTGGAGAATTTCGCCCATGCTTCTGAAAAAGGGCAGAAATTAAGTTGATGAGACTAGAGATCCTGGTGGAATGCACTTTAGATTTTTGAAGGAAGTTGCAAGGTAGCCTCGGAGGGCATGATTACAAATATTAAATTCTCTATGGATATACAAAATATGGCCATTAGCTAAATGTAACACAACATATGGCCATTAGCTAAATGCAACGCAATGTAACACCTATTTCAGGAAGTACAAAAAGGATAAACACAATAACTATAGACTCATTAGTTTAACATCAGTTGTGGGCAAAACTCTTAAAATGCATGGTCTGATATCAAATTAGTGAGCATTTAGAGATGCAGGGTCAATTATAGATAGCCAGCATGAAATTATTAAAGGCAAGGTACATTTCAGAAATGTAATTTATTTTTTGAAGAACTGGCTGATTACATTGATAAAGGGAACGCAGTAGAATTAATTCCATGTTGAGCAATTTGCTAGTAGCAGCTGAAATAACAGCTGTCAACAGGACTCATGTAGAGATAATAAAAACAGTGGGAATCCTTACAGGATTACACGCAGCAAGAAGAATACAAATAAATATACCCCAAAAGCAACAAAAGAACTTACATCTGATTGTAAATAAGCAAACACAAGATGCAAACTAGCAAAGAGCAAAGCCCTGCAAAACATCCCAACAACTATGCGAGCAAGCTGCGCGAATGAACTGAAGATGTGGTGGAAAACAGCAAAGGGCCAATTTGGCCAATTTGCATGTTTCTGCCTTAAACTGTAGGTCCAATGAGATTCGCCACACCTGTGACATCTCACGAACTTTGGAAAAAAAAGCTGCATCACTTAGTCTCATAAATTAAGCACCCCAAACTGATCAACTGAAGCAGCAAGGTACAGATGTGGATGAGTTCACAGAGGATCACAAAACATACTGCCCTTTCGTGATGAGAGATTATTGAGAGTATGATATAGAATGAACAAGCCAATTAACTCTACAGTTCCATGCTAAAGATGAGTACCCTCCCTCTGTTCTTCAACTAATTCTATCAATATAACCATCGATTTTTCCTCTCTGTGTAACTTCGCCTTAAATGCATCTACAACAGTGATCACCTAGGCTAGTGAGTGGGCCACATGATGCCCTTCCTATGCCTTTTAGCTTTGACAATGGGTCATCTGGACTTGAAACGTTAGCTCTTTTCTCTCCTTACAGGTGCTGCCAGACCTGCTGAGATTTTCCAGCATTTTCTCTTTTGGTTTTAGATTCCAGCATCCGCAGTAATTTGCTTTTATACAGGGAAAGAAGGTTCCATAGCCAAATTCGCAGATGATACAATAATAGGTGGGGCAGTAAGTTACAATAATAGGTGGGGCAGTAAGTTGCAAAGAAGAAATAAGAACCTTACAAAGGTGCCGCCCTATCCCGTGTGCTGACCCCAAGACGCGGCCTCATCAGAGGGGTGGAACTCAGGGAGCTGGTGCCCATCGTTGCCACTCCATGGGACGGGTCCGGGTTAGCCTTCAGCGCCCCCTCCTCCTGGTCGGCGCCCATAGGTTCACCTTGCAAAGGAGGGACAGCCGGCTCGAGCACCAGCTGCCCCTGCATCATGTGGCTCTGCCAGCCATGGCAGTTCCACAATGACTGCACCATGGTGTCGAAGACCTCCCCAGTGAGTGGGACACATCCCCCAGTGACCGGGCCATGCTCTTCAATGCCTCAGCCATGCCCTCCTACGACTGGCACATGCTCCACAGCGCCTCAGCCATGTCCACCTGAGAGTGGGACATGTCCCGCAGAACCTCATCAAGGTCAGCCTGGTACTGAGTGACATCCCCCAGCGTGGCAGACATTCTGTCGAGACCCTCAGCCATGGACAACACCGACTGCGCAATGCCTTGGACACCTTCACTCATGATGCCGACGTGGTGCACCAGGCTCTGCACTGCAGTCTTCACCGTAGCAATGTTGGCCTCGGTGTCGGCGCCATCTCCTGCGATGGGTTGAAAGGTTTTGGAGAACGGGCCAGATGGTGGAGTTAAAGCCAGGATGAGATCAGCCATGGTCGAATGTTGGAGCAGATCGATGGGCCAAATGGCCTAATTCTGCTCCTATATCTTATGAGCTTATGAACTTGACTACCTTATCCACCTGCGTTGCCACTTTCAGTGATCTGTGGATCTGTATGCTCAGATCTCTCTGCCTGTCAATACCCCTAAGGGTTCTGCCATTTACTGTATTATTCCCTCCTTGTATTAGACCTTCCAAAATACATTTCCTCACATTTGTCTGGATTATACTCCATCTGCCATTTCTCCGTCCAAGCCTACAACCGATCTATATTCTGCTATGTCCTCTGACAATCCCTATCGCTATCTGTAACTTCACCAACCTTTGTGTTATCCACAAACTACTAACAGGTGAGTTACATTTTCCTAGAAATCATTTATATATATTACAAACAGCAAAGGTCCCAGCACTGATCCCTGCGGAACAGCCCTCCATTCAAAAATGCACCCTTTCACTGCTATCCTCTGTCTTCTATGACTGAGCCAGTTCTGTATCCATCTTGCCAGCTCACCTCTGATCCGATGTTGCTTCACCTTTTGTACCAATCCGCCATGAGGGACCTTGTCAAAGGGTCTATTAACGCCCACATAGACAACATCCACTGCCCTTCCTTCATCTTCGTCACTTCCTCAAAAAACGTGATCAAATTAGTGAGACACAACTGCCCCTTCATAAAACCATGCTGCTTCTCGCTAATAAGTCCATTTGTTTCCAAATGGGAGTAAATCCTGACCCGAAGAATCCTCTCCAATAATTTCCCTAACACTGACGTAAGGCTAACCAGCTTGTAATTTCCTGGATTATCCTTGCTGCCCTTCTCAAACAATGGAACAACATTGGCTATTCACCAGTCCTCTGGGGCCTCATCTGTAGCCAATAAGGATACAAAGATTTGTGTCAAGACCCCAGCAATTTCCTTCCTTGCCTCACTCAGTATTCTGGGGTAGGTCCCATCTGACCCTGGGGATTTACCTTCCTTAATGTTTTTTCAATATGCCCAACACCTCCTCCTTTTTGATATTAACTTGACCCAGACTATCTACACACCTTTCCCTAGAGTCATCATCCTCCAAGTCCTTTTCTTTGGTGAATACTGGTGTAAAGTATTCATCCAGTACCTCGCCCATTTCCTCTGGCTCCACACATAGATTCCCTCTTCTGTCCTTGAGTGGGCCAACTCTTTCCCTGGCTACCCTCTTGCACTTTATATATTAATAAAAGCATTGGGATTCTCCTTAGTCGTGTTTGTCAATGACTTTTCATGACCTCTTTTATCCCTCCTGACTCTTTGCTTAAGTTATATAACTCTATGAGCTAAATCCAGCAGATAATTATCACACACAGGTAATCTGTCCTCATTTGGAAAATCCGTCATCAGTTTCAGTGAGTTCAGTTTGAGTTTTAACCAGCTGTCCTTTTAGTGATAACTTTCGGGGAAGATTGTTTCCTGCAGCTGGGGTGACTGTGATGGTAGCTGCTTCCACTGCGTCTCTTTCTCCAGATATCCAGCAATAGATATATCATTCTTTCCCTTTGATGTTACGCACCTGTGACACAAAAGTGTCAATTCCCTTATCTCTCCACTTTGAAGTTACCACTTCTATACCCCATTGTTTTACCATAGTCACATAGGTAAACACTTGCTTTCTTATTGGTATGTTTATCTGTATATCAAAACATTCCTTCTGACAGCTACCCTTATCAATTCCCCTTATTTTATTTCATTCCAACTTCATTTTTTTTTTTAACTGTCCCCAATTCGCAACAATATTAGATGCTGGTCTTTGACCAAATGCTTTGTTTTGTGATCCTAGCATTTTGAAGTGTGTAAAAATAAAAAACAATATTTTCTCCGAATAGGTTTGTGTGAAAAATATGGAGAATTATGGTGAAACAAATGGAAATTTAAAGACGATTTATATTCATGCTGAATATTTTGCCTTTATCTATACGAAGAACTGAATAAATTGCTTGAAATAGAGGCTAACACCAGCAAAATAAATGGATATATGAATGAAGACTTGCTTTAAACCAAAAAATATTCTGGGGTGTCCAGCTAACTATATAAAATATTTAAAAGAAATGCGTCGGTCTAATGATTGGGTGAACAGCTTATTAAGATTTTATCATTGATGATAACAGACATGGCGATGGTGAAACATTGGGTAGGAGACTGATTATGGGACCCTGCTTAAGAATATAAACATGAAAGAATATAGGAAGGAAGAGAACTGATTCAGTGAATGAGATAGTTGTCAACATGTCAGGAAATATATGCAATGGTTGCATTTTCTTAATTAGCAGAATTACTTTTGGCAATGCGATAGAACTTTAGAAACTACCAGCATTAAGAAATTGAGAACCAATTTTCATCAGGGACCCTTCATTATATATTCAAGGCAGGTTTGACTGCTACCTCAATAAATACGGTAAGATGAAGAGAGCTGGGAGAAGGTTCACTTAGTTCATGTAGGAATCGACTCAATGGGCCAAATTAGATGTTTCTACGATGTACATTTTATCTATTCTATGCATTGTGTTCCCTATATCCATACCCGCTGTGTTGCAGATGGGTGTGAGGGGGGGGGGGGGCTGGGGGTTGCAGAAAGCAATATCTAGCATTGCCGCAGGAGTTTAATGGAGTAAAATAGCCCTTTTGTGTCTGTAAGAATGTGAGTCATTTGCCTTTCCACCCATAAACCTAAACAGTTGAGATGGTACTGCCTACAATTCAACAAAGCAAGACTCAATTTATAGGCCTCAAAGAAAGGAGGTCCCACTGAAGAATAATCCAGAATCATGGAAGGAAGCAACTGTGATAACATAATCAGGATCTAATTTTAAGGCCAATAAAAACTGGATATCTTAAATTTAACAATTCGGCACTTTAAATTAAAACCACAGTCCGCTCCAACAAGAAGCCTGCAGAATCCGAATATCTGAATATACAGAACTCAGACAGGCTGCCGGGGCATGTCTTGCGAAGCCTCTGATAACCCATCAAGTAATTATCGCTCCTATTTGAGATGCATTGGCCTATTGTCCACAGTTCCTGATACCCCATCAAGTGATTGGCGCTCCTACTTAAGATGCATTGGCCTATTGTCCAAAGTTCCTGATAACCTATCAAGCAATCAGCGCTCCTCCTCGGGCGGGCTCAGGTGTCCTGTCAACATGTCATCACCTAGACCATTGGGAGTTGAGACCCAGCCTCCTGAGACTCCATTGGCAGAGGGCTAAGGGCAGGTGGAAAAGGAGGTGGGTGGCGACAGTGGATAAAAATAGGCACCTAGAAAGCGAAGAGTCGAAGCGGAGACTCGAGACGTGAGGCGACCGAGAGCAGACGAGACCAGGAAGAAAGGAAGGAAGCAAGGAAGAAACAGCCAGCGAGAATCACCTTCGCAAAGAGGAACCACTGGGACTCAGGAATCGGATTTACAGCATACCAAACCACCTTTGCAGGTAATGTGGTCGAATCCTGGGTGTTTCTTAGTGGGTAATTTACGGGTTAACTATATTTAATAAAGAGTTTTACATTATATCTGTCTCCGTAATTTGTTCTCATAAACAAAGACACATGGGCAAACTTTGATTACTTTGATTTGAATTGGACAGATACAACACAACATTGGCAGCAAATGTCACCACACCCACATTAAGAAACACTTTCTGGAAACCGGGTTGCAGTTCATACAATCTAGATAAGCAGTGGAAGATAATTTTAAGAATGAATTCAAAATTTTCAACGAATCTGCATTCGCTTAAGGAATATCAACACCATGGGGACAGTGGCTAAGAAGGGGCGTTAAATATAGTATTAGATTAAGGAAAAGATTTATAATGTTGTCTTAAAGAGTAATAAACCTGAGGATTGGGAGGATTTTAGAATTCAACAAAGAATCATTAAGACATTGACAAGAGAGCGAGGGTGTGATTTAACGGAAATGAAACAGAGTCTCATGTCGGGTGTGTTTAGTCGGGTGTTTCCCAGAACGACCCCGCTATTATATGGGACTCTTGTTTTGTTTCTGGGCCTCAGCTCGCCAGTGCAAGAAGAGATCAGGGAGCTATTTTTAAATGGCACCCCAATCTCTGAACCTCCTACTGCGACCTTCGGAGACCCCCCCCCCCCCACTTACCAATGAGGGGGTCCTCAAGTCCACCACATCCCACCTCATAGGGGCAGGGCATCCCCGGGCCTGATCCACGACATGGGAACAATGCCACCTGGGCACTTTGACACTGTCAGGATGGCAACCAGATGGCACTGCCTGGTGCCCAGGTGGCAGTGCTACGGTGCCTGAGTAGCATCATGGGTGTCAGGGTACCAGCCAGATACCCCGATTGCCTGGGAGAGCCCCCCACTCCCAAGTGCCAGTATGCCTGGTCCCCATTGGTGGAGTCCAGTGTCGCTTGGAGTCTCAGAGGTGTGGGGGTTAGATCCTGCGCCTTGGATAACGCCGTAGAGAGCATATTCAAGCAAGCCTGACTGCACACTTGAATGTGCAAATCTGGATCTCAACCTCAATGGGCAGGATCCAGATCACGAGAGGCTTCTCGCATAGACATAAAAACACACAGTAAAAATTTCTAACGGCTGAGGACCCGGGTACGATCCTGGATCCAAGTCACTGTCTGTGTGGAGTTTGCATATTCTCCCCGTGTCTGCGTGGGTTTCACCCCCATAATCTAAAGATGTGCAGGGTAGTGGATTGGCCATGCTAAAATTATCCTTAATTAGAAACAAACAATTGGGTACTCTGAACTTATATAAATCATTTTCAAAAAACTTCTATCCGGGCAGCATTGTGGCGCAGCAGTTAGCACTTCTACCTCACGCGTTCAATCCCGGCCCCGAGTCACTGTCCGTATGGAGTCTGCACATTCTCCCCGTGTCTGCATGGGTCTCACCCCCACAACCCAAAAAGGCATGCAGAGTAGGTGGATTGGCCTCATAAAATTTCCCCTTAACTGGGAAAAAGAAAGAATTGGGTACTCCAAATTTAAATAAAAGTTTCTATCAGTGTGTAAAAAGGGAGAGATTAGCGAAAGCTCTCGGGGTAGACAGGAAAAATTATAAAGTGGAATAAGGAAATACAAAGGCATGAAACAAAACATTTTATCGGTCTTCACAGTAAAACACACAAAAAACATTTCAGAAATAGTGGGGAACAAAAATTAGTTTTATGAGGTTGCAACCAACAGTATTTCTAAGGGAATGCAGTGTCGTTGGATTTTCAAAAAGTATCTGATAATGTTAAGTGCTTAAGTAAGTGATTATTACATAAAATTAGGGCTCATGGGATTGGGGGAAAAGAAGAACATGAAGCAAAGACTGGTTAATGGACAAAAAACCTTTTCAAGTAGAAATAAACAGGTAATTTTCAGGTTGACAGGCAACAATTAGTTGGGTATCAGAAGGGTCTTGAGAGTTCAGCTTTTTGCTATCTTTATCAATGCTTTGGATGGGGAAACTGAGTGCAATGTATCCCCCGTTTGCTGAGAATACAGTTAGGTGGGAAATAAAGGGTACAAAGAGGCTGCAAAGGGGCATAGACAGGTTAACTGAATAGGCAAGCATGTGGCAGATGGAATATAATGCGGACAACTATGAAGTTATCCACTTTGAAAACAGAAAAGCAGAATATTTTATAAATGGTGGGAGACTGGAAAATGTTTGCATTTATACGGACTTTGGTGTTTTTGTTCTTGAATCACTGAAAGTTAATGCATAGGTGCATCAAGCAAGTGACATGTTAGCCTTTATTGCAAAGGGATTGGACTACAAGAGTAAAGCAATCTTCTTGAATTTGTATACGAACTTGGTTGAACCACACTTTGAGTATTTTGTACAATTTGGTTCTCCTTTCCTAAATGGAGTTCGGGACTGGTCCTGGAAAGAGGGGTCTTTCCAATGAGGAAAGTTGGAGTAGACTAGGCTGATACTCCCTAAAATGTAAAGAATGAGAGGTGATTTCATTGAAACATAACGGGCAGGATTCTCCGTTTGCTGACGCCGAAATTGCGTAACGCGATTGGGCGGAGAATAGATTCCAATGCCAAAATCGCGGTGGGAGCCAATTTGACGCCAAATCATGATTCTCCGTCACCTCGACAGTGGCGTCCATGTGCAGCGGATCGCACGTACAGTAAACACCGTTTGCATATCATTAGAGGGCCCAACCCGATATTCTCCGGGGTTTCTGCGATTCGCCTCCTTTGATGGCCCGAGTTCCCGACGGCGTGGTTCACTTACATAGAACAGTACAGCACAGAACAGGCCCTTCCGGCCCTCGATGTTGTGCTGAGCATTGTCCAAAACCAAGATCAAGCTATCCCACTCCCTGTCATTCTGGTGTGCTCCATGTGCCTATCCAATAACCGCTTGAAAGTTCCTAAAGTGTCCGACTCCACTATCACAGCAGGCAGTCCATTCCACACCCTAACCACTCTCTGAGTAAAGAAACTACCTCGGACATCCCTCCTATATCTCCCACCCTGAATCTTATAGTTATGCCCCCTTGTAACAGCTACATTCACCCGAGGAAATAGTCTCTGAACTTCCACTCTATCTATCCCCCTCATTATCTTCTAAACCTCTATTAAGTCGCCTCTCATCCTCCTCCGCTCCAAAGAGAAAAGCCCTAGCTCCCTCAACCTTTCCTCATAAGACCTATCCTGCAGACCAGGCAGCATCCTGGTAAATCTCCTTTGCACCCTTTCCAATGCTTCCACATCCTTCCTATAATGAGGTGACCAGAACTGCACACAATACTCCAAATGTGGTCTCACCAGGGTCATGTGTAGTTGCAGCATAACCCCGTGGCTCTTAAACTCAAGCCCCGTTAATAAACGCTAACACACTAGAAGCCTTCTTCACGGCTCTATCCACTTGAGTGGCAACCTTCAGAGATCTGTGGACATGAACCCCAAGTTCTCTCTGTTCCTCCACATTCCTCAGAACCCTGCCTTTGTCCCTGTAATTCGCATTCAAATTTTTTCTACCAAAATGAATCAACTCGCACTTATCAGGGTTAAGCTCCATAAACTCTGGTGTTTTTAAAAGTTGTGAAACCGGCATGATGGCTGATGAAGGAGAGAGAGGGGAGATAGGATACAGAGAGGAGCGACTGTGGGCTGCCAGGCCGGACATTGGCCGGGTTGGCTGGGACAGGGAGGGCCCTGCTAGGGCCAGGTAAGGTGGGGGCGACAGGAGCACAGGCCGAGTAGCCTGGGTGACCCCCATGGGACTGGGGCGGTGCCCAGGCATGGACCACCATTACTGCTGACCAACCACCTTGGACCCTGGTTCTGCAGAGTGACACTGGTCATATGGCTGTCACCCCACGCTGGCTCCACGACACCCCCTCACCCCCACCCACCCTGCCGTCGGCACTGGTGTCCCACCCAGGGAACACCCACGGTGCTTACCCCTGGTGAGGGCAATGCCAGTCGGCAATACCCTGGCATCAGAGACGGGTGCAGGGCCAGAGGCTCCCATGGTGCATGCCACCGGCGGGGCCAGGCGTGCGGGTATCGGTGGGGGGAAGACATGTGGGATCAGAGTCTGCAGTGCCAACTCGGGCCATGTAGACTGGTACACCTGGTTGGGCAAGGGGGTATGCATCATGCTAACATGTCGGCCTTTCATCCCCTGCAGTCAATTGGTATTAGAATTCAACCAGCAATGGTGGCCTTCCTGCTAGTTTTCGCAGCCATGGGAGTGCCCTGCGCCTGTATGAATGGGCACTGCTCGAGGAGAAGGAGGAAGCTGCAATAGTGGAGCGGGCAGCGGCGGAGCGTTCCAGAGGGAAAGGTGGCAGTTACCTAGGTTGGAGAGCGAGCCGCCTAACAGGCTGAGGAGGTGATGATGAGGCGCTGCATGAGGCCTCGCCTGTCATTCGAGGAGCTGCCGGACCGGTTATGCCATCAAAGACTCCAGCTGAGAAGAGAGATAGTGCAACATATCTGTTCAATCATGGCACACCTGGCACCGTGGGGGTATGGGGGAGGCCACCTCCCGCTCCTAGTGGCCGTCAAGGTGACAATCGCCCTGAACCTTTACGCCACGGGGTCCTTTCAGACGCTGAATGGGGACCTGTCTGGAATCTCACAGACCACGGTGTACAGGTGCACCAGTGCCGTCACAGAGGCACTTTATGCTCAGGTAGCTCAATACATCCACTTCACAGAATTTATAGTGCAGAAGGAGGCTAATCGGACCATCGAGTCTGTACCTGCCCCTGGAAAGAGCACCCTATCTAAGCCCACACCGCCACCCTATCCCCACTTTCCCACCTTACCTTACCTTTTTTGGACACTAAGGGCAATTTATCATGGCCAATTCACCTACCCCGCACATCTTTGGGACTGTGGGAGGAAACCAGAGCACCCGGAGGAAACCCACGCAGACACGGGGAGAACGTGCAGACTCCGCACAGACAGTGACCCAGCGGGGAATCGAACCTGGGACCCTGGCGTTGTCAAGCCATTGTGCTAACCACTATGCTACCGTGCTGCCCTTCAATGTGGACCGGGCCCACCAGGATGCCTGGGCAGCGGGGTTCCCTGCCATCTCCGGGATTCCCCAGGTCCAGGGGGTGATCAACGGGATGCATGTCCCCCTACAAGTGCCTGCAGATTACAGGCTGCTCTACGCAAACTGAATGGGGTTCCAATCGATGAACATGCAGCTGATATGTTACGAGCAGCTGTGCATAATACACGTCTGTGCTCGATACACGGGCAGCATGCTCGTCTCCTTCATCCTGGCACTCTCGTGACATATTTGAGACGCCCCCCGCCCCCTGGGCAACAGGGGTTATCCATTGCGGCCATGGCTGATGACACCTATCCGGAGGTCACAGACCGACGTGGTGACCCGCTACAACGGTGCCTAAACAGCGACCAGGTCCGTGATCGAGTAGTGTGTTGGCCTCCTGAAGATGCGGTTCAGGTGCTGGACCACACTGGAGAAGGCCTCCAGTATGATGCTGGGCGGATCGTCCGCATCGTGGCAGCCTGATGCGTCCTCCACAACATCATGTGGCAGAGGGGTGATGTGCTGGAGGAGGAGGTGGAACACCAGGCCTCGCTCAATGAGGAAGATGCGGGGGAGGGCGAGTGTGGGCGAGACATGGAGCCCAGGCAGGCATGGCCAATGCCCAGGGAATGCCTCCAGGTTCACAATTGGGGGGTGGGTGGGTGGGGGGGGGGGGGGGGGAGAACTGATCAGGGGCACGGACACCATATCCCACCCCCACACACCTCCTCGACCCCCAGCCTCCTCCTCCCGCAACTCCCTTTGTGATACACACCTGAAACATTACAGAGTGGGTGCCATGGATTGGAATTAACATCGAGTCTGGTTCATGAAGTGTTGGGTGCTCTGAGATACAGACGAACCAACACGGTTGCGATTGGTACAACGCAGTTTTATTCTGTTAAACTATTTATACAACAAACTTGGTACTCAGCACGTGGTGACTGTGTGAGTGTCTGGCTTTGAGGTCCTTGCCCTGTGACGTCTCCTAATGGACTGCCCAGGAAGTGTCGTGTTTCTTGTTTTGTACTGTGTATGCTCTTGTCTGTGATTGGCTGTCGTGTTGTGTGTGCTAATTAGTCCGTTGCTGTGCCTATGATTATGTATGTGTTTATGTGCTGTGATGTTCACTTGAATATCATGACAGTTTATGGTTTGGAGGATGATGACAACCCGCTCAGCAATGAGCTCTGATGCTCCACATCATTTGGCAATGTCTGATTCCTGCCCAAGGTAGCTCTTTCCTCCATCCACCCTGATCCCTGCATACAAGCTGGCCATTCCATCATACGGTCGCATCGGATCCTTGGGGTGATGGAGCCTAGGTCACCCACAGGGTCTACCTGTTCCCCACCGCCAACGTCCGCCCATTCACCCCCCTCCGGCAAGACCAGACTAGCCCTCCCCTCACACCAATCTGACAGAGAACCGAGGCAGGTTGTAACAGTGGTGACAGGTGTTTAATGTGAACAAATATTGACAGATTTGTGCCCTGTACCCATGCCAACTTAACTAGTTTATAATTTTCTGGTCTTACGGGCCCTAACCCTATGCCTAGTTGGATGCCCAGGCGATGCAGCAGAAGTGGAGGTGGCCTGCTGAGTTTCCTGCCCTGCGAGCTGATTCCCTGTTGGTTCCCCATTGGCAGGTGTCTTATGGGGCGACTGGGCCCGGCTTGGGGGGGGGAAGGGGGGGTGTCGGAGGTGCTGCGGGGGTTCTGACACCTCCCCTGCGGCAGTCTCCTACATGGGCACCATCACAACCTCCTCCCTCGTGCTACCCGATGGCCCCCGGGCTACTCCATGAGACGTGGGTGCGAGGGGAGCCATCCCCTTAAGCTCTCCCGCGACCTGGCGCTGCCAGTCCCGATTGCCCGCTCTGGTCTCGCTCAGGGTCCGCACGCTCGTGGCCATGGAGCACAGGGAGTGGACCATCTCTGTCTGGGATGCGCCACAGCACTCTGCCATGATGTAGAGATACTGACATCAATCTGCGACTGTGCCACCACCTTCTGGGTTTGTGTTACACCAACCATGACAGCGCCATCTCCCGCTGGGACTGGGCCACCGCCCTCTGTGTCTGCACCACATCAGCCAATCCCTGGGCAATGCCGCCGACGTTCCCAGCCATGGCTCCGGCTGTGACACTGGCTGGGAGCTGGGAACTCCAGATGGACCCGCCCCATCTCCAGCTGGTCCTGTAAGACACAAGGCAAGACACATGGTTCGACGGCGGGCTAGGGGGGGAAGTGGGGGTGAGGATGGAGGGTGATGTAGTGTAGGATGAGGGTAGGGCTGTGGGTGGTGTAGGGTGAGGGTGGTGGGGGGTGTGGGGGGGGGGTTAGTACACGTGTCACAGGGAACCACAACTAAGTGGGGTCTCACTTCCTTGCCCGCGGCCGAGCACCTAGGCGACCTATCTTTCCTCCGGGCCGCTGACCGTGTCGAGGACCCTCTGCTCGGCCACAGTGAGGGGTGGTGGTCCAGCTCCTGCCGATTATGCGCGGCCTTCCCCTCGTTGGCGGGAGGGGGGGGCGAGAAGATGACAGTGTTGGACAGTCTGATGCCTGCAACCCAGGGGGTAGGCAGCTGGTGGCGTCAGTGGCCAGGGCACAGGGCCATGGTGGCCGGTGTGGGTGCTGGCACGTGGAGCAGGGTGGGGGTTCGGCTGCCCTCCAGGTTTTTGGGGGGGGGGGTTATGAGTGTATGGGACGCAGGTTCGTGCCAGGGGCACAGTGCTGCCTTTTCACTCTGGCCGCCATGAGGAGGAAATGCACTGCTGTCCGTTCCGGATGGTGTTGCTTATGGCGCTAATCGCCTCTGCCATCTGTGTCCAGGCACGATGTACTCGGTCACTGGCAGCGTCCTTCCTGGGCCGGCGTACAGGGTCACCCTCCTCCTCTACGGTGTCCAGAAGGGTCTTCAGCTCGGC
The DNA here is from genome assembly GCF_047496885.1 of Scyliorhinus torazame. NCBI lineage: Eukaryota > Metazoa > Chordata > Chondrichthyes > Carcharhiniformes > Scyliorhinidae > Scyliorhinus > Scyliorhinus torazame. The sequence continues at coordinate 131,057,397 of NC_092712.1, forward strand.
GTCTGTTAAACGGGGTGCTGCTCTCCTTGCTGCCATCTTGTTGGCTGGGATGGTGCGTGTGGGGAGTGCAGTGTGTATATGCGGCTGCAGCTTGTCAGCCTCCTGACTGTCAATCGTGAAACCGGCGAATCCGGCACCGTTTCTCATTAGAATCGGTTGTGTTCCACTTGCTGCCGGTGCCAGCCCATTAACGATGGCGGATTCAGTCCAGGTGCGGCGCCAGGTTTTTTGTCGTTCTAGTCCACAAATTCTGCAATGGCGTCAACACTGAGTCGCAGAAACGGAGAATCCCGTGCAACATTTTTAACGATTTGACAGGGTGATTCCTTAGTTAAGGAATCTAGACTGAAGAATCGGATCACAGTTTCAGAATTTGATAGTTGACCATTTAGGACTCAGATGAGGAGAATAATTTTGACTTAAATCTGCATATTCGGTTGTGCAGTATATTCAAGAAAGAGATTGGAAGATTTTGGATGTGAAGAGATTCATGGAATAGGGGGATAGTGTGGGAAGGCGGAATTGGGTTAATGGCAGAGCAGGTTTGACAGGTTGGTGGTCTATGCCTGCTGCTTTTATGCTACTGTTATGATGCATATAATAATTCCACACCCTATTGTCTAGCCAAAGGGAAGCGAGCTCCAAACCAAAGAATAAGAAGCAACAATTTTCTTTGCCTTCAATTTCATATGTTCTTATTTTGTCAATTTCCTTTCAAGCAAATGATAACCAAATCTTCAGATTTAAGTTTTGTGCTGAAGCAGCCTTTGTCAAGGCTGTTTGACAAACAGCCTTTTGCAGTCGCCACAATCTGGTGACCTATTCTGGAAAGTGTGTATTAATGCGGTGAAAGTCATGTTTTGGCTAAAATAGTTGCTATAGTCATACCGGCATTCGCTGTTTAGGTTCATACATGATGAATGATCACTTTGTTGATGTTTTGTGGGCTGTTGCCACCCATGGAACCGTACACAGCATGAATCAACACCTTCTGAGAGAAAGAGGACAAAAACTTGAGAAAAATAATTTTTTTGTTTAAATTTAAAAGCTTTTACTAACAATAAAAATGTTGTGGCGAATAGAAAATGATCTACTTTTCACTGTACTGCTTTTTATATAGAAGTCAAGTAGTGAACCAATGACCTATTGGTAAAGCCACTGTCCAAATTAGTAATATGTCATCCAAACTGAAGGCCCCAGCTTCAATTCCTCGACTGTGTTAAGTCAGGTGGTCTCAGCTAGAGCAACTGGTGGGGTGCAGTTTTAGCAGCTCAAGTTTTGGGGAGGGGGAGAAAACTCAGCAGGGCCATGCTCCTGATTGTTGTCCAGTAACCATTACCACAAATTTGGGGGAGAAGAGGATCAGACGTTGATGTCATATGTGTAATCAAATAGTCTGCTGGTACTTACTGCCTCAGTTAACACGTGAAGAATGATCACTTAAGTCAGGGGCAATCAACTATCTTGGAAATGCTTCCCAGCAAAAAAACAACAGCTTCAGCAGGCAAGGGGAACTTGGGGAGAAAACAAACAGCTTCCATAAATACCAAAAGCTAAACCATACTCTTCTCAAATTTGAGGGTCTTTTCACTGATTCAACAGCAGAAATGTATCAGGTAACTCAAAATCCAGTAAGTTTAGCAACATTGATGTTTTTCTCATTCCAACTAAATATTCTGTTTCAGCATGCTTGTGGATTGAATAATTTCATGAATAGCGTATTTCCCATGTTCAGTTAAGCTTCCACGTTGTCAATTATTTCTAAGTACTATGCAGCAAACTGCTGTACATAAATGAGCAGAAGCCTCAGCACAATACTGACAGTGCCCTTCAGGCAATTTTCACAAGGAACCAAGTTTAAAGAGAAACCCTTCAATTTGCATACATTTCAAATTTGACAGACATTTTACCCAGGCCATACAATAAAGATTTAAAAATGCCTTTTCTATGTCACATTTGTCTTTTCGCTGGCAGGCACACCGATCTGGTAAGGAAATGGTACAAATGCAGTCAAAGATTTTTGGCTCTTCAATAACCCATCCCTTTAAGATGGTGAGAAGCTGTGGCTACGGACCAAGATGAAATGAAATGAAATGAAAAGATGAGCGCGGACAAAATGTGCACTCAAGCATAATGGGAGGAATGCTGATGGATATTTTCTATCTAGCCTGATAATTACCAGTAAAATATTTATTGAGCATTACTGAGCCTTGCATGAGGGCCTAACAAGGAACAAACAAAAACAAAATCCAAATTAATTTTATATCAAATCCCCTACATGTGATAAGTTGGTATGCTAAAGCAAAGTGAGTTACAACGTCCCATTTCAAAATGCATTTTAAGGTCCAATTTCACATCACCTCAATAGAAAATCTACTATATCATTGTCAATAATACACAGCTACAGAAGGCTGTGTATAGGGTTTTCAAACATTACATGTTACACAGTAGTGACTCAAACATGGTTTGGTGTCACAGTATCAAATTTTGTTTGCCAACATTGCAGTGATGTACTTTGTGACATTTTATTGCATTTGTAGGCATTACAAAAATGCTGTTGTTAATTGTATAACAGCTACATAAAATTTTAAATCTAAATAACAAAACAGGATTGCATCTACAAGTACATAGCCTCGCAACCAAATGTCATTCTGAATGTCTGTCCTTTAACTAGCAAGCATTGCTTTCTTTCCACTTGCCTTTCTTTAATCAAAACTCCCTTCAGGTCCATGGGTTTGTCCATCCAGTCACCTTTTGCGTGGAATAGTGTGAAACATCATTTAAAAAGAAAGGTAACCCTTATGCAGAAGGGTGAGAATTTTTCCCTTAATTTTTAAAAATGTCAAGTTCAACCTGTTTCCTCAAACCATGTGTACCTGCCCTCTATTAACCATGTCCTTCAAGGTGATTCCTAATGCTGTCTTTAAACATTGTTTCAATTAATTTTCAACAAGTAATTATAAGCTTACAAGCCTATAATTAGACAGCTCTCTTCTAGTTCCCGGTACAAGTGCAAATGACATTTTCTACATTCCAAAGCTCACTGAAAACTGACCTTCTGTGGATCAGACTGTCGCTGAAACAGCCAGTTTGTTGTACTAACATTCAAAGTCAAAATTTATAAAGTACTACATAGGATTGCACAGCATACCATACAGCCAGCACAGACCAACTCTGGTCCACATCAGCCTTCAACTATCTATGACCGCCAGCTCAAAGAAGCAGAGGGGAAACCTCCGTAAAGCCAACTGGGAGAAATACCGTGAGGCATTGGAACAAGGTGTAGTAATAATACCATATACCATGTCGTATACCATAGAGCAGGCATATTCCTTCTGCAAAGTCTTCCGCAAAGTGGCGGCCAAACCCATCCCACGGGGGTATCTATCACCCAGTGTACACCCACTGCCTCGAAGAAGAATGTGCTTCTTTCCTTCAACATTAAGAGGAAAGTGGTGACTCAGATGCAGCTGATCACTTGTTGGAGTCCTTGGACTCTACCTGCCAAGCTATATGGGAAGATACCTGTTTCACCTGTTCCAGACAGAAATGCTGGAGGCTCCTATTCCACCTTGGAGCAGCTCAGCACCAACTAACACCAAGCCGACCATCTGTAAATGTCAACAAAGTACCGCCCCATCTCCTCCACATGGGAAAGGCGTCCCTGGAGAAAGGAGTAAAAACGTAAATAAAGATGGAGTGGAGAGCCTTTGGAAGGTATTACAACTTCAGATCATGTCCTGAACCCTTCACTTCAGTGGAGAAAGAAACTGTGCTACAAAAAAAATCAAGCCGGGCACTATTGACGGCTATGACAACATTCTTCCTGAGTTCCTCAAACACTTTGGTCCAGGTGCCCGCTTCTGGTTTGTTCAATTCCTCACAAGTGTTACCTGTGAAGGAAGACATCCTAAACCTTGGCATATGTCCAAAATGTCAAAAGTCATTGGCCTCCCAAAACCAGGCGAAGACCCAAACCAACCTTCAAGCTACTGAACAATACATAAGAACATAAGAACTAGGAACAGGAGTAGGCCATCTGGCCCCTCGAGCCTGCTCCGCCATTTAATGAGATAATGGCTGATCTTTGTGGACTCAGCTCCACTCTCCGGCCCGTACACCATATCCCCAAATCCCTTTATTCTTTAGAAAGGCATCTATCTTTTTCTTAAAAACGTTTAAAGAAGGAGCCTCAACTGCTTCACTGGGCAAGGAATTCCAGAGATTCACAACCCGTTGGGTGAAGAAGTTCCCCCTACACTCCATCCTAAATCTACCTCCCCTTATTTTGAGGCTATGCCCCCTAGTTCTGCTTTCCCCGACCAGTGGAAACAACCTGCCCGCATCTATCCTATCTATTCCCTTCATAATTTTATATGTCTCAATAAGATCCCCCCGCATCCTTCTAAACTCCAATGAGTACAGTCCCAGTCTACTCAACCTCTCGTCATAATCTAAACCCCTCAACTCTGGGATCAACCTAGTGAATCTCCTCTGCACTCTCTCCAGTGCCAATATGTCCTTTCTCAGGTAAGGAGACCAAAACTGAACACAATACTCCAGATGCGGCCTCACCAACACCCTATACAATTGCAGCATAACCTCACTAGTCTTGAACTCCATCCCTCTAGCAATGAAAGACAAAACTCGATTAGCCTTCTTAATCACCTCCTGCACCTGCACACCAACTTTTTGCGACTCGTGCACCAGCACACCCAGGTCCCTCTGCACAACAGCATGTTTTAACATCTTACCGTTTAAATAATAATCCATTCTGCTGTTATTCCTCCCAAAATGGATAGCCTCACACTTGGCAACATTGAATTCCATCTGCCAGACCCTAGCCCATTCACCTAACCTATCCAAATCCTTCTGCAGACTTCCGGTATCCTCTGCACTTTTTGCTTTACCACTCATCTTAGTGTCGTCTGCAAACTTTGACACATTGCACTTGGTCCCCAACTCCAAATCGTCAATGTAAATTGTGAACAACTGCAGGCCCAACACTGATCCTTGAGCGACCCCACTAGTTACAGGTTGCCAACCAGAGAAACACCCATTTATCCCCACTCTCTGCTTTCTGTTAGTTAACCAATCCTCTACCCATGCTACCACTTTACCCTCAATGCCATGCATCTTTAGTTTATGTAGCAGCCTTTTGTGTGGCACCTTGTCAAAAGCTTTCTGGAAATCCAGATATACCACATCCATTGGCTCCCCGTTATCTACTGCACTGGTAACGTCCTCAAAAAATTCTACCAAATTAGTCAGACACGACCTACCCTTTGTGAACCCATGCTGCGTCTGCCCAATGGGACAATTTCCCTCCAGGTGCCCTGCTATTTCCTCCTTAATGATAGATTCCAGCATTTTCCTACAACCGAAGTTAAGCTTACCGGCCTATAATTACCCGCTTTCTGCCGACCTCCTTTTTTAAACAGTGGTGTCACGTTTGCTACTTTCCAATCCTCTGGGACCACCCCAGAGTCTAGTGAATTTTGATAAATTATCACTAGTGCGTTTACAATTTCCCTAGCCATCTCTTTTAACACTCTGGGATGCATCCCATCAGGGCCAGGAGACTTGTCTACCTTTAGCCCCATTAGCTTGCCCAATACTACCTCCTTAGTGATTACAATCATCTCAAGGTCCTCACCTATCATATCCTTATTTCCATCTGTCACTGGCATATTATTTGTGTCCTCCACTGTGAAGACTGACCCAAAAAACCTGTTCAGCTCCTCAGCCATTTCCCCGTCTCCTATTATTAAATCTCCCTTCTCATCTTCCAAAGGACCAATATTTACCTTAGCCACTCTTTTTTGTCTTATATATTTGTAAAAGCTTTTACTATCTGCTTTTATGTTCTGAGCCAGTTTACTTTCATAGTCATACCACTGTTCTTTGTGTGCTGCAATGTCTTAGAGAGTCTCATTTTACTGCAATTAGAACCAGAGGTGGTGGAAATCTTGAAAGCTGAACAAAATGGCTTTCAGTGAAGACAAAGCACATGCGACCAGGTCCTTGGCTGAACCACCGTCATTGAAAATGGCTTTAAAGATAACCTCAAAGCATGCGCCGTCTTTCTCAATCACACTGTAGCATGCAACATGGTCTGGTACACTGGTCTCTTTGCCAAAATTTCAAGAGTCCTCCTTCCATGGACCACTGGTGCCATTGGTTGTGGTGGTTGGAGGTCAATCATCTCAACACCAGAACATCACTGCAGGAGTTACTCAGGGTAGTGTCTTCGCCCAATCATCTTCAGCTGCTTCATCAATGATCTCCCTTCCATCATAAGGTCAGAAGTGGGGATGTTTGTGGATGACTGCACAATGTACAGCACCATTCGTGACTCCTCAGATAATGAAGCAGTCCATGTCCAAATGCAGCAAGACCTGGACAATATCCAGGCTTTGGCTTACAGGTGGCAAGTTACATTCGCGCCACACAAGTGCCAGGCAATGACCCCATCTCGTACAAGAGAGGATCTAACCACCGCCCCTTGATATTCAATGGGATTACCATCGCTGAATCCCCACAATCAACATCCTGAGGATTACCTTTGATCAGAAGCTGAACTGGAATAGACACATTAATTATGTGGCTACCAAGGCAGGTCAAAGACTAGGAATCCTACGGCGAGTAACTCACCTCCTGAACCCCCAAAGCCTGTCCACCATCTACAATGCACAAGTCCGGAGTGTAATGGAATACTCTCCACTTGCCTGGATGAGTGTAGCTCCAACAACACTCAAGAAGCTCAACACCATCCAGGACAATGCGGCCCGCTTGATTGCTCCCCCAGCCACAAACATTCAAACCCTCCACCACCGACGAACAGTGGCAGCCATGTGTACCTCTACAAGATGCACTGCACTCACCAAGGTTCCGAAGACAACACCTTCCAAACCCACCTGGAAAGACAAGAGCAGTAGATACCTGGGAACCCCACCACCTGGAGGTTCCCCTCCAAGTCACTCACCACCCTGACTTGGAAATATATTGCCATTCCTTCACTGTCGCTGGGGCAACATCCTGGAACTCCCTCCCTAACAGCACAGTAAGTGTACCTACACCTCAAGAACTGCAGCGGTTCAAGAAGGCAACTCAACACCACCTTCTATAGGGCAACTAGGAATGGGCAATAAATGCTGGCCTAACCAGCGACGCCCACATCCCGCAAAGGAATAAAAAAGAAACTATGCTCTGAGAACACGGTTTGGGATGCACATGGGTAATGGGACAAGCACCTGGGGGAAATAGTCCAACAGGTTTCCCAGGGATCTGTTAGAGCCCTAACCATCTTCAATATCTATATCAATGATCTGCCTCCAACCCTGTCTCAGAAGATTACCAATGTTGGTGATATTTGCTGTGCTTCTCAGGTTGGGACAATTTATAAACTAGAGTCAACACTGAAGAATGATGCTGCAAAGCTGGCCAATTACTGTAAGACCTGGTGCCTTCAGCCCAGCAGCTCAGAACAGTCTCACTTATGTTCCGCCTTCACAATGTCAGTGCCAAGAAAGAACCAAATATGTCCTTGATTGACAAGAGACAAAATTATTAACAGCATCCTATTTATCTTGATCGAACATCTGAGCAAGATAGCAGCCATGATCAAACCACAAAACAATTTCCTCAACGAACTTGCTGGCTCTTTAACGAGTACAGTTGCTCAAGCCTTAAGGATCTGAGCTCTTGCCATTGTCTACTTGACTGCAGAGTACAGCACACCAATATGGTTCAACTCATCCCATACCAGTCTTGTAAATACCCATCTCAACAAAATAATGCATATGATCTCAGGTACCCTCTGATCAATTCCACTCCCCTGGCTCCCAGTCCTAAGCAACGTCCCATTCCCTCATACAAGGAGGGAATTGCAACAAGAAAGCTGAGGAGAGGGTTTACATCAACCCAAGCCTGCCGCTACACAAGGACCTTACCAATCCACCTGCTGCTCGCCCCCCCTATCACACCAACCTGTACGGGTAAGACCAGCGTGACAAGGAATAACAGCACACGTACCATTAAAATCCACTTCCTGATCACAGATCCCACAGCTCGTTGACCCAGCTTCAACTTGCCATGCCAACAGTGGGCACTCACAACCGTTTCCACACCTAGGAAGTAGAAGTGGAGTGTTCCTCTGGGTTCTCCGGTTTCCTCCCACAGTCCAAAGACGTGCAGGTTAGGTGGATTGGCCATGATAAATTTCCCTTACTGACCAAAAAGGTTCGGAGGGGTGATTGGGTTACAGGGCTAGGGTGGAAGTGAAGGCTTAAGTGGATCGGTGCAGACTTGATGGGCTGAATGGCCTCTTTCTACACTGTATGTTCTATGTTAACAGTTCTATGTTACAGGGAACCCAGACTGTGGCTGTGGTACACCCCAATCAATGACTCATATTACTGAAGACTGCCCCCTGGCAAAATAAGAGCCGGTGCAGTTACGATGGGCTGAATGGCCTTCTGCACTGTAAATTCTATGATTTTATTTTTAAAAAAAATAAATTTAGAGTACCCAATTATTTTTTTCCAATTAAGGGGCAATTTAGCGTGGCCAAACCACCTAGTCTGCACACCTTTGGGTTGTGGGGGTGAGACCCACACAGACATTTAAAAAAAAATTTAGAGTACCCAATTAATTTTTTCCATTTAAGGGGCAATTTAGTGTGGCCAATTTACCTTCCTTGCACATCTTTGGGTTGTGGGGGCGAAACCCACACAAACATAGGAAGAAAGTGCAAACTCCACACGGACAGTGACCCAGGGCCGGGATCGAAACTGGGACCTCGGCGTCGTGCATTCCATGATTCTATGACTATGAGAACTGCATTTAGCGCCTCCCTTTCTAAATTCTTCTCCAGCACCATACAATATCCCTTCCCCAGCACCCTTAGAGATTTTCATTCTTGGTCGCAGAGGATGCTGTGCATCTCCCGGATTAAACCCCCTTTTGCTACCACATTTATTCTCTGCTCTTCCCCACCTACTGATTCCTCTTCCAGACAACCTTCTGAGCCTTGATCCGCATTGTGGTTATCCTCACAGGAGTCTTTCTACTTGACCGCGAAGCTAGCAGTTACATCATACCTGTTGTACTGGACCAGTGCCGACAAGATCTCCTTCTCAACCTCTCCTAAATCCCAGCTAATGGGCTCCCTATCAGTCACAGTCTCCCTTTCCTGAATCCACTTAAAATCACCTTCCATAACTTTGGTAAGTACCAATGTATTGGCAACAGATTGGAAGTATTCTCTTTATAAATTACAGGCATTGGCATGGCAGAAAGATAAAACAGTTATAGATCCCATGTCCAGGTGAGTTGCGAAGAGAAAAGAAGCAGCATTCACAACAAAGAAAACCCACAGAAGGCAAATAATAAGTAAACTAATGCCAGCCAGCCATTTTCTGGAGTTCAGTGACTTGATGCAGTTGGCTCGTTTTCCCACCAAATTAATGCTTCTGGCCCAAGTTTCAGGTAGACTTCGCAAGTACAAATCTCTTATTTTATTTAATGTGAATTCTAAATTAATACACACATTTTATATTCTACTTTATAGATCCAGATAAATATCAAGTTAGGCTTAAGAGCTGCTGTTTATATAGCTTGATTTTCTCTTCAGCAAAGGAACCCCTAAATCTTAGGGTTGTTTTGGGTTGTAAAAATCAATACTAAGAGTTCACATTTACAGCCAGTGGAGTTTTTTACCAAATTTTTCCATTAAATAGCTATAGGTTTTTTGAATACAACTCCTGTTTCCTGCTCATCATCCCTTGATGCTCCGAATAGCATCAGTGATTCCACTTTCCTGATAGTATATTGATTGGCTGACGGCTGTTGAATCATATTTGCACGGTATAAGTTTTCTTTAAATAAAAATGCTGTGGCCATTCCGATATCAGACAGAGATCATATCGCTTAAAGGTATGTGTCTAAAGTCCAATTTATTGTGACATACAAAATTTGTCAATCCATCAACAATACTGGAACGATGAATACCTGGAAAAAATAATGGATTAAAAGATTTGCGTCAATCAACTTCTTTGCAAGAACAATTTATTGCAGTTGTCAATTACTTACAGGCTGGAGTAAGTAGGCCAGGGATGTGTCCTGAATGATGATAACTGGGAGCTTAGTTATCTTTGTGGCATGGAAGAGTGTCTCCACACTGGCCATGATCTGGTCTAAGCGTCCACCAATCCCACCAAGTACAATAACATCATCGACCTAGCATACAAATGACAGCACTTCCATTAATATTTAATCATCCTTTTGTTCTTTTCATCTTCGCCACAGAACATAAAGATCAAACATCCATTTAAAAAATAGTCAAGATTTTAATTTCTGACACCAGAGTCAGTAGCTTATTGTTCTGAATGGCGAATGTTCGAAGCAATTAGATTCAAATCAGAGGTTCTTTGTGATTTCAAAAGCCCTAACTCGAGCCTACCGTGGAGACCTTGATTGACTGATGTAATTCCATGATCTAACATTTTAAACGATTATAGCAGCAATAATTATTCCTTTGAGATAAATCAGTCTGGAGGTTTCTGAAGCTTTGAACATAATGTGGTTTCTACTTTGTGAAGAAATTGTCATGCCTCAGCAGAAATTTGATGAAACCACAATGCAACTTGCATAGTAAAACTCTCATTGACTAACCATGTACACATATCAATAATGGTCTGATTATTCTTAGTTAATAAAAGAGGTGAATTCTGGTTCTGAAATACAGGACAAATTAGCCTCAGTCCATGAACGTGAGAGGAATTTTCCAAAGTACATTTTCCCTTAAAGGTATTCTTCCTGTTTTTTTGCATCTCCAGGAGATAAATTGGTAGCATCTTGATGTGGGAAGGAGAGGGTGAAATTGGAAGTATGTAATATTAAAAAAAAAATTAAAGTACCCAATTCAGATTTTCCAATTAAGGGGCAATTTAGCATGGCCAATCCACCTACCCTGCACATCTTTTGGGTTGTGGGGGCAAACCCCACACAGACACGGGGAGAATGTGCAAACTCCAGGCGGATAGTGACCCAGGGCCGGGATTGAACCTGGGACCTCGGTGCTGTGAGGCTGCAATGCTAACCCCTGGAATATGTAATCACAATGCTCTGGTTATTATGGTGTGAGGCAGGACATGGTCTTCTCCTGGTCATCAATTTCACGTATTTCTATTTTTCTATGAATTGTGCCATTTCTTCAGAACAAATCATATTCACAATACTTCCATTTTCCAGAGTGTTGATTTTTTAGCAGTTAAGTGATAGTACAAAACCCATAATGTCTATTCCATATTATAACTGCAAAGAGATACATGCAAGTTAAGATAATACAAGGTGATAGATAATTTGGTAAGTGCAAAGTTATTCACTTGAAAATATGAATAGGAAAGCAGAATATTTTTAAAGGGGCATTAAACTTTTAAATGTTAATGTCACAGATTTGGTTGCATTTGTACAAGGAACACAGAAAGTCAGCATGCAGGTATGAGAAGCAATTAGGAAAGCAAATTGTATTCTGACTGTAGTAGATTGAGGTGCCTGTCTGTCTCTTTAAGACAGCACAACAGAGAACAGTCACCTGGCTCTGGGGACCAATGGGGACCGAGAGCGGGTATCAGTCCAGAGGGCGGAGTCCTCGCCCGGGCAGAATATGTCGTAAAGGTTGAAGAAGCAGCTCTGTGCTACTCCAGGGCAGCGAGGCCAGAGGCATCTGAATCTTTGTTTATTTTTCTCAATAAATTCTGTTTGTTCACATGAAGAGCCTCCTCCTCCTCGCTGCCAGGCTACCACATTGTCGACGGGAATAAAATTGATTACGAGGACACGACCAACCTGTGGGTGTTCGTTTAATTTCAACAAAGACAAGGACAGCCAACAGTGAAGAGAATAGAGTTGGGTAAACTTACCCGAAAACTGCAGCGAGTAGGAAATTCGTGAAAAGTTTGTGACCCTGGTCTAAACGAGAAGCATCGCAGCTACATCAAAGTCACTATGCCAAAGGGAATGGCAAGGAAATCTATCAAGGTCAGTAAGAAACAGTACAACATACACCAGATAGCAGAAGGGGAACTAAAGTCAGAGCCAGAGAAAAAGCGTAAGCAGAACCCAACATTAGAATGAATGTAAAGCCAAGGACATCCCATTGCAATGAGGGCTATCAGATTTGATGACGAGTAAGAAAACTACAAGTCAAAGTGAAACACATCAAGGATGTGATCCTTGGCGTTCATGTAGGACACGCTGTATCATCTACTACAAAAGTTATTCAAAGTTCACAAAAAATAAGTTTGATTAGTTAAAACAGGATTTGTCGAAGAAGGAATCTGAACTTGCCTTACAAACCAAGCCTGAAACATTAAACAATCAAAATTCTGATTAGAAACAGAATCAGTCACTGCTAAAGAACAGAGAGCTGCCATACTTCAAACAGACGATACCAAGATTGCCTCACCAAAGGAAAATATTAGGGGTCTAGAAGATGAAATTCCAATGTTGAAGTCTAATGGAGCTTTGAGTGCCTAAGACAGGGGAGAGGAGCTTAAGCAAATGGAGGTTTACAAGAGCTATTATTGGGAATTCTATGGCGATCTAATCGAACGAATAACTACCAGTTGTGTGGAAAATACTGATGTGTTTGAGATATGGGCATTCTGCAGAGAGGCAGAAACTTTCCGGAGCTTCAGGGTACTGCGGAGGACATAGCTGTGGACAAACCCAAAGGAAGAACACAACTGTTGGGATAAGTTAGCAATTCAGGAGAATTGTTGAGTAAACAATGTTGAATGTAGAAGTGGAGTTCGACACAATCACAACAAAGGGTAAGTGGCAACGGCCCCAAACCATTCACAGTATGAGATGGCAGAGACTCTTATCAAATGTTGTTGGAGAGAATGTTGGATTCAGCTTCAAAGAGACTTAGAGATAGATAAACTGAATGGATTGAAAAGCAGAGCGAGGAATCAGAAAACAGTTGTGAGCCTGTTCGGCAAGAGAAAGTTATTATGGCCAGAAGAAAGCTACAGTGATTGAGAAAGAACGCCAAGATGTTCAGTAACAGGGTATTAAGCTCTGAAAATGTCAGTAGATCAGGAATTTTCCGCAAAGACCTGGAACGCAGATCGAATAGCATCTGGTGGTGCCAGAGTGAGAAAAACGTGGGGGTGGAGGAGGAAGCGGATATATGGTATAAAGAAATCCTCATGTACATGAATGGCATTATAAACTCCTCATGCACAAGTAGAAGATTGGTTGATGCAATCAACAATGGAAACTGAGATAACATGTCAGAATAAGATCACAGAAATGGTCACACTCATAGATAAGTATAACAACAAATATGGTGACATGGTCGACGGGAAAGATGCAAATAGAAATGCTAAAATGGGAAGGAACTTTATCACACGAGTGAAGTACCAGAAACAGAGTACCAGAAACAGAGTACCAGAAACAGAGTACCAGAAACAGAGTACCAGAAACAGAGTACCAGAAACAGAGTACCAGAAACAGAGTACCAGAAACAGAGTACCATGGCCATCCCCATCACAATTGACAGACCAAGTTCGTGAATGAGCTATCAAGATATAAGACTGTGCAGCATTTTGATGAGGGTACCAGCATGCATTGTAGATAAGGTACTTGACAAAAAAAGCCATCTGAGGATTGGAGAGTGACAGCGTCCACAGAGTAAAGTACATAGCCCTTGATCAGCACAGAGCCTAAGACAGAACTTGGAAATCTGCAAGCCTGTATGGAAGAGTCTCATGAAAGACTATGGGCGGGATTCTCCGACTCCCCGCTGGGTCGGAGAATCGCCGGGGGGGGCGTATTCTCCGACGCCGTTTTTCGGGCGAGGGCGGGATTCACGCCACGCCGTTGGCAGCACCCCCCCCCCCCCCGACGATTTTCCCGATGGGCAGAGCGGCCGTCCGTTTTTGACCGGTCCCGCCGGCGTGAATCTTTGGTGGGCTTGTTTCGTGGGGGCACTTCTTCCTTCCTCACCGGTCCCTGTCGGACTCCGCCATGGCCAGCGAGGAGAAGAGAACCCCCCCCGCACATGCACCAAAATACGGCGGCCGGTCTGCGCATGCGCGGAACCACGCTGGCGGTTCCACGCATGCGCGAGATCACGCTGGCCCTTCGGCGCATGCCTTCGACGTCGGCTGGAGCGGCGCCAACCTCTCCGGCATCCGCACTTTCGGGGGCTGTTGACGCTGGAGTGGTTGGCGCCGGTTCTCCCGCCAGCATGGGGATTTAGTCCCCAGAAGGGAGAATACCGGCCCATGTTCGGAACTGTGCATAGTTGAAGCCCGCTAGTAGAAGTGTTATGTTAAATGCAAGCCTCAAGTTCTCATCATCAAATAATTGCGACATCGATTTACAAGTATTGAACTTGTGTGTATAATGTCTGTGAAGAATTTGGGTTGAGTAGATTAATTTTGAAGATTGTATAAAAAAAGTTAAAAGGGGGAAGGATGTGGTAGATTGAGGTGCCTGTCTCTTTGCACAGCAAAAGAGTGTCACCTGGCTCAGGGGACCAATGAGGGCCAAGAGCGGGTGATCACCCCAGTGGCCTCTGGACCATTGTTTCTTGTTATCAATAAATTCCGTCTGTTCACATGAAGAGCCTCCGCCTCGTAACTGCCAGGCTACAATACTGATCTTTACTGCCAAGGGATTGGAATGCAAGAATAAGGAAGTCTTGCTCCAATTGTATAGGACTACTGTGCTTAGTTTTATCACCATTCCTAAGGAAATAAATACTTGGCTTTGGAAGCCGTACAGCGAAGGTTGATGTGGTTTGCTCCTAGAATGTATATGTAAAAGTCGCCACAGTCCCAGAGGCCCATCGGTGGCTCTCCCCTAGGTTAAATCATTACCTCTCAATGATTTAACCTGCAGGTCACTGCACCTGAGGCGAGGGGCAAGTGATGAGAGGTTGAGTAAATTGGGCCTCTCCCTTCTGGGTTTTGTAGATTCAGAGGTAATCTCAATGAAACATTCAAGATTCTGAAGGGATTTAACGGGGTGGAAATTTAGAAGTTGTTTCTCCTGGCTGGATTATCTAGAAGATGGGGTATTATCTGAGGACAAGGGTCAATCATTTAGGACTGAGATGAGGAGAAATTCCATCACTTGGAGGGTTGTGAATCTTTGGAATTCTCTACCTCAGAGGATCACTCCATCGTTGAGTACATTCAAGACTAAAATAGATGATCTCTCAGGAGGTCGAGGAAAATGGGGATTGGCCGTTAATGTGTGGAGTTGAAGCACAAAATCAGTCATCGATGGCAGAGTAGCCTCAAGAGACTATCTGGTCTACTCCTGCTCCTATTTCTTATGTTCTTATGATTTACAGTCGCCCCCTCCCTGTATATTGATGCTTTGTTGTTAAGGTGATTTACCTCCCAAAAATGGTGCATGGTAAAACCACAAGTGGCTAATAAAGACACTTGAGAACCTTGCCCAAAATTGTATCATAACATAATTTTCCAGCTTTACTTTGCTCATCCACGAATCATCAACATCCTAAAGAGGAAAAGTCAGGACAACAGAACTTGAGTCCGTACAGAACTCCCATCTCTCAGATGCTGATCAGCACTCTCCTGATACAATCAGTGTCCATGTCTGAGTACACTGTAGCACAGAGTCCCACAGCTCTGTCAAGCCTTGCAGGCTTGAACATCCTCCGAGGCCCTTGGAGACCTTTTGACCCGGCCCGACCTGACCTCAGCGACCTGGAAGAAGATCGGGCCCAAACCGGAAGTGAAGCCCCGACCTCTATTTGGAGCCGACCCAGACCTCGGAGCTCCAAACCCGGCCTAACTACCGACGCCAGCCCCCGGATCGCCTTGCCCAGTCCCCGGAGCTCCCGACCTGACCCCCGACGGCAAGACCCGGCCCAACGCAACCCCGAGAGACCAGCCCAGCGACCCGACCTACCTGGTGATGGAAGAAAGAAAAATCCACGTAAAGGCTCGACCGGGCCTACTTCAAGATCCAACCCCAGGAGCGCCCAGGGAGGGAACAGACCACGGGACCCGGCCCAACCTGCCTCAGGGTGCCCCTGCCCACGACCCAGGACCCCCGAAACGGCGGAGACCGCGCACGAGGATCCGAACGCGCTGCAAGGCATTCCCGCACCCGCAGAACGCCGGGACCCATCCGGATGGCAAACATGCCCCCCTAGCAATCCCTCTACCTCAACCAGTGCCCGGGACCCTGCCAGACGCGACCCCAGATACGTAAACAGCGCCCTGGTCCCCGCCAGCGCCCTGGACCCCGCCAGACGCAACCACCTACCTTCCACAAGAGCTGACATCTGCCATCGGATCCCAGGATCATCCAGCAGCAGCCGCCGACCGAGGAAGCGAGGGAAACGCGGCGGTCTGCAGGTTAGACTGAAGCAACGCGGTTTCAAGACCCCTCTCCCCAGCATACTCCTGGCAAACGTCCAAGCGATCGAAAACAAGCTGGATGAACTTAACGCCAGACTTACCTCTCAGAGGGAAGTAAGAGACTGCTGTGTGCTCTGTTTCACAGAGACATGGCTCACCCCTGCCTCACCGGACTGTGCCATACAACCTGAAGGCTTCTCAATTCACCGGGGGGACCGCACGGCATCATCAGGCAAAGCGAAGGGTGGAGGGGTTTGCCTCCTCATCAACTCCTCCTGGTGCTTGGAAGTGGCGACTCTGGCGGCCTACTGCTCCCCAGACCTGGAATACCTGACCGTGAAGTGCCGCCCATATTATCTTCCACGTGAGTTCACTTCAGCCATTATCACAGCGGTCTACATCCCACCCCAGGCAGTAGTGAGGAAGGCGCTGGACGAACTAGACACAGTTATAAACAACTATGAAACAGAACACCCGGAGGCCTTGTTCATCGTGGCCGGAGACTTCAACAAGGCCAACCTCAAGATTGTACTGCCAAAATTCCACCAGCACATCTCCTGTCCCACCAGGGGCGACAACACTCTTGACCACTGCTACTCAAAAATCAAGGGCGCCTACCGTTCCATCCCCCGACCGCACTTTGGGAAATCAGACCGTAAGACGGTGCTCCTTCTCCCGGCATACAAGCAGAAACTCAAGCGGGAGAATCCAGCTAAGAAGGTTGTGCAGTGCTGGTCCGAGGAGACAGAAGAGCTCTTACGTGACTGTTTAGAGACAGTGGACTGGTCCATATTTAAGAACTCAGCGACCAACTTAAATGAGTATGCTACCACCGTCACAGACTTCATCAGCAAATGTGTGGACGACTGCGTGCCAAAGAAAGCAGTACGTGCGTTCCCCAACCGGAAACCATGGCTCAATCGTGAGATTGACTCCCTACTGAAGGGCAGATCTGAAGCGTTCAAGGCAGACGACCCTGACCTGTACAAGAAATCCAGGTACGACCTCGGCAAAGCCATCCGGAATGCCAAGAGAGAATATCAAACCAAGCTAGAGTCACAGACAGACTCTCGGCGGTTGTGGCAAGGACTAAACAACATAAACGGCTACAAAGCGAAGCCGAACAGTATCTCTGGCAGCAGCGCACCCCTCCCCAATGAACTCAATGCATTCTATGCTCGGTTCGAGCAGGTAACCAACAATCCGCTGGCGAGTGCCCCAGCAGCCCAGAATTCACCCATACCCACCATCACAGCTTCCGAAGTCAGATTGGCCTTCCTGAAAGTGAACCCTCGGAAGGCGACGGGCCCAGACGGGATCCCTGGTCGTGCACTCGGAGCCTGCGCGGACCAGCTGGCAGAGGTATTCACGGACATCTTTAACCTGTCCCTACTCCACTCTGAGGTCCCCACCTGCTTCAAGAAGACCACCATCATACCGGTACCAAAGAAGAACCAGGCAACGTGCCTTAATGACTACTGACCAGTGGCCCTGACTTCAGTCGTAATGAAGTGCTTCGAGAGGTTGATCATGAAGCGCATAACCTCCATACTCCCAGAACGCCTTGATCCACTGCAATTCGCATACTGCTGCAACCGGTCCATATCAGACACCATTTCCCTGGCCCTACACTCATCCCTAGAGCATCTCGAAAACAAGGACTCCTACATTAGACTCCTATTTATTGACTACAGCTCTGCCTTCAACGCCATAATCCCAGCCAAGCTCATATCAAAGCTCCAAAACCTAGGACTTGGCTCCCCACTCTGCAACTGGATCCTCGATTTTCTGACCAACAGACCACAATCAGTAAGAATGAACAACAACACCTCCTCCACAATAGTCCTCAACACCGGCGCCCCGCAAGGCTGCGTACTTAGCCCCCTACTCGACTCCCTGTACACACACAACTGCGTGGCAAAACTTGGTTCCAACTCCATCTACAAGTTTGCTGACGATGCGACCATAGTGGGCCGGATCTCGAATAACGAGGAGTCCGAATACAGGAGGGAGATAGAGAACCTAGTGGAGTGGTGTAGCGACAACAATCTCTCCCTCAATGCCAGCAAAACTAAAGAGCTGGTAATTGACTTCAGGAAGCAAAGTACTGTACACACCCCTGTCAGCATCAACGGGGCCGAGGTGGAGATGGTTAGCAGTTTCAAATTCCTAGGGGTGCACATGTCCAAAAATCTGTCCTGGTCCACCCACGTCGACGCTACCACCAAGAAAGCACAACAGCGCCTATACTTCCTCAGGAAACTAAGGAAATTCGGCATGTCCACATTGACTCTTACCAACTTTTACAGATGCACCATAGAAAGCATCCTATCAGGCTGCATCACAGCCTGGTATGGCAACTGCTCGGCCCAGGACAGCAAGAAACCTCAGTCGTGAACACCGCCCAGTCCATCACACGAACCTGCCTCCCATCCATTGACTCCATCTACACCTCCCGCTGCCTGGGGAAAGCGGGCAGTATAATCAAAGATCCCCCCCACCCGGCTTACTCACTCTTCCAACTTCTTCCATCGGGCAGGAGATACAGAAGTCTGAGAACACGCACGAACAGGCTCAAAAACAGCTTCTTCCCCACTGTCACCAGACTCCTAAATGACCCTCTTATGGACTGATTTCATTAACACTACACCCTGTATGCTTCATCCGATGCCAGTGCGTTTGTAGTTACATTGTATATGTTGTGTTGCCCTATTACGTATTTTCATTTATTCCCTTTTCTTCTCATGTACTTAATGATCTGTTGAGCTGCTTGCAGAAAAATACTTTTCACTGTACCTCGGTACACGTGACAATAAACAAATCCAATCCAATCCAAATCATGTGAACAGTTTGTAGTACAAGCTGAAAGACATTTATTAAACATTTCAATTTGCCTGAAATCAGTGGAGTTTTAACAATTGTAAGTGGAGAAGATCACATAATTAAGATAATCACACTTTAGCGAGGTGCAAAAAAGCTCATTGAATTGCCCAAAATAGTTAAAGTGCTTTATGTGTTATAAGTGGTGCCTTTATAATTGATGTCTACAATAATGAAATTGCTCAATATAGGCAGATGTCCACAATGAGCAAGGTAGTAAGGGGACTGTATTGAAGAGGGCTCAAGGAAGAAAATGCAGTTTCAGAAATGTGGGCAGCAAGTTGTGAAGTTAGAATCACAGGACTGAATTTGTTTTCACTGGCAGAGGGAAGATGGAGAAGGACGCATAATGCAGTCTTCAAAATTTTGGTGTAAAAAGAGAGATTTGCATTTCTTTTCTTTTTGTATAGATGGAATCAATCCATTTAACTTGGACTGTGAATTAGAATTTAGGAACAAGAAACGTGAGTATGAAGAATTAGAAGAGATTCCCCCTATTTCCTTGTACTTAAATAGATTGGACGTTAGACTGAAAGAGTTAATGCAATGCTAAGTAATGTCTTTAAACAAAAGATCGATGAGTAATTGATTCAGAAGAGGAAAGAGATGTTTCTTTGGCTGCATTCTGTATCGTAAGACAATGGCTTGGGCTGTGGTGGTCAACTCTGTTAAGCATTGCCTGATGTGGCTCAAGAGCCCCATTCTGTCATGGCTGTCTCTGCCACATTCGATGCAGAGGAAGGCAGTGGACTGAGAAGGTGAATGCTTCATTAGCCTCTGTTTTCTCTGGGCCCTCTTTTCGGCCAACTGATCTTGCCATTTCTCCTCACCTTTTCAAATGCCTCTCCAGCCAGCCTCCAGAGGCCACAACCATCAGCAATTGTTTCCCAAGTATCTGCAGCAATGTCAGCCATCTTCATACTTTGCTTGCAGATGTTCCTAAAGTGGATGTATGGATGTCCAGCAGATCGTGACCCAAAGAACAAAGAAAAGTACAGCACATGAACAGGCCCTTCAGCCCTCCAAGCCTGTGCTGACCATGGTGCCCGTCAAACCTAAAACCTTCGGCACTTCTGGGGTCCATATCCTTCTATTCCAATTCTATTCATGTATTTGTCAAGACGCCCCTTAAAAGTCACGATCGTACATGTTTCCACCACCTCCTCCGGCAGCGAGTCCCAGGCATTCACTACCCTCTGTGTAAAAAAAAAACTTCCCTCGCACATCTCCTCTAAACTTTGCTCCTTGCACCTTAAACTTATGTCCCCTAGAATTTGACTCTTCCATCCTGGGAAAAAACATCTGACTATCCACTCTGTCTATGCCCAATCATAATTTTGTAGACTTCTATCAGGTCGTCCCTCAAGCTCCGTCGTTCCAGTGAGACCAAACCGAGTTTATCCAACCTCTACTCATAGCTAATGCCCTCCATACCAGACAACATCATAGTAAACCTCTTCTGTACCCTCTCAAAAGCCTTCTTGTAGTATGGCGACCAGAATTGAACACTATATTCCAAGTGTGGCCTAGCTAAGTTTCAGTCCAGCTACAGCATGACTTGCCAATTTTTATACTCAAATGCCCCGGCCGATGAAAGCAAGCATGTTGTATGCCTTCTTCACTACCTTCTCCACCTGCATTGCCACTTTCAGTGACCTGTGGACATGTATACACAGATCCCTCTGCCTTTCAGTACTCTTAAGGGTTCTGTCATTTACTGTGTAATTCCCACCTGTATTAGACGTTCCAAAATGCATTATCTCACATTTGTCCAGATTAAACTCCATCTGCCATCTCTCCGCCCAAGTCTCCAACCGATCTATATCCTGCTGTTTCCTCTGACAGTCCTCATCTCTATCCGCAATTCCACCAACCTTTGTGTCGTCCGCAAGCTTATTAAAATGAAATTAAATTAAATGAAAATCGCTTATTGTCACAAGTAGGCTTCAATGAAGTTACTGTGAAAAGCCCCTAGTCGCCACATTCCGGCGCCTGTTCAGGGAGGCTGTTACGGGAATTGAACCGTGCTGCTGGCCTGCCCTGGTCTGCATTCAAAGCCAGCGATTTAATTAGCCCAGTGACATTTTCCTCCAAATCATTTAGCTATACTACAAACAGCACTATCCCTGTGGAACACCACTAGTCACAGCCCTCCATTCAGAAAAGCACCCTTCCACTACTACCGTTGGACTTCTATGACTGAGCCAGTTCTGCATCCATCTTGCCAGCTCACCTCTGACTTCACCTTCTGTATCTGTCTGCCATGTGGGACCTTGTCAAAGGCTTTACTGAAGTCCCTGTAGACAACATCCACTGCCCTACCTTCACAATCATCTTTGTCACTTCCCCGAAAAACTTGATTGAGTTAATGAGACACAACCTCCCCTCCACAAAACCATGCCGCTAATCTCACTAATACGTCAACTTGCTTCCAAATGCGAGTATATCCTATCTCAAAGAATCCTCTCCAATAATTTCTCTACTACTGAATTAAAGCTCACCGGCCTGTAATTTCCAGGATTATCCTTGATATCCTTCTTAAACAACGGAACAACATTAGCTATTCTTCAGTCTGCTGAGACCTCGCCTGGATATAAGAATTTCTGTCAAGGCCTCAGCAATTTCCTCCCTTACCTCACTCAGTATTCTGGGGTAGATCCCATCAGGCCTTGGGGTCTTATCTTCTTGAATGTTTTTCAAGAGCCCAACATCACTTCCTTTTTGATCTCAATGTGACCCAGACTATCTGCACACCCTTCCCCAGACTCATCAACCACCAAGTCCTTCTCATTGGTGAATACTGATGCAAAGTACTCATTTAGTACCTCCCACAGTACAGCTGTGGTATTCTCCTTAACCAGTAGTGCAAATCTCCCCACCCCTTTTACATCCCCCTCTATCCTACCTGAAACATCAAAATCCTGGAACGTTTAGCTGCCAATCCTGTCCTTCCCTCAACCAAGTCTCTGTAATGTCAACAACATCATAGTTCCAAATACTGATCCAAGCTCTAAGTTCATCTGCCTTACCTGTTATACTTCTCGCATTGAAACTTCAGACTTCGCACTTCAGACCACCTGTCCCGCTGTGTTCAGCAACGTCGCCCTGCCTGCTCTGCCTCTGAATCTTACTGGCCCTATTTTCTAGTTCCCAGTCAGTTTTATACCTTCTGACATTTTGCTCTGGTTCCCAACCCCATGCCATACTAGTTTAAACCCTCTCGTGTGACACCAGCAAACCTTGCAGCCAGGATATTGGTGTCCCATCAGTTTAGATGGAATCTATCCTTCTTGTACAGGTCCCACCTGCCCCAGAAGAGATCCCAATTGCCCAGATGTCTGAAACCTTCCCACCTACACCAGCTGTTTAGCCATATGTTTAGCTTTACTATCTTCCTATTTCTAGCCTCACTGGCATGTGGCACAGGAAGTAATCCCGAGATTACAATCCAAGAAGTCCTGTTTTCTAACTTTCCACCTAACTTCCTGAACTCCTGCTGCAGGACATTGTCACTCTTCCTGCCTCTGGCTGTTCACCTTCCCCCTTCAGTATGTCCCCTGCCCCTGCAGAGACATCCTGGACCCTGGCACCATGGATGCAACATACCATCTTGGGTGTCTTTTTCACGTCCACAGAACCATCTATCTGTGCCCCTGACTATAGAGACCCCTATAACTATTGCTCTTCTACGCTTTTTCCCTCCCTGCTTGACAACAGAGCCAGCCATGATCCCACTGCTCTAGCTGCTGCTTTCCCCTGATAGGCCCACAATAGTACCCAAAACGATATACTTATGAGAGAGGGAGACAGTCACAGGAATTCCTGCACTGACTGCCTGCCCCTGATATTCAATGACATTACTATCACTGAATCCCCCACTGTCAACACACTGGGGATTACCACTGACCAGAAACTGAACTAGATAGCCATTGTTGACTTCTTCATTTCTATGTGAACCACAAGCGGTTTCTTATATTGACCAAATGACCACACAACCAGTTTATTAGTTCAAAAGATAGTTTATTAATAAACACACTTGTTTTATATGCAATGATTCACGTGGCTACGCACTAAACTAAACCTAATAACTAAGATGACCTTTATTTAACTTCGAGGTGACTGGCTCTGTGCGGGAGATAAGGCCTTTATCTGTGTCCACGTGGGTAGGTTGGAAGTCTTTAGATTCGTCTCGCCTGGGCTCGTCCTTCAGGTGATCACGGTTTCTTAAACTTGGCTGGTCGATATGCTGCAATTGGTCGCACACAGGCCGGTCCAAAAGAGGCCGATCCCGAATGTACAGGGCTTCTTATCCTTCTTCTCTTTTGCGCCCTTTTGGGCGGTCCTAACTCCAGATCCAATGGATCGATAGGGTTTCGATCACCCTCATTGATCCTGGCCAATTAAGGAGCGGATACCTCAGTGGCTGGGTGGGTCGTAGCTGTCATTTTCCCACGCATGTAGGCCTTTCCAAATAAGGAGAAGTGGTGCGGGTTAGTCTGCTACTGTTGCGGTACCTTGATTCAAATTCTATTGTCCTGGGGGAAATGGTGATTGACTTTTAATGGGTGCAAGTTTCAGTCAGGTCTGGTTTCTTTGCACAATACACAGAGGCTGTGTACTTGTCTGTGTCCAAGTTGACCACAATTCCCATAGTCCTTTGCAGGTGGCTATTTTAGATGGCTACACCATATAAATACTGTGTCTCCAAGAGCAGGTCAGAGGCTGGGAATTCTGCAGAGACCAAATCCCCTAAGCATATCCACCATCTACCAGGGTGAAGTCACGAGTGTGTTAGAATGCTCTCCACTTGTCCAGATGAGGGCAGCTCCAACAACACTCAAGAATACCATAAGACATAGGAGCAGAGGTAGGCCATTCAACCCATCGAGTCTGCTCCGCCATTCAATGATCATGACTGATCTGATGTGATCATTCTCAATTCCACTTTTCCATAACACCATAAGGCACAGGACACCATCCAGCATAAATCAGCCTCCTTTATTGATACCCCATCCACCACCTTCAAATTTCCCTCCACAACTGACACACAGTGGCAGTAGTGTGTGCCACTTACAAGATGCATTGCAGCAACTCAGCGAGGTTCCTTTGATGACGCCTTCCAAACATGCAACATCTACCATCTGGATGGACAGGGGTGGTAGAAGCATGGCATCACCATCACCTGCAAGTTCTCCTCCAAGCCACACGTGATCCTATTCCTTCACTGCCATAGTCAAAATCCTGGCAGTCACTCCTTAACTCCTGTGTTCCAACAGACTGTTGTAACCTCAGTAGATCCACAGGGTAACCAATTGTCCCTACTCAGTAGGAACTACGCGTTACAAAATCGACCATTACATGTCGTTCCTGTCAATTAAAATCCTAGTTTGAATGTTTGAGGTGAAATGATTGTTACCTTCTTGCATAGTTGGAACGGAATTATTGCCAATCTACATAATTTTGTCAACAAATTCTTTTTCATTAGTCATGTAGTGAACTTAAAAATAAATGAATAGGTATGTGAATCTGTGAGAGAGAAGAGACTGCTCTGATAACTCCTCATTTGGACACTTTATAGTATATTCCTGCCCTAATTGTCCAATAGCATAGTTCACCCTATTTTCTTCTGGTCATGAAATAGCAAAAATAATTTAAATACTTGAAAAATGTTCTTGGGATGTTGGCAACATTAGCAAAGCCATATTTTAATGTTAGATCCTTGTTTCTCTGGGACGATGGCAGTTTAAGTTGCTCGTTCTTAGGATGCGGTATCACTGGCAAGACCACCATTTATTGTTCATTGCTGGTTGATCTTAAGAGGATGGTGAAGATGGTGGGCTTTCTTCTTGAACTCCTGTAGCAATTTGATACAACTGACTCAGTTAAAAGTGACATATAGGTCAGACTATGTAAGAATAGAGGTTTTCTTTTGATAAAGAACTCCAGTGAACTAACTGGCTTACCTAATGATTGGGCAGCTTCTCGGGCACCAGTTTTACACTCTGAAATTGCCATTTTGGGATGTAAACTAATGCTCCTGGATTATTACTGATTCAGTAACATGAATACCTGCTACAGCACCCGAGTAATGCCAACAAAACAAGCTGGGGAATCATGATCATATTATTTTGGCTAACTGACCAGCTCAACATACAACACATTTTTAAAATGCTTGCACTTGTAATTATACCATTTCTGAGTGCAAGCTTTATGGGAAACTGCAATATTCTGGAAATCTTGTGGACCAATCCTGGGACTTTTAACTTGTCCCATTTATTTGCCAAAGTCATGGCACACTCCACGTTTCCAGGACATCATGCAAATGGGAAGAAAAGCTATGAATATCTCATTCGGTCAAAGTCAACAACTACAAACCTTCAATAAAACAAGATGTAACCAGATCACAACATACACAGTACAGAATTTTCTAAATTCAAACAAAATATTAATTCAACCATTTAAATTAATTATATAGAATCTTAGAAAATACTCCACAGCAACATTTGACCACCAAGCCTGCTTTTTCTCCACATTCGCCAGCTTGCCCAAGAGCGCTCACACCTGCTGGCTACACAGAATCGTTATGACACAGAGGTGCCTATTTGGCACATAGGGGCATGCCAGTTCTTAACAAGACCAATGCAGCTAATCCCACTCCTCTATAGTCCTGCAAATATTTTCAGTCAAATTCCCTTTCAAAAGACAGATTTAAATCTGCATCCACTGCACTGTCAGGCAGTGCATTCTAAATCCTAACCACCCACTGCGTAAAAAGGTTTTACCTCATGTCACCTTTGATTCTTTTCACAATCACTTTCTATTTGTGTTTAGGTGCTAATTGCCCCTTCTGCCACAGAAACAGTTTCCCTCCATCCACTCTGTTTAGATCTCTCATTATTTTGAATATATCGATCAATCATCCTTCTCTTCTCTATGGAGAATAATCTCAGCTTCTTTAATCTAACCATGCAACAAAAGTCCCTCATCCATGGAAATATTCTGCACCTCTCTAAAGTCTTCACACCCTTTCAAGTGTGCAGTGCTCAGAATTGAACATAATACTCCAGTTGAGGCCAATCCAGCTTTTCTTGAATAAAAGTTGAACATAATGTCCTTGCTTTTCTGTTTATGCCTCTATTTATAAGATCTCACTTGTTTTCAACCTGCCCTTCCAACTTCAACAATTTGTTATTTTCAATTTAGCATTGAACACTTGTCAACTCCCCATTGTTAGTCCAACCAAAATGTATCATTTCACACTTCTCTGCAGTAAGTTGCTTTTGCCAGAAGTCAAGCCATCCCAACAGTCTGATTGTTTTTTCTTAATGATTATGTACTATGTGCCTTCATAGTAAGAGGATTTGAGAATAGGAATGTTTTACTGCAATTGTATAGGGCATTGGTAAGACCACACCTGGAATATTGTGTGCAGTTTTGGTGTCTTTATCTGAGGAAGGATGTTCTTGCTATGGACGGAGTGCAGCGAAGGTTTACTAAACTGATTCCTGGGATGGCGGGACCGATTTTTGAGGCGAAACTAAGTCCGTTAGGATTATATTCATTGGAATTTAGAAGAGCGAGAGGTAATTGTTGTGTTGGGTGTTCTGATGCACAAATGATCCAACACGGCTGTAGATGCTACAACTCTGTTTTATTGTCTAACCAACGGTAACAACTAGCTACTGGTTTGGGAACGTGCTTCACCAGCTAACCCGTGGACCCAGCCCTATCACTATCTTAGTGAGGCACTCAGCACATGGTCTATGTCTGAGTGGCGCGCTGTGAGCTCTGTGCTCTGAGCTATCTCCTGGTAGAATGAGCGGGAACTGTGGTGTTTCCTGTTTTATAATGCGTGTGCTCTCACTGGTGATTGGCTGCGATGTTATGTGTGTGCTGTTTGGTCCAACTGCCTGTCCATCAGTGTGTGTGTGATTGCACCATGATATGCTGATGTGGATATCATGACATCCCCCCCTTTCACAAAGGATATATGCCTACATGATAATAAATAGAAATGTGTACTGAGTGCATCTGATTATGTGTGTGCAATATTTACAACATGTACATGAGGCTAAACTATATACAGAGGAAGGTGTCAGGTGCAACAGAACAACGAGGTTGTACCAATAACAACAAATGCAATCAACAAACGACGAGCGAACTTCTGGAACAATGAATGACAAGAAAAAAAACTCGTTAACAGTATTGTAAAACAATTCAGTGAGTCCAATGTGCTAACAGGCTCATAAGTCAAGTCTCTCAGGTGGGCGACGAATTCGGGTTGACCGCCTCAAGGGTGGGTCAGGATCCACCGGCTGAGGAATGGGCCTGGCCACGGGCGAGAGAGGAAGAGGCAGAGTGGCAGGAAGCTCAACAAAGTCGACATCAGGGACAACAGGAGGGCGTGGCACTGGTGCATGATCACGTAGCAAGCGTGGAACCAGACGAAGGACCCGCCGATTACAGCGGCGAATGGAGCCATCAGGCATACGAACCAGGAATGAGCGGGGAGCCACATGGCGGAGAACCTTGGCGGTTGCCGACCAGCCACGCTCCGGTCGGTGTATGCGGACGTTGTCTCCAGGCGCCAGGGAAGGAAGATCAGTCGCCGGAGCGTCATGTGCCACCTTCTGCTGAGCATGCTGTTGTTGCATCATTCGCAATACTGGAGCATGGTCGAGGTCAGGAACATGAATGGACGGCACAGTGGTCCTGAGGGTGCGACCCATCAACAGCTGGGCTGGCGAGAGGCCCGTGGACAGTGGGGCCGAGCGATAGGCCAGCAGGGCTAAACAGAAGTCAGATCCGGCATCAGCAGCCTTGCAGTGGTGCCGCTTCACAATGTGGACGCCCTTTTCCGCCTTGCCATTCGACTGAGGGTGCAAAGGACTGGACGTCACGTGTGTGAAGTTGTATGAAGTGGCAAAGGAAGACCATTCTTGACTCGCAAAGCAAGGTCCGTTGTCAGACATGGCCGTGAGCGGAATTCCATGGCGAGCAAAGGTTTCTTTGCATGCCCGGACAGCTGATGTCGTCGTGTCGTGCAGGCGTATGACCTGTGGATAACTTGAGAAGTAGTCAATAAGAATAATGTAGTCCCTGCCGAGCGCATGAAAGAGGTCCACACCCACCTTCGACCAGGGGGACGTGACCAACTCATGGGGCTGAAGGGTCTCAGGGGGTTGCGCCGGCTGAAACCTCTGGCAGGTGGGGCAGTTGAGCACCATGATGGCGATGTCATCGCTGATGCCCGGCCAGTACACAGCCTCCCGGGCCCTCCGCCTGCATTTTTCAACTCCAAGATGGCCTTCGTGCAGTTGTTCGAGGACAAGTCGGTGCATGCTGTGTGGGATCACGATCCGGTCCAACTTCAAGAGGGCACCATCAATGACGGCCAAGTCGTCCCGGACGTTGTAAAATTGTGGGCACTGCCCCTTGAGACACCCTTCCGTCATGTGGCGCATCACACGTTGTAGAAGGGGGTCAGCCGCAGTATCACGGTGAATGTGGGCCAGACGTGCATCAGAAGCCGGCAGATTGGCCGATGTGAAGGCTACCTGTGCGTCGACCTGACAAACGAACACCTCCGCGTCGGGCGGTGTGTTGACCGCCCTGGACAGAGCATCTGCGATGATGAGATCCTTCCCCGGGGTGAGACAAGTTGGAAGTCGTACCTCCGGAGCTTGAGCAGAATGCGCTGGAGGCGAGGGGTCATGTCGTTGAGGTCCTTCTGAATGATGCCGACCAGGGGGCGATGGTCGGTCTCCACAGTGAACTGTGGAAGATCGTATACATAGTCATGAAACTTGTCGATGCCAGTCAACAGGCCTAGGCACTCCTTCTCAATCTACGCATAGTGCTGTTCTGTGGGGGTCATGGCCCACGATGCATGGGCGACCGGAGCCCATGATGCGGTATTGTCCCGTTGCAGGAGTACCACCTCAATGCCAGACTGGCTGGCGTCAGTTGAAATCTTTGTTTTCCGTGTGGTATCTAAAAACGCCAGTACCGGGGCGGTGGTGAGTTTAACCTTGAGCTCCTCCCATTCACTCTGGTGTGTGGGCAGCCACTGGAATTCCGTTGTCTTTTTGACCAGGTGGCGAAGAGCAGTCGTGTGCGAAGCAAGGTTAGGAATGAACTTTTCCAGGAAGTTGACCATCCCGAGAAAGCGCAGCACTGCCTTCTTGTCTGACGGCTGCTGCATGGCTGCGATGGCTGCCACTTTGTCGGCATCCGGCCGCACACCCGACCGGGAGATGTGGTCCCCCCAAAACTTTAGCTCAGTCTGGCCAAAAGAGCATTTGGCTCGGTTAAGCGCAGGCCCTGATCCTGTATCCGTGCAAAGGCAAGCTGGAGACGACTGATATGTTCCTGTGGTATGGTGGGCCAGATGATAACGTCGGGGCAGCACGGTAGCATTGTGGATAGCACAATTGCTTCACAGCTCCAGGGTCCCAGGTTCGATTCTGGCTTGGGTCACTGTCTGTGCGGAGTCTGCACATCCTCCCAGTGTCTGCGTGGGTTTCCTCCGGGTGCTCCGGTTTCCTCCCACAGTCCAAAGATGTACAGGTTAGGTGGATTGGCCATGATAAATTGCCCTTAGTGTCCAAAATTGCCCTTAGTGTTGGGTGGGGTTACTGGGTTATGGGGATAGGGTGGAGGTGTTGACCTTGGGTAGGGTGCTCTTTCCAAGAGCTGGTGCAGACTCGATAGGCCGAATGGCCTCCTTCTGCACTGTAAATTCTATGATAGTCTTCTACGTAGACGCGTGCCCCTTCGATGCCCTCCATCATCTGTTCCATGATGCGATGGAACACTTCGGAGGCCGGAATGGTGCCGAATGGCATCCTATTGTAGCAGTATCTGCCAAATGGAGTGTTGAAAGTGCACAGCTTCCTGCTGGACTGATCCAATTGAATCTGCCAAAAGCCCTTTGAGGCATCAAGCTTGGTTAATATTTTTGCACGAGCCATCTCGCTCGTGATTTCTTCTCGTTTGGGTATGGGGTAGTGTTCCCTCATAATGTTGTGATTTAAATCTTTTGGTTCGATACAGATCCTGAGCTCGCCGGAGGGCTTCTTGACGCAAACCATGGACCCATGGTGTTGGCTCCATGACCCGGGAAAGCACTCCTTGGTCCTGCAGATCCTGCAGCTGCTGCTTGAGGCGGTCCTTGAGTGGTGCTGGGACCCTACGAGGTGCGTGAATGACCGGGGTGGCATCCAGTTTGAGCCGTATTTTGTACGTGTAGGGCAGTGTGCCCATGCCCTCGGAAACCTCCTGGTTGTGCGCGAGGAGTGATTGGAGCTGCTCCCTAAAGTCCGCATCTGGAAAATCGGACGTGCCTTCTGGAGACAGAGTGTGTACCCGCTGAACGAGGTGGAGGATCTTGCACGCCTGTGCGCCTAACAGAGAGTCCTTCGAGGATCCTACGATTTCAAATGTTAATGTGGCTTTGTGTGAGTTGTGTGTAACATCGAGCTGGCAGGACCCCATGGCCGGGATGACGTTTCCATTGTAGTCAACCAGCTGACAGTGGGATGGCAGAATCGGTGGTTTATCCTTTAAGGTCTGGAAGGCTGACCATGCGAGGAGATTGGCGGAGGCACCAGTGTCCAGGTGAAATGTGATCTGGGATCGGTTGACCGTGAGGGTGGCACACCACTCATCGCCCGGATCAATGCTGTGCACTGGCAGCGGCTGGTGGTTCCGACTTGGGGACATCCGGTTCTTGTGGATTACTGCAACGCGGAAGGGCTCCCTGTCTTCGGTATCGCTGGTCTGCATACTATCTGGATATGACTCAGTGTAGGGGGGCTGAATCGCCCACACGTCCCTGCGAGGCTGGCGGAATTGTTGGGAGTTGGCAGGTTGAGCTGCTCGACAGCAGGCAGCATAGTGGCCCATCCTGCCACATCGGAGGCATTGTCGCCCTTTGCCCGGACATTGCCGCTTTAAGTGGGCGGAGCCATAGTTGCCGCACGTCGTGACGTCACGGCGTTCGTTGCGCCACCGCGCATGTGCGGTGCGGTCCTGCGTAGAGCGTGGCTGCGCATCACGTTCCTCTGCGTCAACGTCCCCTCTTTTGGTGCGTACAAGCGCGGGAGACCTCGGAAAGCGCGCGAAATGGCCGCCCTCGTCCGGGCCGCTGGCCGGGAGGAACTCAATCGACTGGACCCGCTCCGCCTCGTGGGACACATGCCGTGCCGTTTCGGCCGCATGGATTTGGAAGTACCGGCTGGTCGCGTTCTCATGGAGGACGCAGGTCTCGATGGCAATTGCTAGGGTGAGGCGCTTTATTTTAAGGTGCTGTTGGCGTAGGATGTCCGAGATGACCCCAAAAACTATCTGATCCCGTATCATGGAGTCGGAGGTGGCCCCATAGCCGCAGGACTGCGCGAGGATACAGAGGTGTGTTAGGTAAGATTGGAAAGGCTCATCCTTACCCTGCAGGCGCTGCTGGAATAGGTACCTCTCGAAGCTCTCATTGACTTCCACGCTGAAGTGTTCATCGAACTTCAGAAGCAGCGTCTTATATTTTGTTTTGTCCTCGCCCTCCGCGAATGCCAGGGAGTTATAGATGTGGATGGCGTGTTGCCCCGCCGTGGAGTGGAGTGGTGTCCGATGCATTCTCCCTGTCTGTGTCTTCGAGGAATTTAAGCTCTTTAGACAGCTTCCAGTTCACGCCGAGATTACCAGCAATTCGGAGCGGCTGCGGCGGGCTGATGTTTTCCATGGAGCAGGATGGTGGATTTCTGAAAGGGTGCAGGTAAGTCTCACAGTCGCTGGTTTGCGTCCGCTACTGGTATCATGTTGTGTTGGATGTTCTGATGCACAAATGATCCAACACGGCTATAGATGGTACAACTCTGTTTTATTGCCTAACCAACGGTAACAACTAACTACTGGCTTGGGAAAGTGCTTCACCAGCTAACTCGTGGACCCAGCCCTATCACTATCTTAGTGAGGCACTCAGCACATGGTCTATGTCTGAGTGGCGCGCTGTGAGCTCTGTGCTCTGAGCTATCTCCTGGTAGAACGAGCGGGAACTGTGGTGTTCCCGGTTTTATAGTGTAGTGCGTGTGCTCTCACTGGTGATTGGCTGCGATGTTATGTGTGTGCTGTTTGGTCCAACTGCCTGTCCATCAGTGTGTGTGATTGCACCATGATATGCTGATGTGGATATCATGACAGTGATCTCATAGAAACTTCCAAAATTTAACAGGATTAAATAAGGTAGATTGAGAAAGAATGTTCCTGATGGTAGTGGAGTCCAGAACTAGAGGTCATAGGGTAAACCTTTTAGGACTGAGGAGAGGAGAAATTTTTTCACCAAGAGAGTGGTGAATCTGTGGAATTCAATACCACAAAAAGTAGTTGAGGCGAAAATGTTGTGTAATTTCAAGAAGGAATTGAATATAGCTCTTGGGGCTAAGACTGGATCAGGGTATTGAACCTGGTGATCGGCCATGACCATAATAAATGGCGAAGCAGGCTCGAAGAGCCGAATGCCCTCCTTCTGCTTTTATTTTCAATGGATGTTTCTATGCACTTTGTATGCCCTTGTTATCACATCTCTGGCTAAGTTATCACTATTTACCACATCACACTTATCTTAATCCTGAGGTTTTCAGTCATGTTTCCATTCAGCCCTCGTGAAGAAAGTCCTACTCTCTCTTCATAACTGCAATCTCTCATAGCTAATAACACCTACATTGCACCTTTGCTGCTACCTTTACACCTGTCCTAAAATAGAGCGGGAAAAACTGCCACTCGCTGTGACAAATTGGGACACTTGATCGTTGATCACTCTAAAAGGGGAGAATTTGCTCACTCAGTTGGAGTAAATTCTAATGACACAGTTTAGATGCAGGTTAGAATATTTTACATAAGTGAAAATTTCAATTTTACTTTTTAAAAACAAAATGTTGAAAACCAATCTGGCCCAGAGTTATTTGAAGCAACTCTAAAGCATTGCATGTCTGTGTAATACCTCTAGCCCTTGCTCCTTTACTTTCTGAAGTAGTATCAGCAAGCACTTTGTGAAGTCGGTGAAGTCCTGATCCGGTGTATCAATGATTTCACACTTCTAGAAAAATAAATGGAGAGATTATTGAAGACAAAGAAATAAACTAAAATCCTATATATTTTGCCACCACAATCAAATACAATAACATGCTCCCTTCCATGGGGTAGTAACCTTAATAAATTTAACTAGTAAATTATCTTTCCGGTATGTCAGGAGATGAACTGGACAAAGCACAGATGTTTTCTCATAATGAAAAATTGCATTTAGAGTATCCCATGGGCAGGTTTTATCACTTGCTTGTGACTTGTTATCTCGGAGAATTGGCAGAAGCCTGACAAGTGATCTTTATCATTTGCAGTAAATTCTAATCCACAGCCGGCCCCAGAGAGATGAGGGGTTGGTAGGTGTGTGGGTCATGAGAATTGCATTCTACACTTCATCTCTCCAAATCTAAATTACAACATAATAAAACGACAAAAAGGGCCTTGATTTGAACTCCGAGCCAATTTTGCGAGGATAGACAGTGATGTTAGAAACTCACCCACTGCTGGGTGAAGCCTAACCATGTTTTTTTTAAACTCCCATGCCTTACGTAAATCCTGTTGGCTAATTTCCCATCAGTTTTGAGTGTTTAAGGCCGAAAACCCTGCAGGCCACCCAATAAGAGCAGGGAAATAATGGCATCAGTTGTTGAGGCCTTCCGTGTGTGTCTTACTGTTAGGCAAGGAGGGGTGAAGGGGTCATTGATGATGAGGGAGGTCTAAGTCTTTCTTGTGAGCCCCAGAAGAGTAATTGTTCTTTGTTTAGCCCAAAAGGAAAGCTTTTATTTAAAAATTAGCAAAAAGATTAGCTTTCTGGGATTTGTCTGTTTTCCCACTATATTGACTCCCAGTTGAAAAAAGACTTAAAAGATTACAACACAGAACAACCTATTAATTGTAAGAAAGAGGTCTGTGAAATACTTATAACAATGTACCAATGACATGATAAACAAAGGGATGAGGACCTGCAAGGTGAATATAGGAAGTTAGGAGGTAAATTAAAATGCAGGTCCTCAAATTCAGTAATCTCAGGATTACTCCCAGTGCCATGCGCTACAGAGAGCAGGAATAGGAGGATAGATCAGATTAACGTGTTGCTGCAGAAATGGAAAACCAGGAAGGGATTTAGGTTTTGAGGCATTGGGACCAGTTGTGGGGAAGGAGGGACCTGTACAAGTCGGTTGGGTTGACACCAGGTAGAGGTGGGGCCAATATCCTCGCGGGGGCATTTGCTAGTTCTGTTGGGGAGACTTTAAACTAGTCCAGCAGTCAGATGGGAACCCACATGTAGGTTTAGATGGCTGAGATTCATATTGGAAACAGGAGGTAGAACATTATTTAGTGATGTAGTCAGCGACTCGGAAAGACAAAAGAAACAAGAGTTAAAAAGCGTCCAAAGGAAATTGACAGGGTTGAACTGTTTGTACTTCAATGTAAGAAGTATCACAAACAAGGCAGCTAAACTAAGGGCACATAATGATACATGGCAGCAGAATGTCTTTGCTATAATGAAAACTTGGATAAAGGAGGGCCAAAATTGGAGCTCAATATCCCTGCATATAAACTTTTCAGGCAGGATAGAGTGAGTGGTTCACAAAAAAGAAGTGGGGGTGTGGTAGCATTATTAGTTAAAGAATCAATTACAGTTGTGAGAGGGAAGGAGCGACTAAACGGGTTAAGCTTGGGAATAAAAAAGAGGTAGTCGCACTACCAGGAGTATACCCAGGACCCCCAAATAGTGAACGGGAGATTGAAGAAGATACATGTAGACATATTTCTGCCTGTAGGAATAGGAGGGACATAAGAATAGTAGGAGATCTTCATTACCCCAATGTCAAATGGTTTTCAAACAATATAAGGGGTGTGATTTTCCGCCCCCCCCCCCCTCCCGCCGGATTTGGCGGGGGCGGGAATCGCACCACGCCGGTTGGCGGCTGCTCGCAGCGCCCCCCCCCCCCCCCCCCGGCGATTCTCCGGCCCGCGATGGGCCGAGTGGCCACCTGTTTTCGTCCGGTCCCGCCGGTGTAAATTAGAGTAGGTACTTACCGGCGGGACCTGGCAGCTTCCTGGGTCCTCGGGGGGGGGGGGGGAGGAGATCTGGCCCCGGGAGGTGCCCCCACGGTGGCCTGGCCCGCGATCGGGGCCCACCGATCCGCAGGCAGGCCTGTGCCGTGGGGGCACTCTACACCTCCGCGTCGGCTGCTGTGGTCCTCCACGATGGCCGGCGCGGAGATGATCCCCCTCCTGCGCATGCGCTGGGATGATGCCAGCACACGCTGGCGCTCCCGCGCATGCACCAATTCGTGACGGCCGGCAGAGGCCCTTTGGCGCTGGTTGGTGTGGTGCCAAGCGCCTTCCGCGCCGGCTGGCGGGGCGCAAACCACTCCGGCACCGGCCTGGCCCCTGAAGGTGAGGAGGATTCCGCACCTTCGGGGCGGCCCGATGCCGGAGTGGTTCACGCCACTCCTTTGCGCTGGAGTTGCCGGCCCCGCTGGTTCGCGGAGAATCCCGCCCAGGGACTTGGAGAGTGAAAAATTCATGTACTGTGTCCAGGAAATTATTTTTTCCCAATACGTGACAAGCCCAACAAGAGGAGGCACAATTCTGGATTTTGTCTTCGGAAGGACTACAATTCAGCTAAATTTGGTATTATTATGGAAAAGGGGTAAAAGTTTTAAACTGGGGTTGGGGGGGGGGGGCACATTTAACAAAACTGAGAAATGATTCGACGGAGGTAGACTGGACAAGACTGCTGAAAGATAAATCAGGTAAACCAGTGGGATGCGCTAATAAGTGAGATCCTTAGGGTAGAAAGCAGACATGCCCCCTCCCAAAATAAGAATGGTATTGCCTGATAGGAATAAGAGGAGGCCATTTAGTCCTTCAAGCCTGTCCCACCATTCAATGAGGTCGTAGCTGATCTGTGACCTAACTCGCTATATCTGCCTTTGGTCCATATCCCTTAATAACTTTGCTTCACAAAAATCTATCTATCTCAGATTTAAAATTAACAACTGATCTAACTTCAACTGCTGTTTGTGGGAGAGAGTTTCAAACCTCTACCACCTTTTGAGTGAAGACATTCTTCCTAACATCTCTCCTGAATGCCCTAACTATTCCCCTTAGTTTTAGAATCTCCAACCAGCGGAAATAGTTGTCTTCATCTACCCTGTCTTTCCCTGTTAATATCCTGAATACTTTGATCAGATCACCCCTTAACCTGTTAAATTCGAGTGAAAACAGAGTCATATCGTGTTAGAGCCTCAAGTGGTAGGTCAGACATGGGCTCTGCCCTACAATGATGAAACATGAGCTACTGATCTCAATCATGTCAGCAAAGAAAGGCAACAAGCAAAAGCAGGCAATTCTCACAGGGAAGTATGGAAACAGTTGAAAGGTCATCAAAGAAAACTCACATACAACTCCTAATAATTGGTTTCAGAGCAATTCAGATTCAGAGTAAACCATTTCGGACAGAGATGAGATGACATTTCTTCACCCAAAGAGTGGTCAGCCTGTGGAATTCATTACCACCAGGAAGTAGTTGATGCTAAAACCTTGAATATATTCAAGAGGCGCTAGTTGCAGCACTTGGGGCGAATGGGATCAAAGGTTATGGGGAGAAATCAGGATTAGGCTATTGAGTGGGATGATTAGCCATAATCGTGATAAATGGTGGAGCAGGCTCAAAGGGTCAAAAGGCTCCTATCTTCCAGGTATCTATGTATATTTCTTTTGTTTGCAGATAATTGGTCCCTGTGTATAAATATATTACTTTTAGCAAACATAATTGAGCCACATTATGAGCTTGACTGGTTATCCTAAATTGGTTGTTTATGTAGCTGTTAGCACACTCAGGATTGTTCAGTAAATGCTGCCTAAGCATGGCATCAGATCTAATGGTCTACATGTTGAGTTTTTGTTTTAGCAATGGTGTGTTGGTTGAGTGCCTTTGGTACTCTGCCTATTACGAAAACCAAAGGAACAGGATTTCTTTTAATGAATTTAGAGTACCCAATTATTTGTTTCCAATTAAATGGCAATTTAGTGTGTCCAATGTACCTAACCTGCACATCTTTGGGTTGTGGGGGTGAAACCCACGCAGACACGGGAGAATGTGCAAACTCCACATGGACAGTGACCCAGGGCCGGGATTCGAACTCGGGTCCTCAGTGCCGTGAGGCAGCAGTGCTAACCACTGTCCCACGTGCCGCGCCTAGGAACAGGATGTTTGATCTATCAGCCAATCACTGAGATACCTGGCATCGCACCATTATTGAAATTCATACTCTATATTGCTCAATTGTGTGGGAGGCAAACATCTTTTTGGACTGACAGCAGCATCCTGTTAGTGAAAAGTACCACTTGCGTAGCCACTGAATAGCAGCAGCCTTGGTCTACACATGGGATAAAGAGCTGAATCCCAGGAGGTGAGGGGACAGTGACTGCCTTTGACTTCAAGGCAGCATTTAACCAAGTCTGGCTTCAAGGAGTCCTGGAATAATTGAAGTAAATGTGAATAAGGGGAAA